>NC_134358.1:388972335-389272335 GCF_048569485.1 Anomaloglossus baeobatrachus
CCCCCCTCCCTCCCCCCTCCCTCCCTCCCCCCCATCACCCCCTCCCTTGCCCCCTCCCTCCCTCCCCCCATCACCCCGTCCCTCGCTCCCTCACTCCCCCCCTCCCTCCCTCCCCCCATCACCCCCTCCCTCGCTCCCTCACTCCCCCCCTCCCTCGCTCCCCCCATCACCCCCCTCCCTCCCCCCTCGCTCCCCCCCATCACCCACCTCCCTCCCCCCTCGCTCCCCCCCCTCCTTCCCCCCTCGCTCCCCCCCATCACCCCCCTCCCTCCCCCCTCGCTCCCCCCTCCCTCCCCCCTCGCTCCCCCCATCGCCCCCCCCTCACTCCCCCCCTCGCTCCCTCCCCCCTCGCTCCCCCTATCTCCCCCCCTCCCTCGCTCCCCCCATCGCCCCCCCCCTCACTCCCCCCTCGCTCCCTCCCCCCTCGCTCCCTCCCTCTCCCCCCCTCGCTCCCCCCATCTCCCCCCCTCGCTCCCCCCTCACTCCCCCCCTCCCTCCCTCGCTCACTCCCCCCCTCCTTCGCTCCCCCCATCTCCCCCCCTCACTCCCTCGCTCACTCCCCCCCTCTCTCGCTCCCCCCATCTCCCCCCCCTCACTCCCCCCTCCCTCGCTCCCCCCATCTCCCCCCCCTCACTCCCTCCCTCGCTCCCCCCATCTCCCCCCCCTCACTCCCCCCCTCCCTCACTCCCCCCCCTCACTCCCCCCCTCACTCGCTCCCCCCATCACTCCCCCCCTCGCTCGCTCCCCCCCCCTCGCTCCCCCCCTCACTCCCCCCCTCCCTCGCTCCCCCCATCGCCCCCCCCTCCCTCGCTCCCCCCCTCTCCCTCGCTCCCCCCCTCCCTCGCTCCCCCCATCGCCCTTCCCCTCCCTCGCTCCCCCCATCACCCCCTCCCTCGCTCCCCCCATCGCCCCCACTCTCCCTCGCTCCCCCCCTCTCCCTCGCTCCCCCCCTCCCTCGCTCCCCCCCTCCCCCCTCCCTCGCCCCCCCCTCCCCCCCTCCCTCGCTCCCCCCATCACCCCCTCCCTCCCCCCCTCCCTCCCCCCCTCCCTCGCTCCCCCCATCACCCCCCTCCCTCCCCCCTCGCTCCCCCCATCACCCCCCTCCCTCCCCCCTCCCTCCCCCCATCACCCCCCTCCTCCCCCCTCCCTCCCTCCCCCCATCACCCCCTCCCTCGCCCCCTCCCTCCCTCCCCCCATCACCCCCTCCCTCGCTCCCTCACTCCCCCCCTCCCTCCCTCCCCCCATCACCCCCTCCCTCGCTCCCTCACTCCCCCCCTCCCTCGCTCCCCCCATCACCCCCCTCCCTCCCCCCTCGCTCCCCCCTCCCTCCCCCCTCGCTCCCCCCATCTCCCCCCCCTCGCTCCCCCCATCTCCCCCCTCCCTCCCCCCATCGCCCCCCTCCCTCACTCCCCCCCTCCCCTAGCTCCCCCCCCTCCCTCCCCCCTCGCTCCCCCCCGCTCCCCCCCTCCCTCCCCCCATCGCCCCCCCCTCGCTCCCCCCCCTCCCCTCGCTCCTCCCCTCCCCTCGCTCCCCCCTTCCCTCCCCCCTCGCTCCCCCCCTCCCTCCCCCCATCGCCCCCCCCCCCTCACTCCCCCCCTCCCCTCGCTCCCCCCCTCGCTCCCCCCCGCTCCCCCCTTCCCTCCTCCCATCGCCCCCCCCCTCACTCCCCCCCTCCCTCCCCCCTCGCTCCCCCCCCTCCCTCCCCCCATCGCCCCCCCCCCCCTCACTCCCCCCCCTCCCCTCGCTCCCCCCCCTCCCTCCCCCCTCGCTCCCCCCATCTCCCCCCCCTCCCTCCCCCCATCGCCCCCCCCCTCACTCCCCCCCCTCCCCTCGCTCCCCCCATCTCCCCCCCCCTCCCTCCCCCCTCGCTCACTCCCCCCCTCTCTCGCTCCCCCCATCTCCCCCCCCTCACTCCCCCCTCCCTCGCTCCCCCCATCTCCCCCCCCTCACTCCCTCCCTCGCTCCCCCCATCTCCCCCCCCTCACTCCCCCCCCTCCCTCACTCCCCCCCTCACTCCCCCCCCTCACTCGCTCCCCCCATCACTCCCCCCCTCGCTCGCTCCCCCCCCTCGCTCCCCCCCTCACTCCCCCCCTCCCTCGCTCCCCCCATCGCCCCCCCCCTCCCTCGCTCCCCCCCTCTCCCTCGCTCCCCCCTCCCTCGCTCCCCCCATCGCCCTTCCCCTCCCTCGCTCCCCCCATCACCCCCTCCCTCGCTCCCCCCATCGCCCCCACTCTCCCTCGCTCCCCCCCCTCTCCCTCGCTCCCCCCCTCCCTCGCTCCCCCCCCTCCCCCCTCCCTCGCTCCCCCCCTCCCCCCCCTCCCTCGCTCCCCCCATCACCCCCTCCCTCCCCCCCTCCCTCCCCCCCTCCCTCGCTCCCCCCATCACCCCCCTCCCTCCCCCCTCGCTCCCCCCATCACCCCCCTCCCTCCCCCCTCCCTCCCCCCATCACCCCCCTCCCTCCCCCCCTCCCTCCCTCCCCCCATCACCCCCTCCCTCGCCCCCTCCCTCCCTCCCCCCATCACCCCCTCCCTCGCTCCCTCACTCCCCCCCCTCCCTCCCTCCCTCCCCCCATCACCCCCTCCCTCGCTCCCTCACTCCCCCCCTCCCTCGCTCCCCCCATCACCCCCCTCCCTCCCCCCTCGCCCCCCCTCCCTCCCCCCTCGCTCCCCCCATCTCCCCCCCCTCGCTCCCCCCATCTCCCCCCTCCCTCCCCCCATCGCCCCCCTCCCTCACTCCCCCCCTCCCCTAGCTCCCCCCCTCCCTCCCCCCTCGCTCCCCCCCGCTCCCCCCCTCCCTCCCCCCATCGCCCCCCCCTCGCTCCCCCCCTCCCCTCGCTCCCCCCCTCCCCTCGCTCCCCCCTTCCCTCCCCCCTCGCTCCCCCCCCTCCCTCCCCCCATCGCCCCCCCCCCTCACTCCCCCCCTCCCCTCGCTCCCCCCCTCCCTCCCCCCTCGCTCCCCCCCCGCTCCCCCCTTCCCTCCCCCCATCGCCCCCCCCCTCACTCCCCCCCTCCCTCCCCCCTCGCTCCCCCCCTCCCTCCCCCCCATCGCCCCCCCCCCCTCACTCCCCCCCTCCCCTCGCTCCCCCCCTCCCTCCCTCCCCCCCTCCCTCCCTCGCTCCCCCCCCTCACTCCCCTCCTCCCTCGCTCCCCCCATCGCCCCTCCCTCGCTCCCCCCATCGCCCCTCCCTCGCTCCCTCCCCCCCCCCTCCCTCGCTCCCTCCCCCCCTCCCCCCATCGCCCCCCCCCTTCCTTGCTCCCTCCCCCCTCCCTCGCTCCCCCCCCCTCCCCCCATCGCACCCCCCTTCCTTGCTCCCTCCCCCCTCCCTCGCTCCCCCCATCGCCCCCCCCCTTCCTTGCTCCCTCCCCACTCCCTCGCCCCCCCCCCTCATCGCCCCCCCCTCACTTTCCCCTCACTCCCCCCCCTCCCTCCCTCGCTCCCCCCATCACCCCCTCCCTCGCTCCCCCCCATCGCCCCCACTCTCCCTCGCTCCCCCCCTCTCCCTCGCTCCCCCCCTCCCTCGCTCCCCCCATCACCCCCTCCCTCGTTCCCCCCTCCCCCCCTCCCTCGCTCCCCCCATCACCCCCCTCCCTCCCCCCTCGCTCCCCCCCCTCCCTCCCCCCCTCCCTCGCTCCCCCCATCACCCCCCTCCCTCCCCCCTCGCTCCCCCCATCACCCCCCTCCCTCCCCCCTCCCTCCCTCCCCCCATCACCCCCTCCCTCGCTCCCTCACTCCCCCCCTCCCTCGCTCCCCCCATCACCCCCCTCCCTCCCCCCTCGCTCCCCCCCATCACCCACCTCCCTCCCCCCTCGCTCCCCCCCTCCTTCCCCCCTCGCTCCCCCCCATCACCCCCCTCCCTCCCCCCTCGCTCCCCCCCCTCCCTCCCCCCATCGCCCCCCCCCTCCCCCCCTCCCTCCCCCCTCGCTCCCCCCCGCTCCCCCCCTCCCTCCCCCCATCGCCCCCCCCTCGCTCCCCCCATCGCCCCCCCCCCTCGCTCCCCCCTTCCCTCCCCCCTCGCTCCCCCCCCTCCCTCCCCCCATCGCCCCCTCCCCTCGCTCCCCCCCTCCCTCCCCCCTCGCTCCCCCCCCGCTCCCCCCTTCCCTCCCCCCATCGCCCCCCCCCTCACTCCCCCCCCTCCCCTCGCTGCCCCCCTCCCTCCCCCCATCGCCCCCCCCCCCTCACTCCCCCCCTCCCCTCGCTCCCCCCCTCCCTCCTCGCTCCCCCCCATCTCCCCCCCCTCCCTCCCCCATCTCCCCTCCCTCGCTCCCCCCCTCCCTCCCCCCTCCCTCCCCCCCTCCCTCCCCCCATCGCCCCCCCCTCCCTCCCCCCCTCCCTCCCCCCATCGCCCCCCCCTCCCTCCCCCCCTCCCTCCCCCCATCGCCCCCCCCTCACTCCCCCCCCTCCCCTCATCTCCCCCCCTCCCTCCCCCCCCATCGCTCCCCCCCCTCCCTCCCCCCATCGCCCCCCCCCTCACTCCCCCATCTCCCCCCCCCTCCCTCCCTCCCCCCCCCATCGCCCCCCCCTCACTCCCCCCCTCCCCTCGCTCCCCCCATCTCCCCCCCCTCACTCCCCCCCCCATCGCACCCCCCCCCCTCACTCCCCCCCCTCCCCTCGCTCCCCAATCTCCCCCCCCTCACTCCCCCCCCCCCCATCGCCCCCCCTCCCCTCGCTCCCCCCCTCCCCTCGCTCCCCCATCTCCCCCCCTCACTCCCCCCCCCATCGCCCCCCCTCCCCTCGCTCCCCCCATCTCCCCCCCTCACTCCCCCCCTCCCCTCGCTCCCCCCATCTCCCCCCCTCCCCTCGCTCCCCCCCATCTCCCCCCCCTCCCTCCCCCCCCTCCCCCTCCCCCCCTCCCTCCCTCCCCCCTCGCTCCCCCCATCTCCCGCCCTTCACTCCCCCCCTCCCTCGCTCCCCCATCGCCCCCCCCTCACTCCCCCCCTCCCTCCCTCGCTCCCCCCATCGCCCCCCCCCCTCACTCCCCCCTCGCTCCCCCCATCTCCCGCCCCTCACTCCCCCCCTCCCTCTCTCCCCCCATCGCCCCCCCCCTCACTCCCCCCCTCGCTCCCCCCCTCCCCTCGCTCCCCCCATCTCCCCCCCCTCCCTCCCCCCCTCCCCTCGCTCCCCCCATCTCCCCTCCCTCCCCCCCTCCCCTCGCTCCCCCCATCTCCCCTCCCTACCCCCCTCCCTCGCTCCCCCCATCTCCCCCCCCCTCCCTACCCCCCTCCCCTCGCTCCCCCCATCTCCCCCCCCTCCCTCCCCCCCTCCCCTCGCTCCCCCCATCTCCCCTCCCTCCCCCCCTCCCCTCGCTCCCCCCATCTCCCCCCCCTCCCTCCCCCCCTCGCTCCCCCCCTCCCCTCGCTCCCCCCATCTCCCCCCCTCCTCGCTCCCCCCCTCCCCTCGCTCCCCCCCATCCCCCCCCCCTCCCTCCCCCCCTCCCCTCGCTCCCCCCATCTCCCCCCCCCTCCCCCCCTCCCTCGCTCCCCCCCTCCCTCCCTCCCCCCTCGCTCCCCCCATCTCCCGCCCCTCACTCCCCCCCTCCCTCGCTCCCCCCCATCGCCCCCCCTCACTCCCCCCCTCCCTCCCTCGCTCCCCCCCATCGCCCCCCCCCCTCACTCCCCCCTCGCTCCCCCCATCTCCCGCCCCTCACTCCCCCCCTCCCTCGCTCCCCCCATCGCCCCCCCCCCTCACTCCCCCCCTCGCTCCCCCCATCTCCCGCCCCTCACTCCCCCCCTCCCTCGCTCCCCCCATCGCCCCCCCCCTCACTCCCCCCCTCCCCCCTCGCTCCCCCCATCTCCCGCCCCTCACTCCCCCCCTCCCTCGCTCCCCCCATCGCCCCCCCCCCTCACTCCCCCCCCTCCCTCCCCCCTCGCTCCCCCCATCGCCCCCCCCTCACTCCCCCCTCGCTCCCCCCATCGCCCCCCCCTCACTCCCTCCCTCCCTCCCCCCTCGCTCCCCCCATCTCCCGCCCCTCACTCCCCCCCTCCCTCGCTCCCCCCATCGCCCCCCCCCCCCTCACTCCCCCCCTCCCTCCCCCCTCGCTCCCCCCATCGCCCCCCCTCACTCCCCCCTCGCTCCCCCCATCGCCCCCCCCCCTCACTCCCCCCCTCCCTCCCCCCTCGCTCCCCCCATCTCCCGCCCCTCACTCCCCCCCCTCCCTCGCTCCCCCCATCGCCCCCCCCCCCTCACTCCCCCCCTCCCTCCCCCCTCGCTCCCCCCATCGCCCCCCCCTCACTCCCCCCTCCCTCGCTCCCCCCATCGCCCCCCCCCTCACTCCCCCCCTCCCTCGCTCCCCCCATCGCCCCCCCCTCACTCCCCCCCTCGCTCCCCCCATCTCCCGCCCCTCACTCCCCCCCTCCCTCGCTCCCCCATCGCCCCCCCCCCCTCTCTCCCCCCCTCCCTCCCCCCTCGCTCCCCCCATCTCCCGCCCCTCACTCCCCCCCTCCCTCGCTCCCCCCATCGCCCCACCCTCACTCCCTCGCTCCCCCCATCGCCCCCCCCCTCACTCCCCCCCTCCCTCGCTCCCCCCATCGCCCCCCCCTCACTCCCTCGCTCCCCCCATCGCCCCCCCCCCTCACTCCCCCCCCCTCCCTCGCTCCCCCCATCGCCCCCCCCTCACTCCCCCCCTCCCTCGCTCCCCCCATCGCCCCCCCCCTCACTCCCCCCTCCCTCCCCCCCTCCCTCGCTCCCCCCATCGCCCCCCCCTCACTCCCCCCTCCCTCCCCCCTCGCTCCCCCCATCTCCCGCCCCTCACTCCCCCCCTCCCTCGCTCCCCCCATCGCCCCCCCCCCCCTCGCTCCCCCCATCGCCCCCCCCTCACTCCCCCCTCCCTCCCCCCCTCCCTCCCCCCTCGCTCCCCCCATCGCCCCCCCCTCACTCCCCCCTCCCTCCCCCCCTCGCTCCCCCCATCGCCCCCCCCTCCCTCCCTCGCTCCCCCCATCTCCCGCCCCTCACTCCCCCCCTCCCTCGCTCCCCCCATCGCCCCCCCCTCACTCCCCCCCCTCCCTCCCTCGCTCCCCCCATCGCCCCCCCCCTCGCTCCCCCCCTCCCCTTCTCGCTCCCCCCATCGCCCCCCCCTCACTCCCCCCCCTCCCTCCCCCCTCGCTCCCCCCCATCTCCCGCCCCTCACTTCCCCCCTCCCTCGCTCCCCCCCTCCCTCCCCCCTCGCTCCCCCCATCTCCCGCCCCTCACTCCCCCCCTCCCTCGCTCCCCCCATCGCCCCCCCCTCACTCCCCCCCTCCCTCCCCCCCTCGCTCCCCCCATCTCCCGCCCCTCACTCCCCCCCTCCCTCGCTCCCCCCCTCCCTCCCCCCATCTCCCGCCCCTCACTCCCCCCCCTCCCTCGCTCCCCCCATCGCCCCCCCCCCCTCACTCCCCCCCCTCCCTCCCCCCTCGCTCCCCCCCTCCCTCGCTCCCCCCCTCCCTCTCCCCTCGCTCCCCCCATCTCCCGCCCCTCACTCCCCCCCTCCCTCGCTCCCCCCATCGCCCTCCCCTCACTCCCCCCCTCACTCCCCCCCTCCCTCCCCCCATCTCCCGCCCCTCACTCCCCCCCTCCCTCCCCCCTCGCTCCCCAATCTCCCGCCCCTCCCTCCCCCCCTCCCTCGCTCCCCCCCTCCCTCCCCCCTCGCTCCCCCCCTCCCTCGCTCCCCCCATCGCCCCCCCCCCTCACTCCCCCCCCTCCCTCCCCCCTCGCTCCCCCCATCTCCCGCCCCTCCCTCCCCCCCTCCCTCGCTCCCCCCCTCACTCCCCCCCTCCCTCCCCCCCTCCCCCCCCTCCCCCGCTCCCCCCCTCACTCCCCCCCTCCCTCCCCCCTCCCCCCCCTCCCCCCCATCTCCCGCCCCTCACTCCCCCCCTCCCTCGCTCCCCCCCATCGCCCCCCCCCCTCACTCCCCCCCTCCCTCGCTCCCCCCCTCACCCCCCTCACTCCCCCCCCCTCACTCCCCCCCTCCCTCCCTCGCTCCCCCCCATCTCCCCCCCTCACTCCCCCCCTCCCTCCCTCGCTCCCCCCCTCACCCCCCCCCCTCACTCCCCCCCTCCCTCGCTCCCCCCCCTCCCTCCCCCCCCTCACTCCCCCCCTCCCTCGCTCCCCCCCTCGCCCCCCTCACTCCCCCCCCTCCCTCCCTCGCTCCCCCCATCTCCCCCCCTCACTCCCCCCATCTCCCCCCCTCCCTCGCTCGCTCCCCCCTCGCCCCCCTCACTCCCCCCCTCCCTCCCTCGCTCCCCCCATCTCCCCCCCTCACTCCCCCCATCTCCCCCCCTCACTCCCCCCCTCACCCCCCTCACACCCCCCCTCCCTCGCTCCCCCCCTCACCCCCCTCACCCCCCCCTCCCTCGCTCCCCCCATTTCCCCCCATCTCCCCCCCCTCACTCCCCCCCCTCACCCCCCCCTCCCTCGCTCCCCCCCTCGCCCCCCTCACTCCCCCCCTCCCTCCCTCGCTCCCCCCATCTCCCCCCCTCACTCCCCCCATCTCCCCCCCTCACACCCCCCCTCCCTCGCTCCCCCCCCTCACCCCCCTCACCCCCCTCACCCCCCCCCCCCTCCCTCGCTCCCCCCATCTCCCCCCATCTCCCCCCCCTCACTCCCCTCACTCCCCCCCCTCCCTCGCTCCCCCCATCTCCCCCCCCCTCCCTCGCTCCCCCCATCCCCCCCCCCCTCCCTCCCCCCATCTCCCCCCCCTCCCTCGCTCCCCCCATCCCCCCCCCCTCCCTCGCTCCCCCCCCCATCTCCCCCCCTCACTCCCCCCCTCACCCCCCTCACCCCCCTCACTCCCCCCCCTCCCTCGCTCCCCCCATCTCCCCCCCTCCCTCCCCCCCCCCTCGCTCCCCCCCTCCCTCGCTCCCCCCCTCACCCCCCCCTCACTCCCCCCCTCCCTCGCTCCCCCCCTCACCCCCCCCTCACTCCCCCCCTCACCCCCCTCACTCCCCCCCCTCCCTCGCTCCCCCCATCTCCCCCCCTCCCTCCCCCCCCCTCGCTCCCCCCCTCCCTCGCTCCCCCCCTCACCCCCCCCTCACTCCCCCCCTGAGGTAGACGTAAAAGTAAATCAACAGATTCGTTTTTTTGCGTGCAAAAATAAGTGTATTTATTTATAACAAAATAAGTGGGAGGGACTAAAGGACGTTTCGGCCCAACCTGGGCCTTCTTCATACCAAGTCACACTGGAAGAGGATAGAGAAAGAAAGTAATCACT
Organism: Anomaloglossus baeobatrachus; assembly: GCF_048569485.1. Lineage (NCBI taxonomy): Eukaryota > Metazoa > Chordata > Amphibia > Anura > Aromobatidae > Anomaloglossus > Anomaloglossus baeobatrachus. The sequence continues at coordinate 388,981,517 of NC_134358.1, forward strand.
ATTTACATATAAAATAGGAAAACATATTTACAAATCATATACATATATACATAATTACATGAATCAATATGTCATTGTGGTTGTAAGAACAAGGTCAGTAATAACATTTTGGTTGAAGAGTGGAAGAAGGACTCGACAAGGTAAGAGATGACAGTGGATTGGCGTACCTCCATTCATAGAAGCGTTAGTTTCACTAGAGAAATTCTTCTTTCCTTATTATAAAGGTTATTGTAGGTGCAGAGCAGGTGGAAAATTCCACCCAGGAACAAATGATTGTACTAATCACAGCGTATAAGCCCTGTAGATAAAGGGTATAGTTATAGGGGAATAGCATTTCTATATAAGGTTAGCACTGCGGGGGAGGGGAGCAAGTTACCTTGCTTGCTTTAGCAAGTAGATTGTTCATGCAGTTTGCTTTATAGGATAGAGGGATTTTAGTGACTTGTGGTCCCTAGGGACATGAGAGGATTAGTAATCATTGTAATCAAAATTGGTGTTCAGTATATCCACACAGCGGAGCCCCTGTGGTCATTACCTTAAATTTACAATAGGAAACTAGGATCACATGCATAGAGCATTGGTTTAGGAATATGGAGGGCTTATCATCTGAAATATTACAAGGAACGCTTTAGTAACATTGTCACATGCAGAAGGAAGGTACATTGAAAATTAGCATTAAGGTTCTGGAAGTCGTACATATTACCTGTAAGTTTTGAGGCATAAGTGTAGCGGTGGCTGGTGGAATCCCCTGAAAAGTAGAAGGGGGAGGTTATACCATAGGGAGGAACGGACATCAGGGACGGGTAGGATCGTTCAGTACCTTTACGGCCGTCTTCCCAGACTGTGGCATGGAGCAGTATGTTGTACGGAGTGTGGGCTATTTAGCTCCACAAACCGGAAGTACGTAAGGACGCCGGCGCATGCGCATTGGCTATCGGCTTTTCTATTAGTGTAATGACGATACCGTCAAGCCCTGAATAGAAGCGCCCGCGCATGCGCAGTGTGGCGAAATCTATACTTAGATGTAGGGAGAGGTCTTATCAACTATTTTCAATACATCAGGGGATAAGGAAGTGGGAGAGGACACTTATGCGTGTCAATCAATAGATGGTGTATAGTAATCGGCCCCAGAGGGATAGTATTATCCATCCAGTGAATGTATATGGTAATACGATGTTACATGGAATATATGAAAGTACCGGGACGTATATGAACAATTAGGACATATAGGCAACATGCAATGTAAACAAAGGTCAAATACATATATAATGATCTCGTATTTCCATCAGAACACACTATTATTCAGTGTGTAAGTAAACATTCTGAAGTATGGGAGGAGAACATGACCTAAAGGGAAAAGAATTAATGCACATAAAAAGGAAGGGTCCCAATATACTATAAAAGTGAATTAATGTTACCATATAATATTGACTAAATAGAAGGTGCTGATTAATACGTTACCATCTACGAGTGAGTGTACAACTGAAGGAGGAAAGGTGCAGTTGGTGTTTTTCAAGTTTTCTGCAAAAAAATATATATCATAACAAGATTAGTACGGTAAAAGGCAAATCCGTTTATTGGTATTATACTAGCCAATCTATTTCTCTATTTGGTCCTCTGGGTTCCAAGGTTTGCAGTTTGTGGATCCAAAAGCTCTCTCTTTTTCTGAGGAGCTCTATATGGTTTCCTCCGCGTCTGGGTCTATACACTTTATCAATAACTTGATAGCGTAATTGCGCCATGTTATGCTTCGCTTCGTGAAAATGATGTGGGATGGGTAACCATAATTTGCCGCACCTAATGGTCGATTTATGGCTCGCGATGCGGTCACCCACATGTTGGATTGTTTCCCCAACATACAGTAGTCCACAAGGGCACTTGATTATGTAAACTACAAAATTACTCTTGCACGTAAAGTATTCTTTTATGCGGAAGCTTTTGCCGGACCTGGGGTGTGTGAAGTGATCCCCTTTTATCACATTAGAGCAAGATGGACAGTTTAAGCAAGGGAAAGTCCCGGTGCGTTTTGGTGCTAGGAAAGTTTGTATACTTTTCTTGTCACTGCCAATATCCGCTTTAACTAGGGAATCTCTTATATTTTGAGGTCTCTTCTTACACATGATGGGGGGAAGCATGAATGGCCCTATCTCCGGATACGCTTTCTTTAGTAGTGGCCAGTGGCGATTAATGATGTTGTATATTTTAGGCATGGAGGGGTGGTAGGTGTGTACAAATGGTACCCTCTCTATTGTTGTTGTGTCTTTCTCTGGAGGCGTCATAGTGGATATCCTTTCTCTTTCTGTCTCGAGTAATCTTTTTGGATAATTACGTTCTAGGAACCGATTAGACATTTCATCTAGTCTTTGTTCTCTTGTGTTTCCGTCTGATACTATCCTTTTGATTCTTGCAAACTGAGATCTAGGTAAACTATTCTTAGTCGACCTTGGATGACAGCTATTGTACAGAAGCATGCAATTACGATCCGTCGGCTTGCGGTACAAATCTGAAAACAGGTTGCCTGCTGTGTCCTTCTTAATATATGTGTCCAGAAAATTGATTTCTCCCTGATTGTAATTGAGCGTAAATTTAAGCTCAGGCCACACATTGTTGATATGATTATCAAAAAGTAATAGGCTTTCCAAGTCTCCCTGCCAAATGCAAAATATATCGTCTATGAAGCGAGTCCATATAAACGTTAGTGTATCAAAAGAAGGATAAGAGTAAATAAAGCGTCCCTCGAAGTAGTCCATAAAGAGATTTGCATATGCCGGGGCTACGTTCGAGCCCATCGCGGTCCCGTGTCTCTGAATGTAAAAATCATCTTTAAAAAGAAAATAATTTTCATTAAGGACCACTTCGAGGAGGCTTAGAATGAAGTCTATTGAATCCTGGCTAAGACTAGTCCTATGGAGTGCAATTTTGGTTGCCTTGATGCCTTTATGATGTGGGATTGAAGTGTATAAACTGCTAACGTCCCAGGTGCAGAGGAAGCTACTAGAGGGGACTTGTTTCAGGTCCCTGATTTTCTGTAGGAAATTGTTGGTATCTAGGATAAAAGACCTGGTGTTTTTGGTCAAGGGGGTAAGGATTTTCTCTAAATAGATAGATAAGGGTGAGAGAACCGATTCTGTGGACGCCACAATGGGTCGGCCAGGGGGATTGATAAGGGATTTATGAATTTTGGGTAATGTATAGAATACCGGTGTTATGGGATGTAGTTTGGTGAGAAATGTACGAGTTGTCTGATCAATAGTGCCTTTGTCAAGATGGATGGACAAAATATTCTGAATTCTCTGTTGGATTTTAAATACTGGATCTGAAGATATTTTTTGATAAGTGGTAGTATCATTAAGTTGGCGTTTGATCTCATCAATATAATCCTGTGTATTCTGAACTACTATGGCTCCTCCCTTGTCCGCAGGTTTTATAGTTATAGCCTTATTATTCCTCAAGGAGGTTATGGCCGATTTCTCTAAGGTATTGATATTACTCCGAATAGGGTAAAAACCCAATTCGTGTTCGTGTATGTTGTCCTTAATGTCTCGGTCTACTAAGGCTATAAAAGTTTCCACAGCATGATGTGTCTTGGGTGGCATATAATGACTGGGATTGTTGAGACCCAATGTTTTGATATTGGTTTCTTTAAGGGATGGTATTTGGTCAGTGTTATGGAGCATGTTGGAACCAAAATGAGTTTTGAGCCTAACTGTCCTATAGAACCGCTGTAGGTCACTTTCAAGGATAAATGAGTCCCACTTGGGAGTGGGGCAAAAGGTGAGGCCTTTGTTTAGTAAAGATAATTCATTAGGTGCCAAAGTATAGTCAGAAATGTTGACGACTAAATTGGGACCCTTACCTGTGAGCGCAACGTCATCCCCCAATCTCCTCCTCCTCCTCGACCTCCTCGCTGGTTTGTTCTTCTTTTTATAGGTCCTAAAAAAGAGTTTGAATTCGAGTGGCTGCCACTGGACTCGCTTCCTGAGGAAGCGGATTGATTGTAGGTAGGTGGTCTTCTCCACTGTCTTGTATTGTTGGTTTGCCAATCGTTCCATTTGTACACTCGGTTTAATAGGTAATCGTCTGTATCCCTCTGAAACTTTTGTCTTTTCTTTTCCTCCAAATTTCTTTTAAATTCTTTAAGTGTGTCCTCTGCCTTTTTCTTGTAGGCAGCTAAGTCCGCAGGGGTCAATGCGTCTGTTAGTTGTGTTTCTATAGTTAGAATTCTTTCTTTAGACTCTTTTATGGCTGTTTGTAGATGTTCAACTGTCAGCACGATTAAATCTAAGGAACACTTATTCAGAATCTGTTGAAATCTTTTACAATATTCCTCGTTATTAGAAAAAAGAGTAGGTCTTAAATTGCATCTGAGTCCCCTAGGAATGCGGCTCTGCCGATAGTATTCAGCTAGGGTAGTACAATGGAGATCCAGAGAAATAAATGTCCGGTTCTCCTTCTCCCAGTCCCTCGTCCTTACTTCCCTAATGGGGGTCTTAAGAAAATCAGTAGGATTGGTAACTTGTGCCAAAATGTTATTACTGGTTGCGTCATCATAGGCAAAAGTATCGGATGACATAGATAGGCAGGTTCAATCACCAAGACAAGCTGTAATAGAAGATATATATGGTGTGAACACTGTCATTAAATGAGTAGTTTTATGAGGTGCTAGTGAGGGGACCTAGGTCCAGACGATAGAGCAATACTACAAAACACTGCACTCTCATTTGGCATGAGGTAGGACTCGACAAGGTAAGAGATGACAGTGGATTGGCGTACCTCCATTCATAGAAGCGTTAGTTTCACTAGAGAAATTCTTCTTTCCTTAAGTCACTAAAATCCCTCTATCCTATAAAGCAAACTGCATGAACAATCTACTTGCTAAAGCAAGCAAGGTAACTTGCTCCCCTCCCCCGCAGTGCTAACCTTATATAGAAATGCTATTCCCCTATAACTATACCCTTTATCTACAGGGCTTATACGCTGTGATTAGTACAATCATTTGTTCCTGGGTGGAATTTTCCACCTGCTCTGCACCTACAATAACCTTTATAATAAGGAAAGAAGAATTTCTCTAGTGAAACTAACGCTTCTATGAATGGAGGTACGCCAATCCACTGTCATCTCTTACCTTGTCGAGTCCTTCTTCCACTCTTCAACCAAAATGTTATTACTGACCTTGTTCTTACAACCACAATGACATATTGATTCATGTAATTATGTATATATGTATATGATTTGTAAATATGTTTTCCTATTTTATATGTAAATAGTGATTACTTTCTTTCTCTATCCTCTTCCAGTGTGACTTGGTATGAAGAAGGCCCAGGTTGGGCCGAAACGTCCTTTAGTCCCTCCCACTTATTTTGTTATAAATAAATACACTTATTTTTGCACGCAAAAAAACGAATCTGTTGATTTACTTTTACGTCTACCTCATGCCAAATGAGAGTGCAGTGTTTTGTAGTATTGCACTGTCCACGGTTTGACGGCTGAGATAATCTGCTTCCCAGTTTTCCACGCCTGGGATGTGGACTGCGGATATGGTGGACTTGGAGTCCTCCGTCCATTGAAGGATGCGTTGAACCTCCAACATTGCCAGGCGGCTGCGTGTCCCGCCTTGGTGATCGATGTAGGCAACCGCTGTCGCGTTGTCTGACTAGACTCGGATGTGCTTGCCCGCCAAAAGGTGGTGAAAGGCTAGGAGAGCCAGAAGCACAGCTCTGGTTTCCAGCACATTGATCGAGAGGGCTGACTCGGACAGAGTCCAAATGCCCTGTGCTCGGTGGTGGAGACATACCGCTCCCCAGCCAGATAGACTAGCATCCGTGGTGAGGATCACCCAGGACGGGGCCAGGAAGGAGCGTCCCTGAGACAGAGAGAGGGGCCGAAGCTACCACTGAAGGGAGCCCCTGGTCTGTGGCGACAGAGCCACTAGCCTGTGCAAGGAGGAAGTCCGCTTGTCCCAAGAGCGGAGAATGTCCAGCTGCAGAGGACGCAGATGGAACTGGGCAAAGGGAACAGCCTCCATTGATGCCACCATCTGACCCAGCACCTGCATCAGGTGCCTGATGGAATGACGGCGGGGCCTCAGCAGAGAGCGCACCGCCAGATGGAGGGACTGCCGTTTGACTAAGGGCACAAGTGCCGGCAGAGTCTCGAACTGCATCCCTAGGTACGTGAGCCTCTGGGTCGGAGTCAGAGTGGATTTGGGCAGATTGACAAGCCACCCGAATTGGGTTAGAGTGGCGAGAGTGAGCGAGACACTCCGCTGACAGTCTGCGCTGGATGAAGCCTTGACTAGAAGGTCGTCCAGGTAAGGAATCACTGCCAACCCCTGGAGGTGCAGAACCGCAACCACTGCTGCCATGACCTTGGTGAATACTCGAGGGGCCGTGGCTAACCCGAAGGGGAGAGCCACGAATTGGAAATGTTCCTCTCCGATTGCAAAACGTAGCCAACGCTGGTGTGAAACTGCAATTGGCACATGCAGATAGGCATCTCTGATGTCGATGGATGCCAGGAAATCTCCTTGGGTCATTGAGGCAATGACCGATCGCAGAGACTCCATGCGAAAGTGCCGCACCTGAACATGCTTGTTGAGAAGCTTGAGATCCAGGATGGGCCGGAAGGAACCGTCCTTTTTGGGGACTAGGAAGAGATTTGAGTAGAAACCTCTGAACCGTTCCCGGGCGGGAACCGGTACAATTACTTCGTTGGCCTGCAAGGATGCCACGGCCTGAGAGAAGGCGGCGGCCTTGGAGCAGGGGGGAGTTGACAGAAAAAAAATCTGTTTGGCGGGCTGGAAGAGAATTCTATCCTGTAGCCGTGGGAGATGATGTCTCCGATCAGTGGGTGCGGGATGTGTTGAAACCACACGTCGCCAAAGTGGGAGAGCCTGCCACCGACTAAGGACGTTGCTGGCGCGGCCAGATAGTCAAGAGGAGGCTGCCTTAGTGGCAGCAGCTCCTGCGGTCTTTTGTGGACGCGCCTTTGTGCGCCAGTTGGGTTTTTGGTCCTTGGCTGAGTTAGTGGACGAGGCCGAGGGCTTAGAGGATGACCAGTTGGAGGAACGAAAGGAACGAAACCTCGACTGGTTCCTACCCTGGGCAGGTTTCCTTGTTTTAGTTTGTGGCATGGAAGTACTCTTCCCGCCAGTAGCTTCCTTAATAATTTCATCCAGTTGTTCACCGAATAGCCTGGATCCAGCAAAAGGGAGCCCAGCAAGGTACTTCTTTGAAGAAGCATCTGCCTTCCACTCTCGAAGCCAAAAGATCCTGCGGATAGCGAGGGAATTACCCGAAGCCACCGCAGTGCGGTGAGAAGCCTCCAGCATGGCAGACATGGCATAGGATGAAAAAGCTGAAGCTTGGGAAGTTAAGGCAACCATTTCAGGCATAGATTCCCTGGTGAGGGAATGCATCTCCTCTAGAGAAGCAGAGATGGCCTTGAGAGCCCACACTGCTGCAAAAGATGGGGAGAACGAGGCCCCAGCCGCCTTATATACAGATTTGGCCAGAAGGTCAACCCGGCGGTCAGTGGAATCCTTAAGAGAGGTGCCATTTAGCCACTGATACAACAGTCCGGGCTGAGAGTCTAGACACCGGAGGGTCTACCTTTGGTGAATGAGCCCACTCCTTGACCGTTTTCCCTTTCCACCTGAGGTGGTCATCAGAACCACGCTTTGGGAAGCGTTTGTCAGGACAGGCCCTAGGCTTGGTCACAGTGGCCTGAAAACTGGAGTGGTTAAAGAACACACTCCTTGTCCTCTTAGGCAAGGTAAACTGGTGCTTTTCTGCCAGAGAGGGTTGCTCCTCTGATACTAGCGGATTGAGGTCCAGTACAGAATTAATGGACGCAATCAAATCACTAACATCTGCGTCACTTTCAGACAGATCAATGGGGCACATGGAGGTAGCGTCCGAGCCTCCAGTAAAGGCATCCTCCTCATCCTGCGAGTCAGCTCGTGAATCAGAGCCACGGGACGAGTTAGGAGAGGGGACCCTGCGTCTCCTTTTAGGAGGACGGGGTCTGGGACCAGATGAAGAATCCTCTGTGAGCTCTGCTGAGAGAGCCCTAGCAGCAGAGGCGCCCTGAGAAGGGGGCTGATGCATGTTCAGCAAAGTCCGGGACAGCTGTCCCATGGAGTCGGCAAAAGACTGGGAGATTGACCTAGAGAAGGATTCTACCCAAGCCGGGGGTTCAGCCACCGGAGCAGCCGGAGGGACCACTGTGGGTGCGATTCCAGGCTAAGGCATTGTCAGGTTAGAGCAGGCATCACAATGTGGATATGTGCTCGGTTCAGGCAGCACGAGCTTACATGCAGTGCATATTGAGTACAGTCTTGCAGCCTTGCTCCTCGTGTGAGACATGCTGCTGAAGTGGGGGCTCTGAGCCAGAATGACCCCCAGAGAGTATATAAGAAGGTCCACAACCGGAGGTTGTGGCTTACCAGACCGTTTGTGTGCCCTCCAGATCCCACAGCCCGGACCCCCAAGCAGCTTAGCAGGGATGCTGCAGCCAGCGCTGATTTAGAGAAAAACGCTGAGAAAATGGCGCCGGAGCGAGGAGAGGGGGCGGGACCTGCTCTGAGAGCGGGATCTGGAGGGCCAAGGAGATTTACAGGGGAGGGGACATGTACTCAGAGAGGAGTGTCCCTCCCCTGTGCCGAACGGCCGCTGGGCGGAGCCGCACTGTCCCTCTGCATGATTGACATGCGAGGGCAGTGAAATCGAAAGTAGGCCTCCGGAGAAGCTGGGGCCTAAATTTAAGCGATGCTGCCGGCGCGCAGGCACCATCGGCGCGGTTCTCAGGCGACAGCCAGAGAACCGGCCGGAAATGTCACAAAAGTTACACAGCACACTCTCCCACCATAATAAAGTACCGGGACCCTCCGAATATAAACGTCTCAGGTACTTAGCTTGCTGAGACGCAGGGTTCCAAGTCCCTGGGGATGAGTGCTCCGTCCAGCAGGATCCTGAAGGGCTGCGGATGGAGACCGGTCTCCTGCAAAGCAAGGAGAACCGTGCTGGCTCCCACTTCAAGCCAGAGCCCGAGGGATGGTGAAGGAGCGCGGCATGTAAGGCTCCAGCCTTGTAAATCAACCTTAACAGCACCGCCGACACAGTGGGGTGAGAAGGGACATGCCGGGAGTCCAGGCTTGGACCCGCTTTTCTTCAAAAACTTTCCAAAAATGAAAAATCAGATGAGAATGCATGTGTGGATGTATGCCTCCTGAACACAAAGCAATGAACTGGCTAGATCTGGTTATCCAGGGGGTGTATATGCTCAGGAGGGAGGAGCTACACTTTTTAGTATAGTACTTTGTGTGTCTTCCGGAAGCAGAAGCTATACACCCAATGTCTGGGTCTCCCATAGGAACGATAAAGAAAAGCAATCTCATCTCCCCCTCACTTTTTTTTCCCCAATTATTTTTTTCACATGTTTCGCAGACTAACAATCATAATTTCTGTACACACACACACACACACACACACACACACACACTGTATGTATGTGTATATATATATACACATATACATATATACATACACACACACACACACACACACACACACACACACACTTTCTTCCCCTGGCTGTGCAGAGCTGCTGTATCTGTGATTTCTCTCTGGGCCTCAACTGGGAAGAGGCAGGGAGGAGGGTTTGGTCGGAGAGCAGAGTGGGTGTATTAGACACAATGGGTGTGTTCGATAAGCTAGACACCGCCCTAGAGCCACAAAAAGAGTTCTGGGACTTGTAGGAACTGAACACAGGAAGTCAGAGGAGAGATTAACCCCATCAGAGCTGGAGCCAGCAATGAGCATGTGCTGCTAGTGCACAATAAAAGGTAATTTTGCTGAAAAAACATAATAGATGTGTTGAGGGGCACATATTAGCAAGATTTATCAGAAAGAAAAAAAAAATCAGTTTTGGTAACTGGACAACTTCTTTAAAGTTCTGTGATAGTAGCCAAACCTTAAAAAAATTTTTTTTTAGATTAATGGAGCATCACTGTAATACTGACCTGTGAACAAAACCGTCTAAATCATTTATACCGCAAAGTAAACGGCGTAAAAAAAATAAAGCCAAATTCTTCAACTCCTGTTGATTTGTTTATTCTGCCTCCCTAAGATCGCAGTAAGGCTTGGCTCACATTTTCCTGCACTCTACACTGAGCTTGTACCAGGGTTTGTGTGAAAATGAGATTCAGACAAAATTCCTAACAAAAAAAATTCACTGTAATGAGGCAGTTTGACCTTGCATCTGGGCTGTGGTGCAGCGGTGTCCATCTTTTTAGACGTGCACAAAAGTGCAGCAATCAAGTATTTTTATATTTGATAATACAAACACGACTGAACAGAAGCCAATGAGTGTCAGGAATAAACTCTCCTGCCTCATTGTAATATAATCTTTATATAGAAAGAACATTCTGCAGCCCTTTACATACATCAGCAATACTGTCCCCATTGGGGTTCACATTCTAAACTCCCTATCTGTATGTCTTTGGCATGTGGGAGGAAAACTGAGAACGCGGGGGGGGGGGGGGGTGGAACGACCACACGTAAACACAGGGAGAACAAAAACAATGCAGATTTTGTCCTTTGTAGGATTTGAATCCAGGACTCCAGCGCTGCAAGGCTGCAGTGCTAACCACTGAGCCACCATGTCACCCTTAAGGCCTTGTCACAGATAAATCTTTGGCAGATCTGTGGTTGCAGTGAAATCATGGACATATTGTTCCATTTGTATACAGCCACAAACCTGGCACTGATTGTCCACAATTTCACTGCAACCACAGATCTGCTGCAGATTTATCTGTGTGTGTCACAGGGCCTTAAGTGAATAGATTTGTCGGGAATTTCACCTGAAATCACATTTCAGATCTGTAGATGAAAACCCTGATGTAAGTGCTAAGCATAGAGCACTGGATAAATGTGGACTGATCCACAAGGTTCTGTACCCAAATTTCCACCAAATAGCATTCTACTCAACCCACAAAACCTCAAGTGCCCGCTACGGTCAGTCAGCTGTTAACTGAACTATAGGAGAATTCGATTTTACTAGTAACACAAAAGGCTCTGAAAAAGTGCTATGGCTCCCCCTCCAAAGAAATCCGGCAAAATCTGTGCTCCAAAATCCTAATGGCCCTCTCCTTTCTGAGCCCAGAATGTGCCTAAACCAGAGTTAGCATCCACATTTTTGTCATTGTTGCAGTGAGATCCCGCTTCATTTACGGGGTGTATGTCTCTTAGAAGCACATTCTGCAGACACTACAAAGTACTGGGCACAACAATGACTTATTTGCAATTTTTAATTCTGCAATCATCCATTGTGTCTGACACCATTGGTGTTTTCCAGAGACTAAAGCGTCAGTACAGCCATAAATGAATTCCCAAAAGGAATACCAAATTAAAATGTGCTTCAAAAGTCAAATAGCACTCCTTCCGTCCCAAACCCTGTGGTGCAGCCTAACAGTACTGTATGGTCACATGGGAGGTAGTGCTATGTTCAGGAGAAATGGTGTAACACATTATGGGGCCTTTTTAATTTTTTTTTTTTTAACTTATTCCTCTTATGAAAATTAAAAATCTGGGGTTAAAAAAACAACAATTACATTTTAACCACTAAAATGTTATTTTTTTTTCGTTCACCGCCCAATAGTATAAAATTGTAACACCTGTAGTGTTGATGTGCAGTTTGTAAAATGGTGTTACTTGTGGAGAGTATGCTGTTATGGCACCCCAGGGGTTCTGTCTGTGACATAGCACCTGTATACCATTCCAAATAAATCTGCACTCCAATATGGCTCTCCTTCCCTTCACTTTGTACTGTGCCTCATAAGTAATATTCAAGCACATGAGATATTGCTGTACTCTGGAGAAATTGCATGGTGTATTATCTCCGATACCCTGGTGAATTTGAAAAATTTGGCATTAAAGCAACATTTGTGGTAAAAACATTTATTTTTTTTTTTTTAATTTGCACAACTTAAGGTTATAAATTCTGAAGCACCTGGAGCTTTAAGGTTCTCAAACATCTAGATAAATTCCTTGAGGGGTCTACGGTAGTTTTCAAAAATAGGGTCACTTGTGGGGGGGGGGGGGAGCTCCATTATTCTGGCATATCAGGGAGTCTCCAAACGCGACATGTTATCCATCATCTATTCCAGACAATTTGAGCTCTAAAATACATATGGTGCTCCTTCCCTTCCAAGCCTTGCCATGAGCCTAAACAGGTAACCTCATATGAGGTATCTGCATACTCAGGAGAGCTTGCACAACAAGTTGTACTATACATTTTCTTCCATTTCACTTGTAAAAATGAAAAATCGTTGGCTAAAGTAACCTTTTTGTATGGAAAATATACAAAATTTTCATCTTTTTCCTTCCACATTGCTTCAGTTTCTGTGAAGCACCTAACAGGGTTAATAAACTTCTTGGAGGTGGTTTTGAGCAGTATTAGGAGTACTATCACGTTTGGGTATCTCTCACCTAAGCCCCTCAAGGTCACATGAAATGTGGTAAAAAAAAAATATTGCAGATAAACTTAACTTATAAAACAGAGAAGATTTACATGAGCACAATTTTTGGAAAGATTGTGTGATAAACCAGAGTTGTAAGGGTATAGATATTAAAAAAAAAAAAAAAAGTTTGACAGTTGCAAAATGTTTGCCAAATTTCCGATCTCACTAATTTAAAAAAAAAAAAAAAAATGTCCTACATTAACCACTAACCTGAATCTGTCACAAAAAAATAACAAAAACAAAAAACTAAGGTCTTGGAATCACTGGGATCCGTTGAAGCATTCCAGTTCTGTCAATGTGACATTGGTTAGAATTAAAAAACATGGCTCGGTCATGAAGGTAAAGAGGCTCAGGGGTGATTCTAATACGTATGTGACCGTTTTTATACATACTCAGTCCCATTAACAAACAATGTGTCTGCACACATATCACGGAAACATGTCCATTTTTTTTTTTCTAGCATCACTGATGACTACACTAGGGTGTGATCTGTGAAACACTTTCCAGAAAAACCACGTATAGTGAAACCTCGGTTTACGAGTAACTTTGTGTGCAAGTATTTTGCTATACGAGCAAAGCTTGCTGTACATTTGTAACTGTTTACGAGCAATCTTTGCTGTACGAGCAAATACTCACTGCACATACTTCCGGTTCCCTAGTTTCACTGCGCTCTGACCCGCTCTTGCAGTTTATATACACACACACCTTACCCTCCTAGTTCTTGTAGTCCGCAGGTACAGTATGTGTATCCAGTAACCATTGCGACAATGCAGGAGCTTCCATTGACAGCCACTTCTCAGAGGCAGTGCGCTGACCAATCAATCAGAGGCAAGCAGCTCCTGTGTATGACGTCTGCTGTTGAGGCGCTGACTGCGGAAGCTCTTGCATCGGTCGTGATGGTTACCGGACACACATACCTGTGGACTACAAGAACCAGGAGGTGAGCATAATGGGTTTGTGTATGTGTGGAATAGCACAACAGAGGACCAGGATGGAACATTGCACAACTTTTAGAACAAATTGTCTGAGCTAAAATTTCCTATGGGAAATTTTCTTTTGCTAGACGAGTAACTTTGTTTACGAGAACAATCCGTTCTGGGAGTGTGCTTGTAAACCAAGGTTCCACTGTACATTGAAAATAAAAAGCTTTTTCCCTACTCGCCTTCTCCATTGACGCAGTGTTCAGCCTCTGCGCTCTGCTGCTTCCTAGCTGGCTAATTATGGTTTTGCATATGCATTTATGCCCTGCACAGCCAACCCGGGAGTAGCTGCAGCGGTGAGAGACAGCAGCTGGATACAGCATCCAGGAGATTTCAGCACCACAGACAGCAGGAGTGGGGACATGTGAGTTTACCGCCATGTGCTATCACTGATCAGGGATAGCACATATAGAACCCATGTGTGCCGTGAATCACAGCATACGGAGAGACATATGCGTTTTTAACACGTCAGTGAAAGACGTCTGTTTTCTGTGAAACAGGCCCAAGAAAAAAAACCCTCCAAAATGTCATTTAATATGGTCATAAATCAGAAAAATGGTAGTAATATCTATACTTTATTCATTTGTCCAGCAAATCTATACTAAACAAAACACCTAAACAGTACTATAACCTACCTTAGTTTTGTTTTTTTTAAGTCTTTGGTTTTCTGATTTAAAGTCAGTCATGAAAACAAGTAGTATATACAAAGCACTAAAAAATTTGGGCTACAAAGTATAAAATATGAGGCTCATTCAATAAATCACAACACCACAATCATTTGAATATTTTTTAATAAATTAAGGTCATTCAAAATACAGTGCCAGAACATGATGCAGCTGAACATGCTAGTAGGGTTTGTCATGAAGCACCTGTGCTCATGTTGAGTTGGCGACGGTGCCCCTCTACCGCTAGTGGTTCCTGGGATTGATAGTAATGCCAGAGCAGCACAAGGGCATTTGCGCTCTCGTGCCAAGTAAGTTATTCCTGAACAGTTTGTTTCCCTTCCCCAAAAAATAAAAAACAAAAATGGGAAGAAAGAGAAAAAAAAAAAAATCTAGGGTATACCAATACACAATCACACTACAGTAAATGCTTGTTAAGTTAATTATATAAGAGCTGGTAATCCAACATTAAAAGTTTACAAATGTGGGAAGGGAAAGAAAGACAGCAGCAGTTTGTTTCTAATGAGTGAGCTCCCATCACTACAGAGGGTGAGAACTCCATTTGTTTAACCCCTTTATGACAAAGTTGCAGTAAAAGGGTTAAAGCTCCACAGGGACCCGTATGACGAGGGGCTGGCAAATCGGTTGGATGCCTGGTTACGCCAGAAGGACCGTTAAAAAAAAAAAAAAAAAAAAAAAAGTCCATATTGGAAGACCTGTATTCTACAACAGAAAGGTACAGGTTATTGACAACAAACACATGCTCCTTGCACAGCCTGACTGAGCCTGCAGTCAGTCATTGTATTGACCTGTGTTATCAAGTGAAACACTACATTTCCCCAGCATTAAAGTCTGAATTTAGCAAAAAAATATATTTATATATAATATATATAGGTTAAAGTGGGACTTTGGTGATAAATTGCTTTGTAAAAAATAAAAAAGGTTTGCAGGTCATCTGCATATTTCATACTTCCAAGTCAAGCTTGCTCTGGGCCATTAGTTTACATCGCACGCTTAAGTTTGTTACGTAAAACTGAGATTACAAAGCTTGAGATATGTCCTTCCTGGAGAGGAGGTCACGCCACTAGACTTAGGCCTCTTTTACGAGTAAATATGTAAAGGAAAAGCTATTTATACAGTAGTAAGTGTACTGAAGAGGCAAAGTTGAGGTTTAAAGAACGTATAAGGTCTTATTTTAGCAAGCACGTTTATCCCTGGAGAGAGAGATCGGCATAGATACATAGATGGGGGTCACACTCCACATTTGTATGTATAGTCCAGCACACAAAGTGGCTAGTAAACTAAACAGGAATATGGGTAATGGAAGAATATCAGAAAGCATCTAGACTTACAATCCCATTAATAGTTTGTGTATCCAAAAACTTGCACCTTTTTTTGCAATAAAAAGGGGCAAGGAAGAGGAGAAAAAACAAAAAAAAAAACAAACAAAAAAAACCCCACAGGGATACAGTTTAAATGCTTTGTAAAACTGAATGCTAAGGCTGGAATATATAAAGTTTTTTTCCCATTAGCTGGTCAAATATTTCTGATACTGGAAGCATATCTCCCGATATAAATGCATTAAAGATTACAAATGTTACATAGGGCATAAAAAGAAAGTTTGAATAGTAAGCAATGCAAACTTAGTTCTCTAAAGCCCACTTTATGCAGTTCTTAGGAATTCTCATCGCGGAAACAGAGCCATGCATATACGCAGTCTCTCGTTAGAAGATAGCTATACTGGGGGTAACGAAACCATATTTCCATCAAGTTCAAAGTCATCTGTACCATCTTGTGAAAAAACATGTGTTAGAGGTTTCCATGGAGATACTTCGAGACATGATGGGTAGAGCTTTCCTACAGTGCATCGAAACTCTTTGCCCAAATCCCACAGAACACGCTCAGATATCTGCTGACGCAGAAACCACTGGTTGAGGTCCATGTTGTATTGATAAATGGCATATTTTGCTTTATCGTTCATGTGTGTCTCTCTTATAAAAACACATAAGGAATTTGAGATGACCATTGCTCGAACACAGGGGTCAGTAAATTGTTTGGCGGGAATATTGGCTGCCAAATGCCATTCATTCTTATGCAGGTCGAACACTTCAACCGCAGAGGAAGAGCCATCCAAAGTGCCGGATGGTAGCCTTACACCAGAGTTGTTGTCGGTTTGCAGGCCTCCGAGGTAGAAGATTTTGCCATCAAAGGCTGCGGCAGATGCAAAGCATCTACTGATTTGCCTCTTTGCCATTTCTACCCAGATTCCAGAACGTGAATTGTAGCAATATGTCAGATTATAAGCCATGACATAAATGCATTCATTGACCACAACAGCAACACTCCACTGAAATGCACTTGGAAGAGGGCTCACCAATGCCCACTCGTCTTTTTCAAAATCATATCTTTCCACGGTCCTTCGATTGAGTCCTCCACCAACACTATCTCCTCCTATTGCATAGATGTATCCATCACACCATACCAAAGAAGGCTTTAAACGAGCACACAACATGAAGGTCTTTGGAATCCAAGTATTCTGCTGGGCATCAAACCAATAAAAACTATTTGCTACTATGAAAGTAGCCGGAAACTTGCCTGGCTTGTTGTGATTGCTTCTGGCAGTCTTTAAGGGTAGTTGCCCTCCAGCAATATAAATATCATTATCAGGAGTCACAACTGCCCCCACTTTAAGTAGCTCTGAGGGAGGGTTGCAAAGTTTGTAAACCTTCTCTGCCTGCGGGCTGTAACAGATGGTGGAGTAACAACCAGGGTTTTCCAGAGCAGCTTCTATTACTATAATCATCTCCTCTTTTGTCATGCCAAGTCTTGGTTTAAAGAATCTGGGCATTGATTTATACAGTCCTTGGACTACTACAGACTTATCATTTGGTGGTAAACCTTGGAACCATTCCCGCTGTATAACCTCCGATAGAGCATCAATGCGTAGGTGGCTTAGCACGGTGGACAAGTATTGTGAACGGGACACGGTGTTGTAGTCTAGCCATGACATTGCAGCCTCTCTAACACTCTCTTCTTTTTCCACATTTAGATTGTCACTGCTTACAAGATCTATCAAAAGTTCACTGGATAGCTGCATAAACGCTTCCTGGCGGTACACGCTCGTAAACTTGTGCTCCACCATTCTCTTAGCACTCTGCTTCAACTCTTCACAGCTGAACAGGTCACCAAAACTCATCAGTCGAACACAGTTTTTGGCATTGACTTTTTTAACTAAATATTCTCGACAGAGCTGCAATACATCATCCACCTGTAACAAAAAGTAGGGGTTAGATATAGCATTGTAAGTACTCAAAAACTGGCCTTAATTAACAAAATAGTTTTAGTTCTAGAAAACCTGGCTTTGTTGTCCATGATCGAGCAGTGTCAGATTTAATTACACAATTAAACCATTCTAGAAAAACAGTGATTGGTTGCCAGTGGCAACAGTGGCAGATTTCTGGTGCATCACCGTAACTCTCCAACTCCGTACACACACACACACACACACACACCAGTATGTGTAATATATACAATATATAATGTAATATATTTTACATACACAACTCCTCTTCAGCTTTAGACTCCTGCAATTAAAAGACCTTTGTTACAACAGTCACATGAAGTGAGGTCACAAAAGGTCCTTAAAGTTTATAAAAGTTAAAGTTTATAAAATTATCCTTGTTGGCTGAGGTCCTGCCCCTTCTGGTCACATGGGTATGACCTCACAGCTCCTGCAAGAGGCAGTGAATCATTTGTATAATGCTTATGCTAATTCTAACAGGGGGAGGGGATAACTATGAATATATTATCTGCTCTTCAGCTGCTGTCACACATCAAGCAGCTAATTTTATAAACTTTACTTTTTTGGATTTCAAAACCTAAACATCTGATCTGATCACTAATGGTATGTATAGAATCAGCCTGATCGTGCCAGTATAGCACTGGCTTTAGCTTGTATATGAAAGTCCTGATGATTGGTTCCCTTTAAGCAGTCTCACCAGGATATAAACGCTGAGACTCCTAGGAATTGCCCAGTTTGCGCTCCTTCCCCACAATGGCAATCCTACATACCAGCCTGTCCCTTGTTAAGTTCTTTTAAAACTCCTGAAAGTAACGAGCCCTTTGTCACATGATTAAAGTCACCAAAAGGTCCTTAACCCCTTCACGACCATGGACGGAAAGATCCGTCCTTGTGCCCTGGCCTTACGACCAAGGACGGATCTTTCCGTCATGCGGAATCGCGGCACCGGAGCCTCCGGTGACTGCGATCGGTTAACATAAACCGCAGATTCGGGGAGGAGGGGACCTGTTCCTGACCTTAGGAGGGGTGGTGCCTCCTCCCCGGACCTACGGAGGCTGTGATTGGCTGACGAACGCCGCTCAACCAATCACAGCCACTGTAATGTTCCAGCCATTTAAAATGACTGAAACATTGAATTCCAGCCCTGGCCAGTGCAGCTGTAGCACTGGCCATTGGCTGGAGCTGGGTGACCTCACTGGATCACCCTCCCCCAGCTCCACTGCTCTGATTGGAGAGATCGGTCTTGTGACCGATTTCTCCAATCACAGTGGAGCTGTTGCCGGTGACCGCCCCCGTCATCGTCCCTGCAGCACGCCAGCACACAGTGAGTGTACACAGTGCAATGGCAGGGCGACAAGCTCCGGTCCCATGCTGTTCTGAGACCGGAGCATGGGACCCGGAAGTTGCCGCGCTGCCATTGCACTGTATGAAAAGCGTCCCGATCCGCCGCCGCCGCTGCCCACCGCGATCTGTCACCTGTCTCCCCGATCTCCTGCCCGCACCCTCACCCCCACACCTCCCGATCCGCTGCCGCCCTCCATCTGCCACAGTGCCACCGCTCCCCCCAATCTGCTGCCCGGCCCCTCACCTCCGTGCAGCAGATCGGAGGGAGCGGTGGCACTGTGACAGATGGAGGAGGACTGGGATCGTGCACCCTGTCCTCCTCCATCTGTCATAGTGCCACCGCTCCCTCCGATCTGCTGCCCGGCCCCTCCCCCTCGTGATCGGTGCTCGCCCCCTCCCCTCCGTGATGTGCTGCTTCGCCCCCTCCCCTCCCCTCCGTGATGTGCTGCTCGCCCCCTCCCCTTCCCTCCCCTCCGTGATGTGCTGCTCGCCCCCTCCCCTCCCCTCCGTGATGTGCTGCTCGCCCCCTCCCCTCCCCTCCGTGATGTGCTGCTCGCCCCCTCCCCTCCCCTCCCCTCCGTGATGTGCTGCTCGCTCCCTCCCCTCCGTGATGTGCTGCTCGCTCCCTCCCCTCCGTGATGTGCTGCTCGCTCCCTCCCCTCCGTGATGTGCTGCTCGCTCCCTCCCCTTCCCTCCCCTCCGTGATGTGCTGCTCGCTCCCTCCCCTCCCCTCCGTGATGTGCTGCTCGCTCCCTCCCCTCCCCTCCGTGATGTGCTGCTCGCCCCTCCCCTCCCCTCCCCTCCGTGATGTGCTGCTCGCCCCCTCCCCTCCCCTCCGTGATGTGCTGCTCGCCCCCTCCCTCCCCTCCGTGATGTGCTGCTCGCCCCCTCCCCTCCCCTCCGTGATGTGCTGCTCGCTCCCTCCCCTCCCCTCCGTGATGTGCTGCTCGCTCCCTCCCCTCCGTGATGTGCTGCTCGCCCCCTCCCCTCTGTGATGTGCTGCTCGCTCCCTCCCCTCCCCTGCCCTCCGTGATGTGCTGCTCGCCCCCTCCCCTCCGTGATGTGCTGCTCGCCCCCTCCCCTCCCCTCTGTGATGTGCTGCTCGCTCCCTCCCCTCCCCTCCGTGATGTGCTGCTCGCCCCCTCCCCTCCCCTCCGTGATGTGCTGCTCGCCCCCTCCCCTCCCCTCTGTGATGTGCTGCTCGCTCCCTCCCCTCCCCTGCCCTCCGTGATGTGCTGCTCGCCCCCTCCCCTCCGTGATGTGCTGCTCGCCCCCTCCCCTCCGTGATGTGCTGCTCGCTCCCTCCCCTCCGTGATGTGCTGCTCGCTCCCTCCCCTCCCCTCCCCTCCGTGATGTGCTGCTCGCTCCCTCCCCTCCGTGATGTGCTGCTCGCCCCCTCCCCTCCCCTCTGTGATGTGCTGCTCGCTCCCTCCCCTCCCCTGCCCTCCGTGATGTGCTGCTCGCCCCCTCCCCTCCGTGATGTGCTGCTCGCCCCCTCCCCTCCCCTCTGTGATGTGCTGCTCGCTCCCTCCCCTCCCCTCCGTGATGTGCTGCTCGCCCCCTCCCCTCCCCTCCGTGATGTGCTGCTCGCCCCCTCCCCTCCCCTCTGTGATGTGCTGCTCGCTCCCTCCCCTCCCCTGCCCTCCGTGATGTGCTGCTCGCCCCCTCCCCTCCGTGATGTGCTGCTCGCCCCCTCCCCTCCGTGATGTGCTGCTCGCTCCCTCCCCTCCCCTCCGTGATGTGCTGCTCGCTCCTCCCTCCCCTCCCCTCCGTGATGTGCTGCTCGCTCCCTCCCCTCCCCTCCCCTCCGTGATGTGCTGCTCGCTCCCTCCCCTCCCCTCCGTGATGTGCTGCTCGCTCCCTCCCCTCCCCTCCGTGATGTGCTGCTCGCCCCCTCCCCTCCGTGATGTGCTGCTCGCCCCTCCCCTCCCCTCTGTGATGTGCTGCTCGCTCCCTCCCCTCCCCTCCGTGATGTGCTGCTCGCCCCCTCCCCTCCCCTCCGTGATGTGCTGCTCGCCCCCTCCCCTCCCCTCTGTGATGTGCTGCTCGCTCCCTCCCCTCCCCTGCCCTCCGTGATGTGCTGCTCGCCCCCTCCCTCCGTGATGTGCTGCTCGCCCCCTCCCCTCCGTGATGTGCTGCTCGCTCCTCCCCTCCGTGATGTGCTGCTCGCTCCCTCCCCTCCCCTCCCCTCCGTGATGTGCTGCTCGCTCCCTCCCTCCGTGATGTGCTGCTCGCCCCCTCCCCTCCCCTCTGTGATGTGCTGCTCGCTCCCTCCCCTCCCCTGCCCTCCGTGATGTGCTGCTCGCCCCCTCCCCTCCGTGATGTGCTGCTCGCCCCCTCCCCTCCCTCTGTGATGTGCTGCTCGCTCCCTCCCCTCCCTCCGTGATGTGCTGCTCGCCCCCTCCCCTCCCCTCCGTGATGTGCTGCTCGCCCCCTCCCCTCCCCTCTGTGATGTGCTGCTCGCTCCCTCCCCTCCCCTGCCCTCCGTGATGTGCTGCTCGCCCCCTCCCCTCCGTGATGTGCTGCTCGCCCCCTCCCCTCCGTGATGTGCTGCTCGCCCCCTCCCCTCCCCTCCGTGATGTGCTGCTCGCTCCCTCCCCTCCCCTCCCCTCCGTGATGTGCTGCTCGCTCCCTCCCCTCCCCTCCCCTCCGTGATGTGCTGCTCGCCCCCTCCCCTCCCCTCCGTGATGTGCTGCTCGCCCCCTCCCCTCCCCTCCGTGATGTGCTGCTCGCCCCCTCCCCTCCATGATGTGCTGCACGCTCCCCCCACCTCTCACCCCTGTGGTCAGCTACCCGCCCCCTCC
Source organism: Anomaloglossus baeobatrachus (assembly GCF_048569485.1). Taxonomy (NCBI): domain Eukaryota; kingdom Metazoa; phylum Chordata; class Amphibia; order Anura; family Aromobatidae; genus Anomaloglossus; species Anomaloglossus baeobatrachus. Next base: position 389,003,128 of record NC_134358.1, read on the forward strand.
CCTGTCACCGCCGTGATGTGCGCTCCCTCCCCTGTCACCGCCGTGATGTGCGCTCCCTCCCCCGTCACCGCCGTGATGTGCGCTCCCTCCCCTGTCACCGCCGTGATGTGCGCTCCCTCCCCTGTCACCGCCGTGATGTGCGCTCCCTCCCCTGTCACCGCCGTGATGTGCGCTCCCTCCCCTGTCACCGCCGTGATGTGCGCTCCCTCCCCTGTCACCGCCGTGATGTGCGCTCCCTCCCCTGTCACCGCCGTGATGTGCGCTCCCTCCCCTGTCACCGCCGTGATGTGCGCTCCCTCCCCTGTCACCGCCGTGATGTGCGCTCCCTCCCCTGTCACCGCCGTGATGTGCGCTCCCTCCCCTGTCACCGCCGTGATGTGCGCTCCCTCCCCTGTCACCGCCGTGATCTGTGCTCCCTCCTCTGTCACCGCCGTGATGTGCGCTCCCTCCCCTGTCACCCCGTGATCTGTGCTCCCTCACCTGTCACCCCCGTGATCTGTGCTCCCTCACCTGTCACCCCCGTGATCTGCGCTCTGCTCACCTGTCTCCCCCGTGATCTGCGCTCTCTCACCTCTCACCCCCGTGATCTGTGCTCCCTCACCTGTCACCCCGTGATCTGTGCTCCCTCACCTGTCACCCCCGTGATCTGCTGTCCGCTCTCCCTCACCTCTCACCCCCGTGATCTGTGCTCTGCTCACCTGTCACCCCGTGATCTGTGCTCCCTCACCTGTCACCCCCGTGATCTGCTGTCCGCTCTCCCTCACCTCTCACCCCCGTGATCTGTGCTCTGCTCACCTGTCTCCTCTGTGATCTGTGCTCTGCTCACCTGTCTCCTCCGTGATCTGCGCTGCGCTCCCTCCCCCACCTCTCACCCTCCCCGATCTGCTGCCTCCTTCATCTCCTGTGATCCAGCTGCCTAGATCCATCCTGTAGGGTAACTATCCCCAATCTCACCTCCCACTCCCCTTCCCACCCATCCCCCCCACCCGCCCCCTCCCCCCATCCTCTGCCGCTCCTGCATCCACTGCGCCCTCTCCCATCCGCCCCCACCCTATCCCAGCCGCCGTCTCACAATCACAGATGCTCCCTTTATATGCCGCTGCCCCCCCATCTGCCGCCCCCCCCCCCCCCCCCATCTTCCGCTGTTTTTTTTTTCTATGCCATGGGGGTCTAGTTTCCAACATGGGGTCACATGTGAGGGAGCTCCACTGTTTCGGCACCTCAGGGGGTCTCCAAACAGCATGGAATACGCTAATTGTCCCAGACAATTTTGCGTTTGAAACGTCAAATGACGCTCCTTGCCTTCCGAGCCCTGCTGTGCGCCCAAACATTTTATTTCTACCACATATGAGGTGTCTGTGTACTCAGGAGAAATTGTACAATACATTTTATGGTGCAATTTTTCCTGATACCCTTGTGAAAAAAAAAGCTACCTGGTTGAAGTAACAATTTTGTGGTAAAAATTTTTTTTTTTATTTTCACAGCTCAACTCTATTAACTTTTGTGAAGCCCCCAGAGGCTCAAAGTGCTCAATAAACATCTAGATAAATTCCATGAGGGGTCTAGTTTCCAAAATGGGGTCACATGTGGGGGAGCTCCACTGTTTCGGCACCTCAGGGGCTCTCCAAACGCAACATGGTGAGGATAAAGATTCCAGCTAATTTTCTGTTCAAAAAAGTCAAATGGCGCTCCTTCCCTTCCGAGTCCTGCCGTGCGCCCAAACAGTGGTTTTTCGCCACATATGAGGTATCTGCGTGTTCAGTAGAAATTGCCCAACAAATTTTGGGGGTTCATTTAATCCTGCTACCCTTGTGAATATGCAATATTTGAGGCTAAATTAACATTTTTGTTGCAAAAAGTAAAATGTTCATTTTTTCCTTCCACATTGCTTTAGTTACTGTGAAGCACCTGAAGGGTTAATAACCTTCTTGAATGTGGTTTTGAGTAGCCTGAGGGGTGCCGTTTTTGGAATGGTGTCACTTTTGGGTGTTCTGTGTCATGTAGACCTTTCAAAATCGCTTCAAATGTGATGTGGTCCCTAAAAAAAGTGGCTTTGTAAATTTTGTTGTAAAAATGAGAAATTGCTCATAAACTTTGAACCCCTATAACTTCCTTAAATTTTTTTTTTTTTTTCCCAAAATTGTTCTGATGTAAAATAGACATGTGGGAAATGTTATTTATTTATTATTTTGTGTCATATGTCTCGTTGGTTTTAGAGCATAAAAATTCAAAGTTTGAAAATTACAAAATTTTCTAAATTTTCGCGAAATTTCCGTTTTTTTCACAAAGAAATGCAAAAAATATCGGCCTAAATTTACCACTAACATGAAGCCCAATATGTCACGAAAAAACAATCTCAGAATCACCGGGATCCGCTGAAGCGTTCCAGAGTTATAACCTCATAAAGTGACACTGGTCAGAATTGCAAAAAATGGCCTGGTCTTTAGGGTCAAAATAGGCTTGGGGCTGAAGGGGTTAAACAACCTTAGCCTCCACTGCAAACGTTGGGGTCCCCATGAGCGTGGGGACCCGGATAAACGGTTGACTCCTCTTCTCCCTCTCCCCATGCTGGTGCTGACTAACTAGGGATTATATTTCAAGCATACTCTAAAAATCCTGTAAAATCATGCTAGGACTTATTTTTGAAGGTCTAATTTTTAGACACACACACACACACACAAAAATAACCCAAAATGGAAGAGCTTACCTGTAAGAAGCACGCAGTCTCGTATAGCTGCTCTACAGTGCTTTCATTTATTGTCACATTACCCGTGTATGCATACGTTATAATAATCTGCAAAGAAGCTGCATCCACATTTCTCAGATGTACATGTGTTTGCTTACTTTCACTCAGTCCACTCATAAACATTGCCCTGCAAAACAAAAAAAAAAAAAAAAAGTATGCAAAAAGTGGAATATAATTATTATAATAAATAATAGACAGACAGTATATATCCCATAAACCCTTTACATATGCCACCACACAAGTAGACATCACCTATGAGCTCCCATGTTAAAAAAGAGTACGGTGTTAAAAAAAAACAAAAAAAAAACTATTGTTTAATTTATATTTTTGTGTTAAAGGGAACCTGTCAGGTCCAATAAGCACCCAGAACCACGGACAGTTCTGGGTACATATTGCTAATCCCTGCCTAACTGTCCCTGTATACACTAGCATAGATAAAAAGATTTTTATAAAAGGATCTTTATAAATCCGTTATTTCCCCTGACTAGTCCGCCCTCTTAGCAGGTTAACAAGCCCACAGGGACGTGCTAAGATGTTATTCAATGCCCACTACCTAGCATTATTGGCAGTGATGTGCATACCAGTGTCCATTATCACAGCCTCAGTGCACATGATCAGAAGTCACGACACTTCCAGTCATGCACTCTATGAAGCCAGGTGTACGCGTCTTGGCTTCAGAGAGGTTTAGGGTGCATGACCAGTGCCGGGACTTATGACCATGTGCACTGACCCTAAAACCAGCGTCTGAGGCAGTGACAAAAGAACACAGGTACACGAGTCACCGCCGATGACGCTGGACTAAATAGCGTGTTAGCACACCCCTGTGGGTGTGCTAACATGCTAAGAGGTAAGACACTGGACTAGTCAGGGGAACTAACGCCCTTACAACTAGCCCCTGGGCTCATTCGCAGACAATAAAAGATCTATAGAAACACCTTTCTAAAGAGGTCTTTTTTTAATCTATGCTATTGTATACAGGGGCGGTTAGGCAGGTATTAGAAATATGTACCCAGAACTGCTCGTGGTGCATACTGGACCTGACAAGTTATCTTTAAAGGATACTGGTCATGTAAGAAGAAAAACAAAAAAAAAAACCAAACACACACACACACTTGAGGCTCAGTCAGTAGTGGGGGTGAAGTTACAGTTGTCACTCTTGATAAACTCAGAGGTAACTGAATCTGTGCCACTTTCACACAATGACTGAAACCCAAACGCTGCTGAGAGGAATAAAGTTAATTTCCTCCCAGCAGTGGGCTTTAATGTGAAGGCACCAGGCAGGTACTAAACTCTATTAATCTGCAGATTAACCCCATATCTACAGGTTAATAGTGTTGTTTCCCCGCCCCCCCCCCTAATATTAGATGCACACTTCCCTTTATTTTCAAAACAAACATGGCTAAAAGTAGCAATTCAGCAATAGACTGATTCAAATGCTATTTGAATGTTTAGAACCATCGTCAATGATTTAATCTCGGCAATGTGAATGGACGAGGAGACGATTAGCCGTGAGACTATTATTCTACATGGTAGAGCCAGAGGGATAGTCATTTTAATCCTGTCTGGGGTGGCAATGAGTATGCTTACAGTTTTTCATCTGTGAAAAAAAAGAAAAAAAAAAAAAAAGAAAAGTGTAATATAAAGCCTCAAAAGATTGAAAATGGAAAGATTTGCATTGTTAGTTTAGTGTATAACTACGGTAGTTTTCTTTGCAGTCTCCATATTCCAAAACAAAACACCTAAAATATTTATGCATACAGAACTTGTGCTTCCATTTTAAAGACTGAAAACAGCACCAGTTTATCTGTTCCTCTAAATGCAAAGAATGGAAACTTATAAATTACCTGAAATAGGAGCTGCATGTAGCTAAAACCATTTTGTGACATGGAAATTCAGTGCCCTCCACAATTAAGACAATGTCCGTTAGTAGCTGCTGTTCATAGAACAGTTTCAGCTGTTCCAGTAAGGAGACCGCATATTCAGTATTGATCTGCCTTTCGTCCTGGGTGGACATGACTGCATTCCATTAATAGTTACAATGATATAAAAAAAATCAAAATGAGGACTGTTTAGTCAGAAATACCAAGAGGGAAAAGATCAATACTTCAGAGGTGCTGGCTCTTACAAAATAAATAATTCAATAGTTCCTAGCAGCGTGAATCAGCAGTGCGATGTAGAACGCGGCTTCAAAACATTGATCCAGAGTATTTCAGACTTCATGATTGCTTGCAAGATCTTAGAAACCCAGGAGTGAAATCCAGTGACAGATTTAAACTAACGTGTCTTTAGAAAGTAAACCACATGATAGCAACGTGAGGGTAATGAAATGTTGACTTTCTTCAAACCTAGAAAAGAAAACAAAAAAAAAATAATAGGTAATATATTTGATAATATTTCAGTTCGTATTTAGTGAAATTGTGTAACACGGCCACAAACTTGTTTGGGACTCTGATGCTTTGTACTCTGGCTAATAAAGAGATTAACTACCACCCCATACAGATGGTGCATGTTATTAGGGTAACTGTGCTTGTGTGTACATGAAGAATAAAACTCCATGCAGGCAACATATGACTTGTATCCTACATTTTCACCTGTTTTTCCCCTCTGCATGTTCCATTCTTTATTTTACAAACCATTGGGAGCAGTGGGGAGGCCGCTAGCTGATCAATCTATCCTATACTCAGCAGAGATTGACTTCCGCTCTTCACTCCTTTTTCAGCACATAAAGACAAGCAAAAGGTAACATTGAGGAAAAAATGCAGTGCCGACTTGTGTGGGTGCGATTCAGCTCTAGGCCGAGGTTATGGATTAGTCAGGAAGGTCTCCACAATCTTTCTAGGTTTCCCTCCGCCTCTTTACTCTCCCTGCTCTTTGTCATCCACTCTGGGGGAGGGAAACTGCTCAAATCTGTCTTCGAGAAGTAAAATTGTGCAGGCTCATGAGGGGGGGGGGGGGTTGTCATATGACGCAGTCCATTATGGAGTAAAATGGACTGCGTCATATGACACCCCCCCCTCCCTCCCCCCTCATGAGCCTGCACAATTTTACTCCTGGAAGACAGATTTGAGCAGTTTCCCTCCCCCAAAGTGGATGACAAGTTCAGGAGGCAGAGGATGAAGTGGCTAAGATATTAGAACCTTTATTATAGGCAACTGTACTATTCATTTATGCAAATTTTGTTGAAACCACAATTCCATGTTATAGTTCTTTTCTTCAGGATTTGTGGGCATTTCTGTGGTCAGAACTTGAGATAGCAATATTTATCCCCACTCTTGGAAGCACATTACAACGGTCAGAACACCTTAAAGTGGAAACTTGCACAATCTTTATAAACTGAATGGTCCAATTAAAATAAGATCATAAGACGTCTAGTAGTGTAAAAGCTACATGCAAATCAGGCTGAAAGTACACTGAAGGTGTGTCAATGTAATTGGAAGTCATCATGCCATATGCACTCAGCATTTCCAGCCTGGTTTGCACAGAATTCTTTGCTAGATTTCTCTTGATTTGCACGTTGGATTCCAACAAAAACAGAGCATCATTTTTATTGTTTGACAAAACCCTGTACAGCTTATACCACTACTGCCATATGTTAAAACGTGCAACCAGTTCCATTTTATTTATATATGAATAGCATTTTGGGCTTAACACCTTAAGGACCGAGCCTCATTTTTTAAATCTGACCAGCATCATTATGTGGAACACAAACAGATCCCAGTGATTCTAAGATTTATTCATGACACGTAGTTCATGTTTGGGGAAATTTTAGTAGATATGATTTGCAGTTTTGAAAACGTCAATTTTTTAAATTTCACAATTTATATGCCCTTAGCGACCCATGACGTACTGGGTACGTCATGGATCGTGTCACTATCATCGCCGTGGGCAGGCCGCGGCGATCCGCACATATCAGCTGACATGTGTGCCTACAAGTTACAAGTGGAATCGCTTTCCACCCGCAACTTATAACCCCTTACAGCTCACGGCCAAGATCAGGCAGTGAGATGTATATGCGCACGGCCATTACTTTTACGTACCGCCACCAGAAGTCACGTCCGTGATCACATGACGTTCGGTGGTTGCCATGGTAGCACAGGGTCATGTGATGGCACCTGCAGCTAACATGAGTCACTGTCTCTCAGTGAGTGGGGGGGGAGGGACCAATAGACAAAAAAAAAAAAAAAAAAAAAAAAAACCACAAACCAAAACACACTAAATTCAAATCACCCCCCTTTTGCCACATTGAAAATTAAAGGGATTTAAAAAATAAAATAAATAAAATACATTTGGTATCGCCGCGTTCAGAAATGTCCAATCAAAATATAAAATCAATTAATCTGATCTGTAAACAGCGTTGCGGCAAAACAATTCCAAACGCCAAAATTAAGTTTTGGTCCCCGCAAGTTTTGTACAAAATGCAATAACAGGCGATCAAAACCTAGCATCTGCACAAAAAAAAAAAAAAAAAAGTTCATTAAAAATGTCAGCTCAAGACGCAACAAATAAGCTGTCACTGAGCCATAGATCTTGAAAAATGAGTGCGCCACTTTTTTTGGGACAAAACATGTGAATTTTTTTTTAACCGCTTAGATACAAGTAAACCTATACATGTTTGGTGTCTACAAACTTGCACTGACCTGAGGCATCACACGCACACAGTTTTACCATATAGTGAACACTGAATAAAATCATCTCAAAAACAATTGTGCAATCACACTTTTTTTTTTTAAAACAGGTTTTCCACACTTGGAATTTTTTTTGCTTTTTTTCCAGTACACTATATGGTAAAACTTATGGTTTCATTTAACAGTACAACTCGTCCCGAAAAAAACAAAGCCCTCATGGCAGGATTGAGAGAAAAATTAAAAAAAAAAAAAAAAGTTACGGCTCTCGGAAGAAGAGAAGCAGAACAAAATAACAAAAACAAATGGAAACGCCTGGGGGCTGAAGGAGTTAAACTATATTAGTTATACAACTGAATCTAGAAATAAATAATAAATAAAATAATAATAAATAAAATAATAAATATAATATATACACACACACACACACACATATACATATACACACACACACACACACACACACACACACACACAGCTGTATTTTTCACTTTATAAGGTGCACCTGATTATAAAAGACGCACCCCCAAATTTGGTGAAAGAATCTTTTTAATTTTAAATGGGGTCCGTCTTATAATGCCAGTGTCCATCTAACAAATCATATGTTCCTCATAGCCCCCATCCTAAAATTAGCCCCCTTAATCTGGATATGGCCCCCTTATATTGAATATAGCCCCCTTGTGCTGGCACACGTCCCCTATGGATGTCCCCCTGTGCTGCCCATGGCCCCCTATGGATGTCCCCCATGCTGCTGCCCATAATAAAGGGGTTTTTTTTTATCCATCTTCTCCAGTACGGTCCTCCCTCGTGTCTCCCTCCGTGCTGCTGAGCTCCTGCACTTCCTGCTTCTCGGTGCCAGTCATGTGATCAGCACAGCAGAGTGACATCATCTCTGCGTGCCTGGTCACAGAAGCAGCAGGGAGTCCGGGGAGACACCGGAGATCAGCGCTGGAGGATGTAAGTAAAGCTTTTTTATGGTTTAGGATGGTCAGCAGCATGGGGGCCCATATCTAACACAGGGGGTTCATGTGCCATCAAAGGGGGCGGACGCAGGCATATATAATATGCACCACTCCCCCAGCCCATCACCGCGGTATGGTTTCAGCACCACAGTGATTGACAGCGGCAGTGCATATTATATGAGCGTGAGCAGTAGATCTCCCGCTGCCTCCACCAGCCTGCCTCAGCCCCCAGCACCGCTCCAGAGCTGCCCCCACCTCCCCTGGGCCCTGCAGTATATAATCCATATATTCAGATTATAAGACGCACGCCCTACTTTCCCCCAAAATTTGGGGGAACAGAAGTGCGTCTTATATTATATAATGAGAAGAATAAGTAATAACAGTTTTTTTAAACTTTTTTCGTTAGGGATTAGAATGGTGAAGGAGAAAAAAAAAAACAAAAAAAAAACAACAACTAGCACTTTCGTGTAACAAATTTTATAAAAAAAAAACAAAAAAAAAAAAAAAACATTTCTAGGGAAGGCATCGCATTTGAAGTGAGACTTTGAGGGGCCTATGACAGAACATACCAAAACTGCACCTCAAAACCACATTTAAAAAGGAAGTTCTTTAACCAAAAAAGTTTAATGGACAAAAGGAGTCCTTAACAAAAGGAGTTTAATGGGTGAAGGCCATGGAAGAAACCATTGCTGAAGAAAAGAGATGTAGGGTTGCCCTGCTGCATCTGGACACCTTGACCATATCACAGGAATTATGAAATGAGAGAATTATCAAGAGATTTAAGAAAGGGGCTTGCATGAATATGGTGGACGAGCGGAAACATCACCACGTCCACCAACCAAGCCGGTTACGCCAACTAACCTGGAATGAGCCCATATATTCTAAGCTCATGGTAGATGCTAGAATGTATTGGCTCCTTCAGTTAAGCTGCTTTCCCCATCCACTGGTTGTCCTGGCGCCTGTGATTGGATGCAGTCAGTTGACACTCAGGGTAGGGAGGTGTCTGACTGCACATCTGACTGATTAGGGGCACAGGAAATTAATGCGTGGCCCAGGTGCAGAGTACAGCCATGCTGGACCCTTTGTAAGTCCACCGCTTGCTCTCTTATAGCTCTATCCTTTTTACCACCATTTTTAATCTCCAGATTCTGATCCCCAAAAACTTAAATGGAGGCCTGAATCTGGAACGGATCAGTTTTAAGAAGAAAAAAAAAAAAAATATATATATATATATATATATATATATATATATATATATATATATATATATATATATATATATATATATATATATATATATATATATATATATATATATATATATATATATATATATATATATATATATATATATATATATATATATATATATATATATATATATATATATATATATATATATATATATTATAATTTAGAATGGGAGCAGGTCCTGCTGGTCCCGGATTTTTTGCGAGTCCGCCCAGCTCTATTCCCGACCTCAATCCCATTGAAAATCTTGTGGAGAGTTGAAATCTACCATTGAGGAAAAAGAACCCTGCAAACATTCAAGAGCTTGAATAAACTGCAAAGAAAGTGGGAGAAAATACCAGCTGATTAGAGCAATAAGCTTATAGATGGCTACAAGAAACATTTGGAGGCTGTCAATGCGAAAGGGTGTGCAACCAAGCATTAGGGGTGCCTTTATTGCTGCACATGCAGTTTATTCAGCGTCTTCTTTGAAATTGCAACATGTAAGCTGCCAATGTTTTGTTGCTGTATTGCTTTGGACCACTAATTAAAATATCCTGAGGATATAACCATTTATTTCTGGAGATCCTGTACAGTTTTTGATAAAAGGGTGCCAATAATGGCGAGCAGCAGTGTATGACTGTACAGAACAGTTTGGCCACATGGTGAGACTCAGGAGGGAGGTAGCGCCATTTGATTTTTAGAGTGCAGTTTCCTAGAATAGTTAGGGGCTTTGTATATGAAGTCCACAAAAGTGCCAGGAGAGCAGAAACCTCCTTCAAGTGACCCCCATTTGGAAATGGCACACCTCTGGGAATTAATCTACGAGCGTAGTGATGATTTTGACCCAGTTTGTGTTTTTCCAGAAATAAGCAGCAATAGATGTTGCAGAGTGAAAATCTACCATTGTAGTGCCCGTATATCGTGGCCAGCATGAGCTTGTGCTGGAGACCTGCACCCCATAAATTTAACAGGCTCTCCTCACTACAGTAATGGCAACATGTGGATGCTAACAGTTTAGGCACACTGCGGGGCGTTTGGATTTGGGAGCACAGATTTTACTGGACTTTGTTTGGGGGGTTATAGATCTATAGCGCTTTTCTAGAGCTTTTGGGCTACAAGTAATGGTAACACCCTCTATATTTCTGTTGACAGATGCCAAACCTGAACAGGACTTGTATCTTGTGGGTTGAGTAGAAGCTTTTATTGGTGGCATTTTGGGGGTACAGAACATTTTGGATCAGTTCACACACTGTGCGCTATATTTAGCGCATACATGGGGGTTTCCATCTATATCTGCAAAACAATTCAGATGAAACCTGGATGGATCCATTCAGTATTGAGGCTGAGGTTATTCTGGACTCTGTAGGTTCTGTTCGTTACACAGAAGTGGCAGCACTTTTACGCAATCTTAAAAAGATGGACACGGCTGCTTCATAGGCCAGAGAAAGTCCAAGGTGACCATCTGCCTCATTATGGTAAATGTGCCGTCAGACTCACATATTTAAAGAGATTTACATGGAAACACTGGTTCAAGATGACAATTTTTCAACTATACCAGTTTTATTTACATTGGTCTTTTGAAGCTCTCTTTATTCCACTTCTATTTCAGAGGTAAGGTGAAAAAGCAGCATTTTGTGCCTTTTTCCCTACGGTGTTCACTGTAGGGGATAAACAATTACAATTCCATAGTTTGCGACGTTCTGAATGTAGCAATGACAAAATGTGTACTTTATTTTTACATAACCATTTGTATTTATTGGTGTAATATGTTTTTTTTTTTACTTAGTCGCCCTCTGTGTTTAACGTTTATTATTTTGATCACTGCTCATTGCAACAAACATGTAATGCAATACATAGACCGGTCCAATTATACTGATAGACACAGCCATAGCCAGGGTCTAGCAGGCAGTCTAACGGGCCACCATACTTCGCACACCAGGAGATCATCGTTTGCCTTCCGGGTGCCATGACAACCTTTGGCTCTCCATGATTTCATAGCAGGGGTGCCCATAAAAAAGGTGAAAGCGGGAACCCCCTACCTCTCATGGCAATCACAGCATTTTAGAAAGTTAACAGCATGGTCTAAGGGTTAATTAGCAGGGGGGCAGCCCACACACCAGCCCCTTACTGTCATGCAGCAGTTCTGCTGCTAGCCAAGCCGAGCGCCTGCAGGGGAAGTGCTATTTCAGCACCTCCCACACAATCATAGTGATTAGAGAGCAGGGACCGCTAAAATGGGTCCACGCGTTACTTCCCGTGACATTCAGCTGTCAGGGACCGCTGTCCGCATGGAGCTATCACTGTTTTAATCTATGACGGCTATAGTACATCACGATGCACAAACTAACACCTGATCATGACATACTGTGGCCTTCATTGGTCATTAAGGGTTATATAATTAAAAAAAAAAAAACAAAAAAAAAAAAAAACTCACTCTATTTTTAAATTTAACTACAAGTACCTCCTAGAATTGCTGCCGTCTCAGATTGTGGACCAGTTTTTCCTTTTCTTCTGTGCCCCTCTATTGGCATTGGACACGCTCTCAACTGGCACTGCAAGGCTATGTAGCGTGTTACCACCAGACTGCCACAGTATAGTAAACCCAAGTTGTACTAAGCCACCTAGGTTTGCCAAGAAAAGTCCCATGGGAGGAAGAGCAAAGTATGAAACAGAAGTATTTGCTATGAAGTCTCCCAGAAAGCTCATGACCTCGTCACTTGAGAAACCAGAGATGTCTGCAAATATATAGATGCTTACATACTTGTCTGAAATCAAATTTTAAAATTTAGCCAATTGTCAGGCTGGAGGGGGTACGCTGAAAACTGCCAGCATGACGAAATGTATGGAATGTCATCAGCAGTCAAGGTATCACATGCAGCAAGGACTGTAACAAGACCCGTCAGATTTGCTAAACCCTGAAAGAACCATTGCCAAAAGACGAGGGATAATCCCTGGGTAACATGACCCTTGGAAGAGGAAGCCTCGAGAAATACTGAAATAATTGCAGATGTTCCCAGATATATCACATGATCTGATTTTATGTGGGAAATGTTAAAAGCTATATTTTAAAAGGGAGTCCACAATCTATAAAAAGTTATCTATTAATATTTGCTGCACATGTATAAAAAGGTAATTTAAGCCTTTAGTGGCATTACGTCATAAGTCGGCTCCCTGACTGATGAAGGCTCAGTAGCTGAGCCCACATCTGTGATGAGGGCTGTAACATTCAGCCATCATCTGCCTCCAACAGTTGACAGTACAGCGGGGCTCTGCCTGTAACCCTGTTAAATGCCTCTGTCAATCTATGACAGCACAGGAGGGGGTGTTTTAATCATGTTAACAGGTGGTTAATGGGTGAACGCAAAGCATCAATGGGTTGCAATGAGAGCCATGGGTCTGGTAAATGCCCCCGTGACTCATCATGGAGCTCCTTTGAATATCCACCTGTGGCTCATGTTCATAGGAGAGACTGATATTTGGTATATACAGCAATACTCTGGTATTGCTGCATATAGTACAAGAAAAGTACAGTAGTGTGTCCTCTTATGTTTCACGATATTTGCACGGTCAAGGGGTTTTTTTTTTGGGGGGGGGGGGGGGGTAGATCAAAATTACAGCAATGTCATGCTGCAAAAACCATGACATCTCAAAGGATGTGTTGCTTCATCACATTTCCTTTTTATCTAAAAGACCTGTAGGCTATGAGGTTAGGGAATGCTTGTTAAGGCCTTGTGCGCACTAGGCGTTTTTAGCGGCGTTTTTGCGCTGACAACGCAGTGATATTGCTTCCCCAGCAATGTCTGAGTTTTCATTTTTGCTGTCCGCACACAGCGTTTTTTTTGTAGGTGTGTTTTTGTGGTGACCACAAAAACGCAGCATGTCAATTATTTCTGCGTTTTTCACCCATTGAGTTCAATGAGATGTTCAAAAACGCAATGAAAAATGCATATAGCTGCGTTTCTATGACTAACAACGCAGCTATAAATGCAAGGGGTGGGTACTAAAGAGACGTGTACAGGAAGAGGATTCCTTCTGTTGGTAAACACAGAAGCGTGAATCCTCCCGTTACCACTACCGCTGCTTCTACAACCCGCCCGGTGCCATGTCAGCTCCCGTGCGGTGTCTTGTCTGGGCAGGAGGTGGAGGCAGCGGCGAAAACAAAAGTGAACAGTAGGAGAGAAAAAAAAAAAAAAGTCATACTCACGTGTCTGCAGGGTCCCGGTGGCATGTCCGCTTCCAGCTTCTCTCCCAGTACTGCCGCTCCGGCTGTGTGCAGTCTCCCCGGGCACGTACGATGTCTGCAGGACCTGGCGACGGATCACCTGATGCAGTAAGTCACCTGACGCATCAGCTGATCGTAATTCTTGTGGTGACGCCGGCTTTTTAGCGCCCGGCCGGCTTAACTTATCAGCTGATCCTGACGTCAGGAGACTTCATCAGCCGATTACCAGCAGCTCCTGCAGCGATGGGACAGGATCAGACTCTCATCCGATCGCTCCAGGAGCTGCCAGTAATCAGCACGGACGTGACTCAGTATTTTTTTGTACTGATACATCAGCTGATTGTATAAAAGCCGATTATTCAATCAGCTGCTGTGTCATGTGATTCACGTCCTTGAACCGGACACATCTGATCGCTTTGCCTTCCAGCAAACCGATCAGATGATATTGTATCCGGATTGGACGGCGCGGGACCCTTGACCCAGGATTACTACGGAGGGAGGGGGGGGGGGCGGCCTTTATTTCAATAAAGATTGAGTCACTAATTGTGTTGTGTTTTATTTCTAATAAAAATATTTTTCTGTGTTTTTTTTTTATCTTTACTAGAAATTCATGGTGGCCATGTCTTATATTGGCGTGACATGAATTTCGGCCTTAGGGCCAGCTGACAATATACAGCTAGCCCTAACCCCATTATTACCCAGTGAGCCACCCGACATCAGGGCAGCTGGAAGAGTTGGATACAGCGCCAGAAGATGGCGCTTCTATGAAAGCGCCATTTTCTGGGGTGGCTGCGGACTGCAATTCGCAGCGGGGGTACCCAGAAAGCATGAGCACCCTGCATTGCAGATGCCAATCCACAGCTGCCTAGTTGCCTGGCTTGCATATAAAAATATAGCGAAGCCCATGTTATTTTATTTTTTTTTTGGGCAAAAAACTCCTGCATACAGTCCTGGATGGAGGATGCTGAGCCTTGTAGTTCTGCAGCTGCTGTCTGCTCTCCTGCATACACTAGTTCTGCAGCTGTCTACTCTCCTGCATACAATGAAGAACATTATTGAAGAAGGAAATTACATCAAACCTTTTTTTTTCCATCAACAATCTTTAATGGCATTGTTCACTGATTAAAAACGCAGTGAGCAAAAAAACGCACCAAAATGCATGCGTTTTTTGCCGCGGGTGTGTTTTTAAGACAAACGCACAAAAACGCAGCGTGAAAAAAATGCACATACCCTAATAGTGAAGATATTTTCTGGGTATCAATGACATCTTAGATGTTTAAATGTAAACTTTTCCTAGGCAGATTCATAGAGCACCATCCAGTGGTCATTTTGAAAAGAAACGCAGATTGGATAGAAGACACACTTGTAACACCACAATCTGTAGGAGTTAAAGAAAAGACAATGCGGTTATAGTCCTACACCAGACAAGGCTTGGCCTGAAACACATGTCAGCAGAAGCTCAGTCGGTCAGCTCCTGGGAACTCATGACTTCCTTTCTCAGCATCTATAAACAAGGAGCCAGTGATTAAAACGTCTTCAACATTATTGCAGAACAACTTGCTGCCAGGAATGCTGGAGAGAAAGATGAACAGGCCGCTTCTTGCAACCAAACACCAAGGTCCGATGGGTGACACTTGTGAAAGGCGCTCTCGTAAAAGGAGGGAGAACTATGCTGACAGATTTGAACTAGATTATCGTCAGATGATAGTGTTGCAAGTGCTAGGAAAATTACACCGTCGTCGTAGGATATATTCGTGGACGTAGGCCAGTGTAATACTGCTGGAAATTCTCACTATAATAATCACTAAGGCTTTTGGAACTTGCTGGAGAACCAGGAATACTTCCTTTTCTAAAATTTGTGCCCTAATTCAAGTTAGGCTACTTTCACACTTGCGTTGAACAGCATCCGTCACAATGCGTTGTGTAACGCATGTGACGGATGCCTTGCAAAAACTTTGATAATAAAGGCAACGGATTCCAGTGAAATAACGTGTTGCATTAAGTTTTCTTTAGCCGAGAGAGAGCCCTCATCTTCACCGCACACACCCTGGCAGCACCTCACCCATCATCACCGCACCCATCATCCCCGCAGGCACTACCGCACCCATCATCCCCGCGCACACACAGGCATTACCTCAGTGACATCCCCGCTAACAGCGCGATTAACTTCAGTTGCTGCGTGTAGCTCACAGGAGCGACGGTGTTCTACTGCCGCTCCTGTCAGCTTCAAGTAGCAGAGCTGGATGCGTCGCGGGACCTCGTGTGGATTACGTCGGATCTGGAGGGGTATTTGGGGATTTTAATAAAGTGGTGAAAGAGGGTGGTGTTTTTGCTTTCACTTACAGGTTAATCATGGAATGGGTCTCAGACGCCTGCGATGATTAACCTAGGACTTAGTGGCAGCTATGGGCTGCTGCCATTAACTCCTTATTACCTCGATTGCCACCGCACCAGGGCAATTCGGGATGAGCAGGGTAGAGTCCCAGGACTGTCGCATCTAATGGATGCGGCATTTCCAGGCGGCTGCTACTTTTAGGCTTGGGGGCTCCCCATAACGTGGGACTCCCCATCCTGAGAATACCAGCCTTCAGCCGTGTGGCTTTACCTTGGCTGGTATCAAAATTGGAAAGGGGGGGGGGGGGGTGGAAGGACCGCACGCCTTTTTTTTAATTATTTATTGTACTGCACGATATAGACCCGCCCACCGGCGGCTGTGATTGAGTGACAGCTGTCACTGCAACCAGCGTGGGGGGGGGGCGGGTCTGACTGCAACAAATCATAGGCGCTTGTGGGCAGGGTAAGCAGTGAATACTAGATGGAATAATGAGCGGCCGGCATTTTCACAAGAGGAGAACCCGCCAGAGAAGTGTGACAGCCGTGCAGCGCTGCGACGGTGATTGGTGAGTATGAGAGAGGGGGAGAGACAGAGACAGACCGACAATGACAGAGAGAGATATAGACTGAGAGAGACCGACAGAGAGAGACCAGGAGTGCTTTTAAACGATTTAGAACGTTCTGCTGGACATGCTGAGCATACGCAGTAGAATGTGACAGAATCCTGCACTGGAATCCGTTGCCAAACACATGGCGACGGAATCCAGCACCATAGACATTCATTATGCCTCGTAACAGATCCCAACGGAATCCTGCAGAGTGCGTTTTTTTTTTTTTTTTACAGCAACAAAAAAAACGCTACCTTCAGCGTTCCCTCCGCCTGACGGTCACTGACAGTCAGAGACAAAACAACTGATGCGCCGCGGGGCGGATCAAGACCATCCGTTGCTATCCGTAGCTAATAGAAGTCCATGAGGGATAAAACGATTTCCTGCAACGGTTACCGTAATTCCTCAAGGCGGCGGATAGCAACGGAAGCTGTCCAACGCAAGTGTGAAAGTAGCCTTAAATAAAAAAATCTTTGTATCACCTCACCTACAAAAAGAAACAAAAAAAATACAGAAGGCTTAAAAAGGGGAACATGTTACACGATGCATGGTGCACAAACCACAGGCTGTGAGATTGCAATCAGGCATGTTTCTCGCAAACGCTTCGCCTCAAGTTGGTTTACGGGTTTCTCCTTTTGGATACACAAGAATCAACTGAAGAGAGGCAGAAAGAAGCTGGCCGGAGGCCTTCCCGGGCTAATCAGGGCTCTACCTATGGGACCCTCTGAGGCAGAAACTCACTGTCTTGAGATTCTTGCAAAAATCCTTTATTTTTCACAAAGCATCTTAACTGCTTACTTGCTTATTGTTAACATATGGACCAAGCCCAACAGCAGGAGACCACCACAGCCAACTGTTACCCTTTTGTGTGCTCCTGACTAGCCCAACCTGAGTTATTCTGAAGCTAGTCTAAATGTAGGATTCGCCTTATGCTCTTGTGCACTCTGTCCTATACAGTACAATACATAGGTAAGGATGGTTGACCTCGGGGAGATCAACATCAAACACCGGAGACACCATCACGTGTTTCAACGCAGGGCACTAGAACAAGGTCCCCTGGGAAATTATGCCATGTTTGGCATAGGTGGTCTCCTTGACTGGAGACTGCCGTTCCCGTGGTTGTTCCTTCCCGGTGAAAGACCTAGCTAGTTTCCTTCCAACTATACAGTACAATGTCTGGCAAGTTTTGTCTCCTGCCATCTAAGTCAGAATAGCTGCAGTATGCTTTTAAAGCCTTAGCTGGTTACAGTAAAGCTCTCCTGCACTCCTCCACAATGGCAGAACAGAGCGGGTTTTGCCTGCTGATGTAAAACTGCTCTATTGATTCATACAAAAGATAATCCTCTGGCATATACATAAATACGGCAGAATATGCAGTTTCAAATTACTGGTCTTTCTGCAGCATGCAGCACACAGCTTACTACTCTGAGCCCCAATCTTGCAGTACATCCTTCTCAGAACATTTATACATAGCCCTTGCAGTAAATCGCTCCTTTCAGCCCTTCTGCAGGATCTTTCTATACAGTGCCCCATCTTCCAGTGCAATGCACTGAGCCCTCTGTATATAGCCCATCCTGCAGTATATCCCTTTCTTTCCCGCAAACTAATCCTCACCTCAACAATAGCCTCATACAAAAAAAGTGTAATGGGCACAGATCACTACAATGTTAACTCTAGGGGGCTTAAAAGGGAACTTGTCATCAGTTTTTTTGCTTTATAAGCTGCGGCCACCACCAGTGAGCTCTTATATACAGCATGTTAGAATGCTGTATATTAGGAGCCCAGACCACTGTGTAGAACATAAAAAAAAAAACTAAACACTTTATAATACTCACCTAAACCGGTCGCTGCGGTGGATGTGGCTCAAATGGGCATCTTCGTCCTCCGGTGCCACCTCTTTTAGCCATCTTTGTCGCCGCCTCTGTAGTGCTTCTGAAGCCGCGGTGCATGACGCGTCCGACGTCATACACACTCGCCGGCATTCAGGTCCTGAGCAGGGCAGATCAAAACTATTGTAGTGCGCATGCGCGAAACTGGCTTGTGTGTATGATGTAGACGTGTCATGCACACAGGCGTCAGAAGGAGGACGAAGATGGCCGAAAGAGGCGGCCCAGGAACCAGAGGACGAAAACGCTAATCTGAGCCACATCCACCGCAGCAACGTTTGAGTATTATAAAAGTGTTTTTTTGTTTTGTTTATGTTCTACACAGCGGCCTGGGCTCTTATATACAGCATGTTAGAATGCAGTATATAAAAGCCCACTGGTGGTGGCCACAGCTTACAGGGCAAAAAAGTGGTGACAGGTTCCCTTTAAAGCTCACAACTGACTTGGCAACCCATTGCCCTAAATTGGCTGCCATGCAAGGGTGGGCAATTTGTGTACACTGGCAACCAGAACCATTTAAAAGCCATTGTCAAATTGGAAATAGTGGCATCTAATTGGTTAAACAGCATTGACCATTACCAATGCCAGATCCTGCCAATAGACGCACATGTTGGCTGCATGATGCGACTGGACCTCTCTGGTACAGAGCTGGCTCAGCACACCCAGACTATGGGCGAAGGGGGTTTAATATCCAAAAATCTGTCACAAAAAAAAAAAAAAAAAAAAAAAAAAAAAGAAAATACTATTAGAAGAGATTTAAAATTGGTCAACATTCTGGTGTAATTTGTGCCAAAAATCTGGTGTGCATGCCTCGTGACAATTCTGTGTTTTAGACACTGCCCAGCTCTGAGCAATAATGTGATGACAGACACAGGGGGTCTTCAGCAGACCCCTGGCTGTCATAACACATCAGAGCAGCGCGCTCGTCTACTGGCACACGTGACATGCAGAGCCCAAATCACGAAGATTCGGTCACTGTCCAAACGTTTCTGAACCTAACTGTACATAGACAGGTTCAGCAAATCTGCCCCCACTGTATTTTTATATTTTAACAGCATGAAGATGGCACGGGAAACCAAACTACACCTCTCCTTACAAAAGCCAGAATCATCTGAAACACGAGTCGAAGTTTGAATAAGTAAAACCCTGGCATATGACACAATCGCATAAAAGACACGGCACAGAGTGCTTAAACGCCCACCAAATCACACACCCACCATCTATAGCATAGACATAACCGGTGTCCTTACATAGCCCCTCATGTCATGTTACAAGAGCGGAAACTTTTAAACCGTATAAAACAATCCATTGAAATGTCAGAGAGGAGACGTAATGCAGGATCTCCTCTCCCACACACGGCTCCATTCCGCTTCCTGGATACACAAAGCCAGAACCCCTCCACACCTCTAGGCAGCCCAGCCCTTCTACTTCAAAAATTAGGAATAGGTTGAAAGTTTGGCCGGTTTACAAAATATATATATTGGGGGTCATTCCACATCAAGTGGACCAGTTTTAAAAATCGTCCCCACTCGACCTGCTCAGATTTTGTTGAAAATTTATGTACATGTATGTTTGAAAAGAGGTTCTGTAAATTTTTAGGGCCAGATCTCAAATACATTGGGCACTGTTGACCTTTCACTGGAGGTTCCCCCAAGCCTGCGGCTTCAGTTAAGAGGATTTTGCAAACTTTGGCACATAGCCATTAGGCTATGTGCGCACGTTGCGTACAAGCCCTGCAGAAATTTCTGCAGCGATCTGAAGAGCACACGTGCGCTTTAGATCGCTGCAGAAATGTCCGTAGTGAGTGCCGATTCCATGCGCTCTGCCTGCAGCTCCTGCCATAGACAGAGCAGGAGCTGCCGGCAAAGCGCAGGAAAGAAGTGACATGTCACTTCTTTTTGCGCAGCGCTTCGGCAGTAGCCGAAGCGCTGCGCTCTTAAACGCCACGTGCGCACGGCCCCTGCACAGTCTCCATAGACTGTGCAGGGGACGCAGGACGCATGCAGTTACGCTGCGCTACAAAGCGCAGCGTAACTGCATGTTTTTACGT
The DNA here is from genome assembly GCF_048569485.1 of Anomaloglossus baeobatrachus. NCBI lineage: Eukaryota > Metazoa > Chordata > Amphibia > Anura > Aromobatidae > Anomaloglossus > Anomaloglossus baeobatrachus. Next base: position 389,023,791 of record NC_134358.1, read on the forward strand.
GACGTGCGCACATAGCCTTAGAGTTCTATACTGGCTATGATGCAGACATTTGGCATACTAGCTCAACTTTAGCTGCTAAACACGATAAAATTATTACCGGCTATGACAAAACAATATTTCGGCCGCAATTTTGTGTCAAAGTAGCTTGTAAAACGCCTCGCATAAAATGTATGCCTAACTTTGCCCATATATAACTCAAGACCAAAAACCAATAGTAACTGGTGCTTTGCCCTGTACACCAAACATCTACATGACTTTGCATTGCTGCAATATCACGGTCAAAGCATATGTATTTGTGGAAATAGTCACACCCACATATGATGACAAACGTTAAAAAAAAAAACAAAACAAAAAAACGAATTTTACCTATTTTTAGGTCAAATTTCTCAAAAAGGGTACCCTTAAAATATATTAATTCTGATATCATTAAAAAGAGCACATTTTTCTCTACAAGGATCATTGTTTTTTTTTTTTTTTTGGAGTCTCTCAGTTTAAGAAAAGAAAAATGCCACTGAACATTGTGTTTATTAATACGCAATGAATGGTAACTGCACTATTCAAACCCTTGCGTTGGTCCATGGTGGTTATACCACAACCAATTCCCTAAGAATTGTTATTATTATCCTATTAAGAATTGTAATGCTGTCTTTCGAGAATTGGCAGCCCCATTGCCTAGGAGCCATGGCCAATAGCCGTGCAAGGCCAGCTGCGGGCGGTCTCTTTATCGCAGGTTCCGAAGCCTGAGGGTGGGTGTCTTTGCCTAGGATCCCAAGCCTAATATTGGGTATCTTTTGTTGGTTCCCAAGCCATAATGTTCAGTCTAAGTGGTCTGGAATTGTTGCTGAATTTGCAACATAATGGGTTCAGAGAAGCTGTATTGTCGGCCCATTGCTGTTGCAGCTGGTGCTGGAATTATTGCAATGATTGACTGCTCGGGAATCCAGCATGTATCATTTCTCACAGGCCAGTGAAAGAAGCTAGCTGCTCCATGAGGATGCATAAAATGTATTAATGCATCATGGTCGTCGACTGAAATTTCAGAAATATTTCCAATCCACCAGTTCCTATCGTAAATGCAGGCAATGTATTGCCCTGGCTGGAGGTTTGCAATTGGCACAAAAGGCATTTCTGATCTGACAGATCCATCTACATGGGCAATGAAAGATGAAGGGTCATTTGACACCCTTGAAATGCGAATCTTTGTCATCAATTGGCACAAACTGGTGATTTTCTCTTGTTCCAGCAATTGTATGTCCATCTTTGAACCTTTCCTCTTGAACTACCCATATTTCATCAATTTTTTCTTTTGGAACAAAAAAATAAAAAAAAAAACAAAAACCTTGATTCCATGCAGTTGCTTGTTGCAAAAATTGAATAAATCCACCGGGGTCAGTATTTGGTTTTCAGTTGGGCGTTGAAGACTGGCACGAGCTGCCAACCTCTTTGCTGTCCCTCCAATCCCATCACAGGGCGCCTTTCCATGAATGGTACCAAAAAAATTCCATTCAGCGCTGATATTGAAGTCAGCATTGTGGTGGCACAAGTTGAGAACATTTTTGAAATTTTTGTACTGGGCTGCAGATCCATCGCTGAAGTAGTGGATATGACGGATCCCATAGATGAGAGTCTTGAGATACTCCACAATTACTGTTAAAGTGTGGACTGCAACTGTGTCATGTCGTGAACAATCACTGATTAGTTATTATTAGTTATTATTAGTCAATAACTTTTCATAAATAAAAAGGTTTCTAGGTTTTTGATTATAATAGACATTGCTAGCAACAATAAAAACTCTGTAACATGTGATAAGAATCTGAAAATCAAAACACAAAATCAATGCATTACGTGCATAAATAACACTATGTTCAGTGGCATTTTTCTTTTCTTAAACTGAGAGACTCCAAAAAAAACCCAATGATCCTTGTAGAGAAAAATGTGCTCTTTCTAATGATATCAGAATTAATATATTTTAGGGGTACCCTTTGAGAAATTTGACCTAAAAAAAAAAAACAAAAACGAATTTTACCTATTTTTAAGTTTATCATATGTGGGTGTGACTATTTCCACAAATACATATGCTTTGACCGTGATATTGCAGCAATGCAAAGTCATGTAGATGTTTGGTGTACAGGGCAAAGCACCAGTTACTATTGGTTTTTGGTCTTGAGTTATATATGGGCAAAGTTAGGCATACATTTTATGCGAGGCGTTTTACAAGCTACTTTGACACAAAATTGCGGCCGAAATATTGTTTTGTCATAGCCGGTAATTTTATCGTGTTTAGCAGCAAAAGTTGAGCTAGTATGCCAAATGTCTGCATCATAGCCAGTATAGAACTCTAATGGCTATGTGCCAAAGTTTGCAAAATCCTCTTAGCTGAAGCCGCAGGCTTGGGGGAACCTCCAGTGAAAGATCAACAGTGCCCAATGTATTTGAGATCTGGCCCTAAAAATTTACAGAACCTCTTTTCAAACACACATGTACATCCTTATAAATTTTCAACAAAATCGGAGGTGGTCGAGTGGGGACCACTGGTCCACTTGACATGGAATGACCCTATGAACAACAAACAGACCAATTCGTTCACAAAAATTTCATTTGGAAATTGATGGCAGCAACACATCAGAAAACGTTAGGGCCGGGCCATTGGGTAGTATCCACACTTCCTTTTAACAGCATTTATATATGTTTTTTCCCTGAAAAGAATTGTATTTTTTAAGTATATTCAAAGCATTCTGGAACATCAACACAACCCTACATGCATACCAGCCTGTCTCTTCTTCAGCCTCCTGCAATTATGAGACCTTTTGGTGACAACCCAATCACATGACATGTCGTCACAAAAGGTCCCTGAAGCAGTGTTATCAAGATCTAACCGCTTGGGCCCCTATAACGGGAGCCCTGTGACACGGCCCAGTTTGCTCTCCAGTCCTGCATACCAGCCTGTCTCCTTCACTTTTAGACTCCTGCAATTCGGACACCTTTGATCACATGACTGAGGTCATCAAAAGTGCTTAAACAATCTGAACTTCAGAATACAACTGCTGGGGTCCCCAAGAACCTGCGGTCCTGAGAAGTTATGAAGTTTCACTGCCACCTGGCTGTAACTAGCACTTTCTTACTAGGTCTTATATTTCAAGCATACTCCAAAAATTCTGTAAAATCACACTAGAGCTTATTTTCAAGGCAAGTATAATTTTCATTGAAACAGGGTAGCTAGGAGGTGAGGAGACCAAAGGCTGGAGTTTTGGGAGAGGAATGTTGTCCTACGCACGCTTGTCTTGAGGAGCAGCTAGACTCCTACGTCTCATTTGCCGGATTTTTTTTTTTTTTTTTTTTAAATCATCGTGCATTAAATGTGTTCTATTGATAAAAGGTCTGGACAGCAGGCGGCCAGCTCATCTGAACTCTTCGGAGAAGCCATGCTGTTGTGAAGGATGCAGTGTGTGATTTAGCATTACGCTGAAAAATGCAAGCTGGACACTGGATGAGAGAAGTTCTTCTAAAACCAGTATATAACGCTTAGACTAGGTTCGCACACTGCGTCTTTGACGCTGTGTTTTTGGCCACTAAAAACGCACAAAAACGCACCCGTGTCGAAAAAACGCATCAAAAAATGCATGCGTTTTTGCCGCGATTTGGTGCGTTTTTGATCTCTGCGTTTTTCCAATGCATTGCATGGGGGGAAAACGCAGAAAAACGCAGGAAAGAACTGACATGTTCATTTTTTTTTTTTAACTCAAAAACGCAGGTAAAAAAAAACAGATGTATACTTTGCTGGGGAAGCAAAGTCCTGCAGTTTTGAGGCCAAAAACGCACCCGAAAAACGCACTGTGCGCACATAGCCTTAGGCTGCTTTCACACATCAGTTTTTTGCAATCAGGCACAAAATCCGGTTTGTGCCTGATGCAACGGATCCGTCTCAAGAGTGTGTAAAAACTGATGGGACAGATCCGGAAAAAAAACTGATCCATTTTTTTTTTTTTTTTTTAAAGCTGAGAGAGAGGGAGAGACCCCATCATCACCGTACATACACTGGCACTCCCGCACACATCACCGCAAACACCCCGGAATTACCTCAGTGACATCCCCGCTGACAGCGCGACTCCCTTCAGTTGCTGGGTGGAGCTCCGAGGAGCGGCGGTGTTTTACTGCCACTCCTGTCAGCGTCATGTAGCAGAGCTGAAATAGTGGCAGGACAGCTATTGATTATGTTGGACCTGGATGGGGTATTTGGGGATTTTAATAAAATGGTGAAAGAGGGTGTTTTTTTGTCTTTATTCCAAATAAAGGATTTTTTTTGGGTGTATGTTTATTTACTTTCACTTACAGGTTAATCATTGGGGGTGTCTCAGACGCCTGCCATGATTAACCCCTTATTACCCCGATTACCACCGCATCAGGGCAATTCGGGATGAGCCGGGTACAGTCCCGGGACGGTCGCAACTAATGGATGCGGCAATTCCAGGCGGCTGCTGGCTGATATTGTTAGGCTGGGGGGGGCTCCCAAAAACGTGGGGCTCCCCATCCTGAGAATACCAGCCTTCAGCCATGTGGCTTTATCTTGGCTGGTATCAAAATTGAGGGGGGACCGCACGTTTTTTTTTTTTAATTTTACTGGAAGATAGACCCGACCACCGGCGACTGATTGGTTGCAGGCAGATACGCCCCCACGATGAGTGACAGCTGTCTCACTGCAACCAATCATATGCACCAGTGGGCGAGGAAAGCAGTGAATAGGAGATTGAATAATGGGCGGCCGGCATTTTCAAATCAGGAGAAGCTGCCAGAGAAGTGTGAGAGCCGTGCAGCGCCGGTGAGTGGGTGAGAGAGAGTGTGAGTGAGAGAGGCTGGGGCCATACGGGGCATACTGCGATGCTCGCATGATACTCGGCCCGCGCTGGCAACACAGCAGAAGCCGAGTGTCATGATAGTGTCCCTGCGTCTGCGGTCCGACCGGACCACAGCTGTGGGGGGGGGGGCGGCCCGGCTCTCAGGAGGGGCGGCCCGGCACGTAGGAGGGGAAGGTGGGATTTATCTCCCTCTCTCCTCAGTTGCTGGCTATTGCGACTCTCGCTCTGCACATCGGTGTACCGTGAGTGCAGTGCGAGAGAAAAAGTCATTGCACCTGCAGAGATTGTTTTCTCGGTCCGATTTTCTGACAAGCAATGTTTTTCTCACTTCTGGGCATGCTCAGAAGTAAAAACCGAATCCAGTACATGCTTCCGGCGTTTGATGCATGCCATCGGATTCGGCGTGCATAGCACCGGATTCTGCGTGCATAGACTGGACTATGCACCATGCCGCACGGCGCCACGCCATGCTTTTTTTTCCCGCTGGCAAAAGAAGGGAATTTTGTTTACTTACCGTAAATTCCTTTTCTTCTAGCTCCAATTGGGAGACCCAGACAATTGGGTGTATAGCTATTGCCTCTGGAGGCCACACAAAGTATTACACTTAAAAGTGTAAGGCCCCTCCCCTTCTGGCTATACACCCCCAGTGGGATCACTGGCTCACCAGTTTTAGTGCCAAAGCAAGAAGGAGGAAAGCCAATAACTGGTTTAAAGACCAATTCAATCCGAGGAAACATCGGAGAACTGAACCATACCACATGAACAACATGTGTACCCGAAAAAACAGAAAAACCCCGAGAAAACAGGGCGGGTGCTGGGTCTCCCAATTGGAGCTAGAAGAAAAGGAATTTACGGTAAGTAAACAAAATTCCCTTCTTCTTTGTCGCTCCATTGGGAGACCCAGACAATTGGGATGTCCAAAAGCAATCCCTGGGTGGGTAAAAGAATACCTCATGATAGGGCCGTCAAACGGCCCTCTCCTACAGGTGGCCAACCGCCGCCTGAATGACTTATCTACCTAGGCTGGCGTCTGCCGAAGCGTAGGTATGCATCTGATAATGCTTGGTAAAAGTAAGTAGACTCGACCAGGTGGGTGCCTGACACACCTGCTGAGCCGTAGCCTGGTGCCGTAATGCCCAGGATGCACCCACGGCTCTGGTAGAATGGGCCTTCGGCCTTGAGAGAACCAGAAGCCCAGTAGAACTGTAGGTTTCAAGAATTGGTTCCTCGAGCCCCCGAGCAAGGGTGGATCTGGAAGCTTGCGACTGTTTACGCCGACCAGCGACAAGGACAAAGAGTGCATCCGGGTGGCGCAGGAGCGCCATGCGGGAAGTAGAACCTGAGTGCTCTCACCAGAACCAACAGATGCAAATCTTTCTGAAATTGATGGACTGGACGAGGACACAAAGAAGGTGAGGTGATATCCTGATTGATATGAAAATGGGATACCACCTTAGGGAGAAATTCCGGAACCGGACGCAGAACTACCCTGTCCTGGTGAAGGACCAGGAAGGGAGTTTGTATGAGAGCGTTGCTAGCTCGGAAACTCTCCTAAGAGACGAGACCGTTACTAGAAGGCCACTTCCCGTGAAAAACGGGAAGGGAGACATCCTTCAAAGGCTCGAAAGGCGGCATCTGGAGAGCAATTAGAACCTTGTTCAGATCTCAGGGCTCTAACGGCCGCTTGTACGGAGTGCTGAGAAGACAAACTCCCCGTAGGAACGTGCGTACCTGAGGAAGTCGTCGTTTCTGAAAAAATACAGATAGCGCTGAGACTTGTCCCTAAAGGGAACTGAGCGACAACCCATTTTCCTACCTAGATTGCAGGAAGGAAGGAAACATAGACGATGCAACCGGCCAGGGAGAAACACCCTGCGCCGAGCACCGAGATAAGAACATCTTCCACGTCCTGTGGTCAATCTTGGCGGACGTTGGTATGCTAGCCTGTCTCATGGTGGCAACCACGTCCTGAGGTAATCCTGACGACACTAGGTTCCAGGACTCAATGCCACACCATCCGGTTGAGGGCCGTAGAATTCAAATGGAAGAATGGCCCTTGAGACAGCCAGTCTGATTGGTCTGGTAGTGCCCCCGGTTAGCCTACCGTGAGGCACCCCAGAACCGAGTACCACAACATCCTCGGCCAATTTGTAGCGACGAGGATGGCGCGGCCGCAGTCGGTCTTGATCTAGCGCAGTACTCTGGGCAACAATGCCAGAGGTGGCACCTAAGGTAGCTGGAACTGCGACCAATGCTGAACTAAGGCGTTTGCCGCCAGAGCTCGATGATTGTGAAACCGTGCCATGAAGCTGGCACATTGTTGTTGTGCCGTGACGCCATTAGATCGACGTCCGGCCTCTGTCAGCGGCGCCAGATCTCCTGAAACCCGTCCGGGTGAGGAGACCATACTCTTTCGGCCACACCTCAGCGACTTAGGAAGTCAGCTTCCTAATTTCCACACTTGGGATGTGAATTGTGGATATGGTGGATGCCGTGTCTTCCACCCACATCAGAACCTGCCGGACTTCCTTGAAGGCTTGCCGGTTGCGCGTTCTTCCTTGGTGGTTGATGTATGCCACCGCTGTGGAGCTGTCCGACTGAAGTCGGATATGCTTCTGCTCCCCACCCTGATAGACTCGCGTCTGTCGTAACTATCGCCCAGGACGGGGATAGGAAGGACCTTCTTTTTGACCAAGAGGTGAGAAGAAGCCACCACCGTAGAGATTCCTTGGCCGCCTGAGAAAGAACGACGACTCTGTTGAGGGACGTCGACTCCTCGTCCCATTGGCGGAGAATGTCCCATTGTAGTGGACGCAGTAAAACTGCGCGAAAGGAACTGCCTCCATTGCTACCATCTTACGTAGGAAGTGCATGAGGCGTCTCAATGTGTGCGACTGGTTCTTAAAGAAGAGCTTGCAGCCCGTAGTGAATGCTGTTTGTCTAGCGGCAGCTTCACTATCGCTGAGAGAGTAAGAAACTCTATGCCTAGATATGTTATCGATAGGGTCGGGGTCGGATCTGACTTTAAAAAGTTGATGATCCACCCAAAACTCTAGAGAGTCTCCAGCGCAACGTTCGGGCAGTGTTGGCATGTTTCCTAAGAGAGTGCCTTGACAAGTAGATCGTCTAAATACGGGACCACAGAGTGACCCTGAGAGTGCAGGACTGTGACTACTGCTGCCCTGACCTTGGCGAAGACCAGTTGGACTGTCGCTAGCCGGAAGGTAGAGCTACGAACAGAGGGTGTTCGTCTCCTATAACGAAGCGTAGAAACGCTAGTGCTCTGGATCAATCGGCACGTGTGGATAAGCATCCTTGATGCCTAATGATGCTAGGAAATATCCTTGGGACCTTGAGGCGATGACATGGCGGAGGGATTCCATCCGGAACCGCCTGGTGTCCACGAGCTTGCTGAGCATTTTTAGATCCAGAACGGGACGGAACGGCCCGTTGTTATAGGTACCGCAAAGAATTTGGGGTAAAAACCGTGACCTTGTTCCTGAAGAGGAACGGGGGTCATCACTCTTTCTGCCTATAGAGTGCACCCTGTTTGCAGAAGAGCAGCGGCCCGGCCGGGAGGTGGAGAAATTCTGAAGAATCGAGTTGGAGGACGAGAAGTGAGCTCTATCCTGTACCCGTGAGACAGAATGTCTCACACTCAATGGTCATTGACCTATGGCAGCTAAATATCGCCAAGGCGGGAGAGCCTGCTACCGACCGAGGCCGCAAGTCATGAGGAAGCCGCCTTGGAAGCGGGTTTTCAGACTGTCGCTTTTTTGGGCGAGACTGAGCCCGCTAAGAATCTTAGCTCCTCTGATCCTTTTGAGTCCACATTGGACGAGGAAAAATGGGACCTGCCCGAGCCTCGAAAAGGCCGAAAACCCCGACTGCCTCTTGCTCTGTTGGGGTTTGTTGTGTCCGGGCTGAGGAAAGGATGAATCCTTACCCCTGGACTGTTTGATGGTTACATCCAACGCTCACCAAACAGTCGGTCAGCAGAAAAAGGCAACTGGTTAGGCAACCTTTTTTGGAAGCAGAATCTGCCTTCCATTCACTTAACGAGCAGACCAGGCTCTGCTTAAAAACACGGAGTAGCGGAGGCTACCGCCGCACGGTTCGCAGAGTCCAGGACAACCTGAATCGCGTAAGAAACAAATGCAGACATTTGAGAGGTTAAGGATGCCACCTGCGGCACAGATGTACGTGTAACCGTGTCAATCTGTGTAAGACAAGCTGAAATAGCTTGGAGTGCCCCAAGGGAGAGAATGCCGGAGCCAACGGTGCGCCGACAGCCTCATAGATGGCTTTCGACCAGAGATCCATCTGTCTGTCAGTGGCATCTTTGAGTTTGCAGTTCCATCTCCCACTGCAACTATGGATCTAGCTACAAGCCTGGAGATTGGAGGATGCCGCTCGGGACATTGGGTCCAGTCCTTGACCAAGTCAGGGGACAGGGATAACGTGTATCCTAAGCCGTTTGGAGAAGCGCATATCTGGATAAGCGTGGTGTTCCTGGACTGCCTCTCTGAAGGCAGAGTGGTCCAGAAAAATACGTGAAGCTGACTCCTCCACTGGAGGAGCTGTGAGAAATAACCCACATTCTATAGATGGACGCTATAAGATTATTTACTATGGCGTCACAATCAGGTGTATCCAGATTGAGAGCGGTCTCAGGATCAGAATCCTGAGCCGCTATTTCCGCCTCATTACACAGCGAGTCCTTCTGTTAGGACCCTGATGAAACCGAGGCCGCTCATAGCGAGCCCACTTAGGCTGTCTGGGACTGACGTCCGTGCAGAGCCGTGACTCTGGGATGCGTGTGACATTCCCGGAGCTGTTAGTTATTCACACTGAGGGGGGCCATGGATCAATGATTCAACAGTGCCCATATTGTGAGAGACATGTCCGGACTGCTAGGCTTCTAGTATCATAGCCATAGTCTCAGAAAAACTGTCAGTAAATACTGCAGACACCGTCCTCATCCCCTGGCCATTAGTGCATACAATGGGAGTCTATGTACCTGCCGGCCGTATAGCCGTACATGCTGTACCAGCTGTATAGAAAAACATGTGGTTCTGCACCTTTGTTTTACACAGAGAATATGCTGATAACTCCTCCGCATAATCCAGGAGGGTATATACAACGTGCGACCAAACAGTGCAATGTATATAGTACAAGCATATCTATAAGTGCACTTCTGCACTAGTGGGGTTAGCACCACAGGTGCTGCTTAACGCCTGTTGCAGCGATTGTGTGACTATCAGAATGCCAGGGTCTTCCACACTTGTCTCTGTATCATACAGAAACTGACACTAATGGCTGCCGGTGTCCTTGTAGAGAAGGAAGCCGTGGGCGTGCCTGAGAAAGTGCGGGAATCCGGATTCACAGTGCACACAGTGAGAGGGGTGGAGTATGCAAAACATACTCCAGCTCTCAGCTCTGCACTATGCAGCGTCACGCCCCTACCCTGACTGTCAGGGCTGTGGGCGGTAACGAAGGGAGACTAGGCCCAGAAGCCGGGGACTCGAGTTAACAGCGCGGCCGCCGTAAAAGCGCGGGCCGCGCTGAAGTCCCCGGCGCACCACAAGTGCCAGCCGCGCCGCAGTTCCAGCGGCCGGCGCGACCGATTCATAGAAGTGGCCAGCGTCCCGCCCCTCTCCTGACTGGCAGGTCTGGGGGCGGGAACGAACGGAAGCAGGCCGCAAAAGCCGGGGACTCTAGTTATCAGCGCGGCCGCCGTAAAAGCGCGGGCCGCGCTGAAGTCCCCGGCGCACCACAAGTGCCAGCCGCGCCGCTGCCAGCGGCCGGCGCGACCGATTCCTGGAAGTGGCCAGCGTCCCGCCCCTCTCCTGACTGGCAGGTCTGGGGGCGGGAACGAACGGAAGCAGGCCGCAAAAGCCGGGGACTCTAGTTATCAGCGCGGCCGCCGTAAAAGCGCAGGCCGCGCTGAAGTCCCCGGCGCACTACAAGTGCCAGCCGCGCCGCAGTCCCAGCGGCCGGCGCGACCAATTCCCATAAGTGAGCCTGCTTCAGCAAAGCTGAATGAGGCCATGGCACAGGCGCCGCAGCGCTGATGTCCCCCGGCGCACTACAACACCCAGCATGCTGCGGTGTGAGCGCCAAATGCACGGGGACACAGAGTACCTTGAGGAAGCAGGGCCATGTCCCTGATGTACTCCGCTCCATCCAGCATCTTCTCCAGGGGCTGTAGATGGAGCACGGTCTCAGTGCCTGGAGACCGGTAAATCCCACTTCACCCAGAGCCCTGTAAAAAGGGATGGGGAAGGAATCAGCATGTGGGCTCCTGCCGCCGTACCCGCAATGGGTACCTCAACCTTACAAACACCTCCGACATACAGTGGGGTGAGAAGGGAGCATGCTGGGGACACTATATGTGTCCTCTTTTCTTCCATCCGACATAGTCAGCAGCTGCTGCTGACTAAAAAGTGGAGCTATGCGTGGATGTGTTGCCTCCTTCGCACAAAGCACAAAACTGGTGAGCCAGTGATCCCACTGGGGGTGTATAGCCAGAAGGGGAGGGGCCTTACACTTTTAAGTGTAATACTTTGTGTGGCCTCCAGAGGCAATAGCTATACACCCAATTGTCTGGGTCTCCCAATGGAGCGACAAAGAAAAAGTTCCTCCCTGCGTCCTGTGCGTCCGCCGGAATAACGATTTTTGCCACAACCGGATCAAACGCAAGTACATGTGGCACAATCCGGCGCTAATAAAAGTCTATGAGGAAAAACCGCACCCGGCAGCAAACAAAAAAAAAACAGCATTTTTTCTGCAAAGCGCCGGATTGTGCCGCACTGCAAAAACCGGATGTGTGAAAGCAGCCTTAGGATTGATGGTGCCTTTCAAGGGATGTAAATGGCCCATGCTACTGACCCTAAAGCCAGCCCAGTCCTACAGAGATTGAGGCTTTTGAGCTGCGTGCTGATAAGCTGGATGGTCCCTCTCCTCGAGTTCACAGGATACGACGTCTGATTTACTACACAATTTCAAGCTTTTAAATATCTGACCACAACAGTTTTCCATTTTATCTCCGTACATTTTAAAAAGGAGCTTTAGCTCAGAGAAGACATCAGTGTTTCTAAATTGTGCCTATTTAAAGAAGCTGTATATCTGTGCATAGAAAATTTCTGGAAGTATCCCTGGGCCCATGCAGGGATTGGCACGACTGAAGAATGCCCGTGTTTAATGCGGCCTGAGAGTACAGCATACCATATATTAACAGTGGGCCATGTCCCTTGTGCACATGGATTTCTCCAGAATCTCAATCTTATAATGCCATTATGTAATGTAGATGGTGGGATGTTCAACATTTTTTTTTACAATTTTACGTTTAGAAATATTGGATCTGAAACAGCTCCAGTTTGTAGATGCAGACATTCAGATTAGTGAACCTCTAACCATCTTTGCTTCTGAGAGTGTGTTTCAAAAAAAATAAAATATTGAAATGGACCCTCCAGCTGATTGTCATAAGTGCTACTTGCTTTTCCAGACTTTTGTTAAGTGGTATATCCGGGACTGTAGGGAACCTGTCAGGTACTCTATGCCCTCCAACCAAGCAACATTCACACCTGTATGCCCAAATTCCCTGCCTAGTCTAGGGGGTTAGTGGCAGCTGTGCCACTATCCTCTTAATTGCAGCAACTGCTACCGCACCAAGCCAATCAAGAAGAGCTAGGTAAAGTGCTGGGGTTGTCGGATCTAATCGATGCAACAATCCTGGGCAGCTGCAGGCTGCTATTAGGCTTCGGGGGGGCTCCCAATAACCGTGGGTCTCCCCGGCCTAAGGATACCAGCCACCAGCTGACTGCCAAACACTTTTTTTTTTTATAAAAACACAAAAAAAAAAAAAAACCCCACAAACCCTGCATGCAGTTCCTCCTATTTTGATACACAGCTTAGATAAGATATAAGATAAGCACATGGCTGGGAGCTACAGCCTGTAACCGGATTCTTTATCTGTGCTGGGTATCATGAAGAAAAAAAAAAAAAAAAAAAAAAGGGGGGGGGGGGTTGGGACTCCACACCAATTTTATTTAGGTTTACTGTACGCTATAGACCCACAGATCGGGTCTGTGATTGGAAACATTGTCCCACAGTGTGGGGGTGCGTCTGACTACAACCAATCACAGATGTCGGTGGAAGCAGTGGATATCTATGAGCCTACTGAGCAGCCCCGAAAGAAGACTGAGAGGCCACGGGAGCAGTGTGACACCTGTCCTTGCGAATCGGTAAGTATGAATCAGTTGCACTGGATTCTGGTTGCTATAGATCATATGGGGGATCGGCATCTGGCCAGATACCAGGGATCAATCCCCCAGCGACTTGGGTCGGCGGGAGATTGAATTGTGAGTCCTCCAATCACTAGTGCGAAACGCAGGGACAAAAATGCAAAAATATAGAACATGATGCAGTTTGTCACAAGTTTGTGACAAACTACAGACAAAACTGCAACGTGGGCACAGCAAACCTGAATCATAGACTTTGCTGGGAAGACAAAAGTGTGAATTCTGCCAACAAAACTGCATCAGAAAAAAAAAAAGTGTATTATAATGGGATCTGTGAAAAGCACGACTAAGGGTATGTGCGCACGTTGCTTTTTACCTGCTTTTTTGCTGCTTTTTCTTCTGCGCTGTTTAATGCCAAAATGGATGTGTTCTTCTATTCAAGCAAAGTCTATGGGAATTTGGGTTTCTTGTTCACACTATGTTGTTCAAAATGCTGCCTTTTTGTGGCAGAACTTTGGTCAAAAACTCAGCTTTGCAGTGCAAAACCCAAATGGCAAAAACAATTGACATGTTGCTTCTTTGAAAAGCTGAGTTTTTGACCAAAGTTCTGCCACAAAAAGGCAGCATTTTGAACAACATAGTGTGAACAAGAAACCCAAATTCCCATAGACTTTGCTTGAATAGAAGAACACATCCATTTTGGCATTAAACAGCGCAGAAGAAAAAGCAGCAAAAAAGCAGGTAAAAAGCAGGTAAAAAGCAACGTGCGCACATACCCTAAGACGTATGTTATACACCGATGCCTGAATGAGGAAAGTGTCAGTTAATGAATTTGCACAGTATTGCAAGAAAAATACACGGAATATCATTTGTGTCGTAATTTGTCAATTTTATGGTGCAAATTATTTGCCAAATGCGCTTGGCTATGGCCCCTGCTAGGGAACTGCACCCATGTCGCCAAAGAGACAGCTGGCAACAATTTGAGTAAACACACCTAAAGATGCTACTTTTTTTAAGCAACTAAAAGCAGCACAAACAGTGCAATATCTCAAGCAGTTTTATACCAGAAAACAAGCATAAACTGCTTTATATATCTGCCCCAGCGCCTTGGGTTTTTTATTGCAGCTCAGTTCTAATCATCTGAATGGCACTTTGCAGCAGTGAGCAATAGTACCAGGCATGTGCAGATATAGCGCTATTCCCCATGGCTAAGAGCTGATGGATCAATGCAGGGCCCCGAGGTAGGGAATAATACCAGGCATGTGCAGATATACAGTGGGAAAAATATTTAAAACACTGCCGATTTTGCAAGTTATCCCACCTACAAAGAATGGAGAGGCTGTCATTTTTATTGTAGGGACACATCAACTCTGAATGAATGAATGAATGAAAAAAAAAAATAATAAAAAAAAATAAAAATGATACCATGTGATTTTCAGGAATGCAGGCGCATCTCAATAAATGCATTACACGCATAGTGATCCATTTCACGTGTCCATTTCTGTTGATGATGACTTACAGCCAATGAAAACCCAAGATTCAGTCTCAGAAAATTAGATTATAAGACCAACTGGAAAAAAAATGATTTTAAAATCAGAAATGTTTATGCCTACTGAAAAATCTGTACAGTAAATGCCTCAATACTTTGTGGGGGCTCCTTTTACATTAATTACTGCATCAATGCCTTCAGCTTATCTGTATTGTTGGGCCTAGTGTATCATCTTCCTCTTGACAATACCCCATAGATTCTCTATGTGGATAGGGCAGGTGAGTTTGCTGGCCAACCAAGCACAGTGATACTGCGGTTATTAAACCAGGTGTCATGATGTATTTTACCTTCTCACTGTATTTGCTGTAATACTATGTCAGGATGTGATGTCACTTTCCTTTGGTTGTACTTACTGAACACTTTGAAATGTCTTGGGATGTAAGTAACCATACCTTCCCCCCATCTCCTGTGTCTCTGGGCCCATAATGCAATTATCTCTTGTCCACACAGCCAGGGGAACTTCTCATTGTTTCGTAAGCAGTGGATAACGCCAACTACACAAACCTGTAGACATCTCGGAGCCAACCTTCTAGAATCTTCTAGTGGGCCCAACCATTGCATAGACCCCTACCCTTGAGGGGCGGGCCCACGAGCTCAAACAATTCACTCCTGTTTCTAAATGCAGTTGGGAGTTGAGTTTTTGAAGAGGAAGGGAGCGAGATCTGAATCTGCGGACAGACCGCGCCGTCCAGTGGATTGTGTGGGATTTCTGGGACTCTGAAAAGGACTATTACGTTGTGATCTGGCACTTTGGATTATCGGGAGGTGCCCCCGAATCTGTTTTATTTGGACTTGTCGTGTGCTGTTCCTGTATTCCTGTTAGTAAACCTGTTGGATCATCCTCGGCCTGTTGTCTCTCTTTGCTCTGATGTACACCCAGTCACAAACTGGTGGCAGCAGCGGGATCAGAGCAGAAGAAATGGAGGACAACAGCCAATCGACGTCTGAAACCAGAACCTCAGGATACAGGAACTGGACTGTGGCGAGTCTACAAACAAAGGCCCGTGAATTAGGTGTCGGCTACAAAGGACTCTCTAAGGAGCAACTAATTGAGGCATTGGAACACGCTTGCCTGCAAGATGGCACTGAGGAACAATTTCCACAGCAAGGGGAGCAAAGACGGGAGCCGGAGGTGAATACCCAAAAAAGTCAATGGGTTGTGTGGTACAAGGAAAAGATGGCACTGCTTGGAGATGAGGCCACCATAGAAGATAAGAGGGAGGCCATGCGTGGAGCTGAAGAGAAGGAGCGCAGGATGGAGGAGATGGCATTGCTGGATAAGCAGCTCGCTGTGGAAGCCGCGAGAGGTTCCAGACAGACTGTAACCCCAGCACCCATCATGAGGGAACTTCCCAGAGTGTCCCGCAAAGACTTCAAGCAGTTTAATGAGGCTGCTGGTGACATTGAGGGCTTCTTCCAGGACTTTGAGCATCAGTGTCGATTAATGGAAGTCCCAGAAAGGGAGCGCGTCCGGCATCTGGTTGGGCTCTTAGAGGGTGGAGCTGCTGCAGCCTATAGAGCTATGGACCCTCGGTGGAACTGTGAGTATGCGGATATTAAACAGACTATTCTAGAACATTATGCTGTAACGCCAGACACTTACAGGACTCCGTTCCGTACTCTAGCATGTGATGAGGAAGTGTCCTTCAAGATGTATGTCCACAAACTCAAACATCTGTGGCATCGTTGGTTGGAGGCAGAGGAGGCCTTAACCTTGGAGACCGTCCTCCAGGTCCTCCTAAAAGAGCAGTTTTACTTCAAGTGCCCCGCTGAGATCCGGGAATGGGTGCGTGAAAGGAGACCAGCCACTGTGGAGGAAGCTGCAGCTCTAGCTGATGAGGCTCTCACCATCAAGCCTCAGTGGAAAAAACTACTACCCAGTGAGAAAAAAAACACCAACCCCCCAACGCTGGTGGCCCCTGGTCCTTCTGGCCCCAATGTTCACCATCACCCTAGACCGTCAACTCATGGGGACCTTCGTGTGACTGTGCCTCGCATTACTCATGCTCCACCTTTGGGAATACGACGCGGAGGAAGAATCCCAGAGCGCAGATGTTATGGATGTGGGCAGCCTGGGCACATGCAATTCCAATGTCCAGGTGTTCGTAGACAGAACAGCTACAGACCGCCTTTGCCTGTTCATTACCTACAGACACCTTCACCAGGAGAAGAGCTGGATTCTGTGCCTGATGACTTGCCAAGTGACTCAGATATCCTGGCTCCCCTACCCGGAGTCTATGGGGTGCGAGCTCCAGCCACCTGTTCTTCTGATCTTCAGGACAAACATCTACAAGAGGTCGTGCTGGATGGCCAAAAAGTTGTTGGCTTCCGTGACACTGGAGCTTTCCTCACCATAGCCGATCCCCGAGTAATTCAACCACAAGCAATTCAAAAGGGACCAGGAATTGCCATTGAACTGGCAGGAGGTACCCAGAGATATATTCCAAGAGCGAGTGTGACCCTGGATTATGGCTTTGGGGCAAAACAATGTGTGGTCGGTGTGATGAGCGGCCTCCCTGCAGACGTTCTTCTAGGAAATGATGTGGGGAATCTTCATTGCCACTTTGTCGGTGCGGTAACCAGAAGTCAAGCCAAGAGAGCAGCCCATGTGGACGTGTACAACCCATCCATGGAACTGAGGCCACCAGAACTGCCATTACAGCCGGTGAGTGATTCTTCTTGTGGGGATAATATGAATGTTACTTGGGATAAAGTTCAGTTTAGACAAGAAGTAGAGACTGACCCCACCCTTGCTAGTTTTAGAACTCGGGCTGAAATAGGGCAGCTAGGGGAAAACGGAGAAAGAATTATCAGAGAAAATGGACTTCTGTATCGGGTTGCCAATGCCGACTCCCTAGATAAGCCCTGGACTTATAGCAAACAGCTGATTGTTCCTCAGAAGTACAGAATTCCCCTATTATACCTGGCTCATGACATTCCTACGGCTGGCCATCAAGGCAAAACCCGCACCGAGAGACGATTGACTCAAACTTTTTATTGGCCGGGGATTTCCCAAGCAGTGGCGCATTTCTGCCGAACTTGTGACATATGTCAGCGTAGAGGGCGACCCGGAGATCACCCAAAGGCACCCCTGCAACCGCTCCCTATAATAGAAGAACCCTTTCAAAGAGTAGCTGTTGATATCATTGGACCTCTGGCTAAACCAAGTAAATCTGGAAAGCAGTACATTCTCACTGTTGTGGACTACGCCACCCGATATCCAGAAGCCGTGGCCTTGTCAAGTATCTCTGCAGCCAAGGTGGCCGAGGCCTTGGTTATTATTTTTACCAGAGTAGGATTCCCCAGTGAGATCTTGTCGGACCAAGGCTCCCAGTTTATGTCAGAGTTGGTCCAGTGTCTGTGGCGCACCTGTGGAGTACGAGCGATCCGAACGACCCCGTATCATCCCCAAACAAATGGACTTTGTGAAAGATTCAACGGCACTCTGAAGAATATGCTGAGGGCCTTCACGGACCGAGATTCAGACTGGGAGAAGTACCTACCCCATCTCTTGTTTGCCTATCGGGAAGTTCCCCAGGAGTCCACTGGGTTCTCCCCCTTTGAACTACTCTATGGAAGAAAGGTCCGAGGACCCTTAACCCTGCTCAAGGAATACTGGGAGGGGCAAGTTGAAGATACAGGAACCCCTGTTGTCCCTTATGTCCTAAAGCTGCGAGAAACCTTGGCCCAACTTGCTAGTTTTGCACAGTCATTTGCGTATGGCTCAAACCAGACAGAAGACATGGTCTGACCGTAACGCACGCTATCGGGAGTTTGTAGAAGGACAACAAGTCTTAATGATTGTTCCCCATCGGCAGAATAAACTGCAGACCACATGGGAGGGTCCCTTCCGGGTTCTCAGAAAACTGAATGATACCAATTACCTACTTGCTTTAGATGATCAGGGGCTAAGGCAAAAGACTGTCCATGTGAATATGATTAAGGAGTACCATGACCAGAACATTCCAATGATAGCAAGCTGTCGGTTGGCTTCAGAAGATGGTCAAGAGGATGAGGACTCTCTACCTGATCTCGTGGAAGCAGCGAGAGCCCCATCCACTGTGGAACAGGTTCCCCTGGGAGATTACCTGGACTCCTTACAGAAAATCCAGATGCTGGAAGTGCTTCAACAGAGACGGGCTGCTTTCTCATCCCAACCAGGTCGAACCACCGTCACCCAACATCATGTGGACACTCAGGGCATCCGTCCCATACAACTGGCTCCTTACCGGGTACCTGAATCAGTACGAAACACCATGCAGCACGAACTGGAGGAGATGTTACAGCTTGGGGTAATCCAGGCCTCCCATAGCCCTTGGGCCTCCCCTGTGGTGTTAGTACCCAAGAAGGATGGGAGTACTCGATTTTGTGTGGACTATCGGCGACTAAACGACCATACCGTCAGCGATCCTTACCCAATGCCTCGTATTGACGAACTTCTAGACCGACTGGCTGGGTCCCGATATGTCACTACCTTGGATCTCAGTAAGGGATACTGGCAGATCCCTCTAACGGATGAAGGGAGAGAACGGTCCGCTTTTATAACCCCCTTTGGTCTGTATGAATTTCTAAGCATGCCTTTTGGAATGAAAAATGCCCCGGCCACCTTCCAGAGAATGGTGGATCAGATCCTCCGGGGATGTGATGACTTTGCTTGTGCCTACTTGGATGATATCGCCGTCTTCAGCCACACATGGGAGGAACATCTGAATCAAGTAGCCATTATTTTGGACCTGATTCTTGCAGCCGGCCTAACTATTCGACCCGATAAATGCCAATTGGGGATGGGGGAAGTCCAGTACCTAGGACATAGAGTGGGAGGAGGGAAGCTCCGACCTGAGCCTGCCAAAATCCAGGCTATTAGAGACTGGCCTGTACCCCAAACTAAGAAACAAGTTATGGCTTTTCTGGGCACTGCCAGTTATTACCGAAAATTTGTTTCTCATTTCAGTACTGTGGCCAAGCCTCTTACTGACCTGACCAAGAAAACAATGCCCCGGCTGGTGATCTGGACTCCAGCCTGTGATGAGGCTTTTAACCGGCTGAAGGATGCTTTGATCTGCGATCCTGTCCTGGCTGCTCCAGACTACAAGAGGAGATTCATTGTGCAAACGGATGCCTCTGCTTATGGACTGGGAGCTGTCCTCAGCCAGGTGAATGCAGCTGGGGACGAGCACCCCATCGCCTATCTCAGCCGGAAACTGCTGGACCGAGAAGTGGCCTATGCAACTGTTGAGAAGGAATGTCTGGCTGTAGTGTGGGCCCTTAAGAAACTACGGCCGTATCTGTATGGACGGGAATTCACTGTGGTTACTGATCACAATCCCCTCACCTGGCTGAACAGAGTCTCTGGGGACAATGGACGCTTACTGCGATGGAGCCTGGCTCTGCAGCCCTATAACTTTACCATACAATATAGAAGGGGCAGCCAACACCAAAATGCAGATGGACTGTCCAGGCAAGAGGAGCCTTGAGTCCTGTCAGCCATGCCTGCGTGTACTTAACCAGCGACCTGTAGAGGTCCCTAGTACGTACACAAGTTGGGAGGGGAAGGAATTGTCATGATGTATTTTACCTTCTCACTGTATTTGCTGTAATACTATGTCAGGATGTGATGTCACTTTCCTTTGGTTGTACTTACTGAACACTTTGAAATGTCTTGGGATGTAAGTAACCATACCTTCCCCCCATCTCCTGTGTCTCTGGGCCCATAATGCAATTATCTCTTGTCCACACAGCCAGGGAAACTTCTCATTGTTTCGTAAGCAGTGGATAACGCCAACTACACAAACCTGTAGACATCTCGGAGCCAACCTTCTAGAATCTTCTAGTGGGCCCAACCATTGCATAGACCCCTACCCTTGAGGGGCGGGCCCACGAGCTCAAACAATTCACTCCTGTTTCTAAATGCAGTTGGGAGTTGAGTTTTTGAAGAGGAAGGGAGCGAGATCTGAATCTGCGGACAGACCTCGCCGTCCAGTGGATTGTGTGGGATTTCTGGGACACTGAAAAGGACTATTACGTTGTGATCTGGCACTTTGGATTATCGGGAGGTGCCCCCGAATCTGTTTTATTTGGACTTGTCGTGTGCTGTTCCTGTATTCCTGTTAGTAAACCTGTTGGATCATCCTCGGCCTGTTGTCTCTCTTTGCTCTGATGTACACCCCGTCACACCAGGTATTGGTAATTTCGGCAGTGTGGACAGGAGCTAAGTCCTGCTGGAAAATGAAATTTCCATCTCCAAAAAGCTCGTCAGCAGAGGGAAGCATGAAGTGCTGTAAAATTTCCTGGTAGATGGCTGTGCTAAGAAGTCTTGATAAAACACAGTGGACCTACACCAGCAGATGACATGGCTCCCCAAACCATCACTGATTGTGGAAACTTCACACTAGACCTCAAGCAGCTTGGATTGTGACCTCTCCACTCTTCCTCCAGACTCTGGGACCTTAATTTGCAAATTAAATGCAAAATTTACTTTCATCTGAAAACACCTTGGACCACTGATCAACAGTCCAGTTCTTTTTCTCCTTGGCCCAGGTACGACTCTTCTGGCGTCATCTATTGGTCATGAGTGGCTTGACACAAGGAATGCGGTGTGTGTGTGTGTGTGTGTGTGTGTGTGTGTGTGTTTTCTTGAAGCACTGACTCCAGCAGCAGTCCACTCCTTGTGAATCTCCCCCAAATTTTTGAATGGCCTTTTCTTGACAGTCCTATCAAGGCTCCAGTTATCCCGATTGCTTATGCACTTTTTTTCTACTACACTTTTTCCTGCCACTCAACTTTCCATTAATATGCTTGGACACAGAACTCTGAACAGCCAGCTTGTTTAGCAATGACCTTTTGTGGCTTACCCTCCTTGTGGAGTGTGTCAATGACTGCCTTCGCTATAGAAAAGAAAAAATATGGAGATGCACAGCTACTTTATGTACACAATATAAAAACATATCTAGGGGTGCTCAATGCTTGTATGATTAAGAGAGGGGAGAAGAGACAAAGCATGTGTTAATGCAAAATTATATCAAATTTTTATTAGAAACAGCACACATTTAAAACAAAAACAAAAAAAAAAAAAAAGGATGCCTGTGATGTAAATATCGTAGGCCATCAACACCAGTCCCTTAATGCTATTACAATTAGAAGTGCACAATAAATCACACAATAGCACTCCACTTAGTGTGAGTAGATTTAATGATCAGCTGATGTATGATCCCTTTAAGACAGGTATAAAAAAAACCACCCAGAATCGGGCAGTTACAGTTAGGTCCAGAAATATTTGGACAGTGACACAAGTTTTGTTATTTTAGCTGTTTACAAAAACATGTTCAGAAATACAATTATATATATAATATGGGCTGAAAGTGCACACTCCCAGCTGCAATATGAGAGTTTTCACATCCAAATCGGAGAAAGTGTTTAGGAATCATAGCTCTGTAATGCATAGCCTCCTCTTTTTCAAGGGACCAAAAGTAATTGGACAAGGGACTCTAAGGGCTGCAATTAACTCTGAAGGCGTCTCCCTCGTTAACCTGTAATCAATGAAGTAGTTAAAAGGTCTGGGGTTGATTACAGGTGTGTGGTTTTGCATTTGGAAGCTGTTGCTGTGACCAGACAACATGCGGTCTAAGGAACTCTCAATTGAGGTGAAGCAGAACATCCTGAGGCTGAAAAAAAAGAAAAAATCATCAGAGAGATAGCAGACATGCTTGGAGTAGCAAAATCAACAGTCAGTACATTCTGAGAAAACGGAATTGACTGGTGAGCTTGGGAACTCAAAAAGGCCTGGGCGTCCACGGATGACAGTGGTGGATGATCGCCGCATACTTTCTTTGGTGAAGAAGAACCCGTTCACAACATCAACTGAAGTCCAGAACACTCTCAGTGAAGTAGGTGTATCTGTCTCTAAGTCAACAGTAAAGAGAAGACTCCATGAAAGTAAATACAAAGGGTTCACATCTAGATGCAAACCATTCATCAATTCCAAAAATAGACAGGCCAGAGTTAAATTTGCTGAAAAACACCTCATGAAGCCAGCTCAGTTCTGGAAAAGTATTCTATGGACAGATGAGACAAAGATCAACCTGTACCAGAATGATGGGAAGAAAAAAGTTTGGAGAAGAAAGGGAACGGCACATGATCCAAGGCACACCACATCCTCTGTAAACATGGTGGAGGCAACGTGATGGCATGGGCATGCATGGCTTTCAATGGCACTGGGTCACTTGTGTTTATTGATGACATAACAGCAGACAAGAGTAGCCGGATGAATTCTGAAGTGTACCGGGATATACTTTCAGCCCAGATTCAGCCAAATGCCGCAAAGTTGATCGGACGGCGCTTCATAGTACAGATGGACAATGACCCCAAGCATACAGCCAAAGCTACCCAGGAGTTCATGAGTGCAAAAAAGTGGAACCTTCTGCAATGGCCAAGTCAATCACCAGATCTTAACCCAATTGAGCATGCATTTCACTTGCTCAAATCCAGACTTAAGACGGAAAGACCCACAAACAAGCAAGACCTGAAGGCTGCGGCTGTAAAGGCCTGGCAAAGCATTAAGAAGGAGGAAACCCAGCGTTTGGTGATGTCCATGGGTTCCAGACTTAAGGCAGAGATTGCCTCCAAAGGATTTGCAACAAAATATTAATAAAAACATTTTGTTTGGGTTTGGTTTATTTGTCCAATTACTTTTGACCTCCTAAAATGTGGAGTGTTTGTAAAGAAATGTGTACAATTCCTACAATTTCTAACAGATATTTTTGTTCAAACCTTCAAATTAAACGTTACAATCTGCACTTGAATTCTGTTGTAGAGGTTTCATTTCAAATCCAATGTGGTGGCATGCAGAGCCCAACTCGCGAAAATTGTGTCACTGTCCAAATATTTCTGGACCTAACTGTATATGACAATACTTAGATGGATACAAGCAAAAGTCACAATTCACCACCAATATGAACAAGATGTAAAAAGCCCTATTGCAGAAAGTCAAATAACACACGCTAACGTATTGGAACGATGAGGAGAGGATTCACCAGCACAGAAATCCAGGCAAATTGTATCTTTAAAATGAAGATTCTTTATTCATGTGAGATTAAAAAGTCCATGTTCTGGTAATCAAGCCCATGTTAGAAAGGACGCGTTTCGAACATCCAGTTCTTATTCAGTCTCTAATACATCTAGACACAGGACTGTTTAAAAAGAGCTAACCCAAACACGTGGTCAAATGGATAGAGAGAGCATGGTAATTACAAAAAAGTTAACCCCTTGAGGTAAAGCAGTACATATAATCATTTAACACATATATACATATACAACAATGAACAGATTGATACATATATATTGTATATGTGTTAAATGATTATATGTACTGTAAGCGATGTTATGCGCCATGGGCAGCGATTTGCCCGTGACACACAACCGACGGGGGCGTGAACGCTCGCTAGCGATATGGATATCGCAGCGTGTAAAGTGCCCTTAAGGGACCAATTTAAACGCTTAGGAAGCCTTTGCAGGGGTTGTGTGGTAATTTTTCTAATTTTCTGGAGAAAATGACTTGGGTTTTCATTGGCTGTAAGCCATTGTCATAAACATTAACAGAAACAAACACTTGAAATAGATCACTGTGTGTAATGACTATATACTGTAATATATGCATTTCCTTATTGTATTGAATTTCTGAGATATATTAACTATTTGATGAGATTCTAATTTATTGAGATCCACTTGTACTTGCACCTGAGAGATGAGACCGGAATCGTTCTTGTCTGTGTGCAGTGTAAGTGACATCAAAGCAGCAAGACAACCTGAGAGGGGAAACCATGCAGAATAGCAGCCTTATAAAGGCCACAAATAGTTACTCCTCATGTACACAAGACCGCAGATTCTGGAAAGTCATCTGAAATGACATCTAAATGAAACAGTACACATCAGCATGGATAGCACTGGTCTGAGCACGCAGTTCTTCGACATCGGGAGCCAACCCCCGAGGAAGTCACTACAGTGGAGCTACGTTCCCATGAGGAGCTTCTGATGTCGCAGAATTTGTGCCCCTTTCATGTAAATTATATTACTTCCGTGTTTTTCATTGCATTGGTGTGCGCATTCTACATGCCTTTCCATCATGCTTTTTGTCTCATGTTGGAATATTAGGTTTTGATCCTTCCTGATATTTGGCTTTAGCAAAACTTTGATATACTTATGTGCAGATTTCATTTCTCCCCAGTGGAAACACACTAATAACGTATTTTATATCTTATGCAAGTCTATGGGTAAAATCTGCACAGAGAACTCAGCACCTGCAAGACAAATTTACTTGCTCCCGATTTCAAACATGCACCGCAGGTCACTTTACACAGTATAATAAAAAAAAAAAAAAAAAAATAATAAAGTCCCCTTTAATTCATTATTGGTGGTAAAATTTCAATCTGACATCCAATGAGGAATTAAAGGGGACATTGGTTGTCATCCCTGGTGACCATTAACCCTTTCCACCTCGTCAGGATTTAGTGGAGTTTAATAGTGGGGCTACTCCAGTTATGCCCTGTGCATAGAACTGCCAAGACATTGTGGAAACCGGAAAATAATACAACTACAATGTTAGTGCAGAAGGTAATAAATGATACAATTTTGTTCACGTTGCACTCTTTCTTCCTCAATATTACCTTTAGGCCGAGCGCAAGTGTCCAGTAATCGTCCATTAGAATGGAAAAAGCAGCGATCTGTTGGCCGAAGAGTTCTGCAGAAAGAAGTTTTGCAGTTTTTAAATTGGCTTTCAGCCAGATCTGTTTATTGCTGTTTAACATTGAAGTCAATGGAAAACGGATTTGTTAACGGATTGCTATTTATCCTCCATTTGCAACTGATCCAGTAAGCAAAAAATAGATCCTGTACAAATGGATGAAAAACGAGTGGCTAATTAATGGACCCGTTTTCCATAGACTAAAATGATAAACTCGGATCCAGCTGAAATCAGTTATTTAAAAAACAGACAAAAGCATCCTGTCTGCACAACGTCACCAACGGACAGTGCCTGATCTAACAGAGGATTACTGGACATGTGAACACAGCCCTATTATGTTGCCCTATCAGAGCATAAGGCCTAAGCCACACGGCGAGAAAATCGGTGCGAGTGGAGTGCGATAAAACATCGCATTCCCCTCGGACCAATTCTAGCCTGTGTGTCAGCACACATGAGCGATTATTTTCTCAGCCCTAATCGGACCGAGAAAACAATCACAGCATGCTGCGATTGTAATGCGAGACTCTTTCTCTCGCACCCATTCAAGTGAATGGGGCGAGAGAAAAATCGCACTGCACTCGCGGTACATCGGTGTACCGCTAGTGCAGTGCGAGAATGGCTATAGCCGGCTACGCAGGAGAGAGGGAGAGAAATCCCTCCCTCCCCTCCAGAGAGCCGGCCCGCCCCCCGCAGCTGAGGTCCGCTCGCACGAACGGACCTCAGTTGCAAGGATACATGCATGACACTCGGCTCTGCTGTACTGCCAGCACGAGCCGAGTCTCATGCAAGGGGATCGCAGTAGTCCCCGTGTGGCCCCAGCCTAAAGCAGTGACTGGAGTTGGCATCAGTGGTCGGTCACTCGTGCGTTTCAGCGCTTTCACACTGCATTCTACATCTGGGTGTCCGCCTCCAGTAGGCGTATAATGCCAAAAATGGTGCACAACAGAACACTGACTCCATCTGCACCATTAGGCTATGTGCCCACGTAGCGTATCTTCATGCAGTTACGCTGCGTATTGCACTGCAGCGTAACTGCATGCGTCCTGCGTCCCCAGCACAATCTATGAAGATTGTGCCTAATCCATGCCCACGTGGCGTATTAGAACGCAGCGCTTCAGCTACTGCCGAAGCACTGCGTTCTAAGAAGCGACATGTCACTTCTTTCATGCGCTTTGGATGCAGCCCCCGCTCTGTCTATGGGAGGGGCTGCATCCAGAGCGCATGGAATCGGCTTTTCATTACAGACTGTTTCTGCAGCGATTTGAAGCGCACGTGTGCTGTTCAAATCGCTGCAGAAATTGCGTCAATGGCGCAGCCCCTCCAGGCGGCGTCAATGGCGCAGCCCCTCCAGGCGGCGTCAATGGCGCAGCCCCTCCAGGCGGCGTCAATGGCGCAGCCCCTCCAGGAGGCGTCAATGGCGCAGCCCCTCCAGGAGGAGTCAATGGCGCAGCCCCTCCAGGAGGCGTCAATGGCGCAGCCCCTCCAGGAGGCGTCAATGGCGCAGCCCCTCCAGGAGGCGTCAATGGCGCAGCCCCTCCAGGAGGCGTCAATGGCGCAGCCCCTCCAGGCGGCGTCAATGGCGCAGCCCCTCCAGGCGGCGTCAATGGCGCAGCCCCTCCAGGCGGCGTCAATGGCGCAGCCCCTCCAGGCGGCGTCAATGGCGCAGCCCCTCCAGGAGGCGTCAATGGCGCAGCCCCTCCAGGAGGCGTCAATGGCGCAGCCCCTCCAGGAGGCGTCAATGGCGCAGCCCCTCCAGGAGGCGTCAATGGCGCAGCCCCTCCAGGAGGCGTCAATGGCGCAGCCCCTCCAGGAGGCGTCAATGGCGCAGCCCCTCCAGGAGGCGTCAATGGCGCAGCCCCTCCAGGAGGCGTCAATGGCGCAGCCCCTCCAGGAGGCGTCAATGGCGCAGCCCCTCCAGGAGGCGTCAATGGCGCAGCCCCTCCAGGCGGCGTCAATGGCGCAGCCCCTCCAGGCGGCGTCAATGGCGCAGCCCCTCCAGGAGGCGTCAATGGCGCAGCCCCTCCAGGAGGCGTCAATGGCGCAGCCCCTCCAGGAGGCGTCAATGGCGCAGCCCCTCCAGGAGGCGTCAATGGCGCAGCCCCTCCAGGAGGCGTCAATGGCGCAGCCCCTCCAGGCGGCAGCCGGCATTGTGCTCAGCCCTGGAGCCCGCTCCTGCACATGCCGCCGATGTACCGTGTGACCGGGGAGCCCGTAGCGGTATAATCCTCGCTGCAGCTGACGGCCATTCCATGAGCAGAGCAGCACAGGACGTCGCAGCCGCCGATCATCATGATGATGAGGAGGATGATGATGATGATACTCACCGGGTGCTGGCGGCGCCGCTCACCCACGTCCTGACACTTCGCCGCCGCCTCTGCTGAGTCTGCTCCAGCCTTTACCTCTTCCTTCCGGGTGTGACCTCGCCGTGCCGTTGTTGCCTCCGCCGCCCCCTTCCACCAACCAGCGGTGCGTGAGAGGACGCGCACAGACAAACACCAAGGCGGAGAATGCAGGAAGGCGGTGGTGCAATTTTGGGACTATTTTGTGAATTTAAATAAAGTTTTCGCAGAAAAAAAATCAATTAAAAAAAATCGGAAAAAGCTTTCGGAAGTGCGCAAGAGCGTCTCCAGCCAGTGATTGATGATGGCCGCCGAGCTCAGCCACGCCCCCTCTCTACTGATTGCTGCGTGCAGGCATCTTTCATTTCAGAGCTGTGGCGGACATGTTTAATGAGGGCCCTTCCCTTACGCTTTCATTATGGTATAACAAAGAATTCTGCTAAGCGCGCTCCACGCCAGCGCCGGCACATTATACTAAACGTTATACAGTCGACTTCCCACAGCGTCCACTAGAGCGCGGTAATAGCTCTACGCTAAAATGGCGCCAGTAGTAATGAGGGGCGGGGCTTGCTGAGCGTCATCGCTGGTGTGTGGAAGCGGTGAAGAGCTGTGCTCGTGACGTCACGACATTCCTGGCGTCGTCTCCCCAGCTCCTCCAGGCTTTCTTTTTACGTCATTTCGTGAGCACGTGATTGGCTGCAGCCGCCTTCCTCCTCCGAGTCCTCCCGCATGTGGAGGGTTCTCGACCCAGTCCTGAGTCACCTGTGAGCGGACGGAGTAGTGTCACTCCGCGCCCATGTCGTGTGCTACGGCCGCGGCTTCATTGTGTGCATTATTCATCCGTGCATAAAGGACACACCTACAGCATGGGTGAACCCCGGCCTCAGGAGGCTCTCCGGCCTGCCTAGGACCATTTACTGGCAACTATGGAGTCAATTAAGTAAATAATAAATGTATGTATATATTCTCACACACCCGCATTTTTTTTTCATGTACTTATGTCTGCTCGTGTATCTTCTAAGTCGGGTGGGTAATTAAGCTTCCTGAGGGGCCACATGAGAGGCCGCATTGTTGTGGAGGGATGAAGCAATAGGCCGAAAATAATATGAAGATTAACATTCATTAGAATTATCATTTATATTGGAATATTATCATTCAACATTGAGCAGTAGTAATTCTGCTGACATCCTTCTATACACCGCCTGACATCCTATATGCAATACATCCCCCCACATAGCCCCTCTATATAATGTATGAGCCCACACATGGCCCCTATATACAGTGTTTGCCCTCACATAGCCCCTCTATATACAGTTTGAGCCAAAACATAGCCCCTATATAGTGTGAGACCCCAAATAGCCCCTCTACATACAGTGTGAGCCCTCACATGGCTCCTCTATATACAGCATGAGCCCCCACATGGCTCCTCTATATACAGTGTGAGCTCCCACGTAGCCCCTGTATATTCATTATGAGCCCTCGCATAGCCCCTGTATATACATGAGCCCCTACATAGCCCCTCTATATAAACTGTGAGCCGACACATGGGCCCTATTTATACAGTGTGAGCCCCCACATAGCCCTTGTACATACAGTATGAACCCCCTTATAGGCCCTCTATGTGCAGTATGAGCCCTCACATAGTCCCTCTGTATAAAAAGTGTGAGCCCCCCACACAACCCCTCTATATACAGTGTGAGCCTACACAAAGCCTCTCTATATACAGGTGTGGCGCCCTTGAGGCTTCAGTCGCCACAGGGTACTGCACCTCACCAGAGGTGCAATATTCATCCTGGCTAAGGAGGAGCTCATTGCCAGTAAAACCACAATCCACCACAACACACAGATGCCCTCTCAATGGGACTGGGCTAGGGTAGAGACTTGGAGGATGGCCATCACTAATGTAGTGGACCTTCTGCTGACTAGTTCAGGAACACGGGGGGAGGAGTTTGACACAGGGAAGCAAGGCAACACACACACAGACAGTCTTGGACAGACCAGGAACCAAGTGAGACGTAGGAGAACACGGTCGCTGAGGGGAGAGCTGCACCATAGCTCCCTCAGGACTGAGCGCAGACTACAGGATGCGGAGCCCTAGGCTGGTGGAAGCTTCATGTCCCGCCAGCAGAATCCGCAGAGTGGAAGATTTCAAGACTTCTGATCCACCTCAAGTGCCTGGGACACAGCAGCATATAGAGCCAGGAGTCGTGACAACAGAGCGGCACCAGTAATGGCCTCACGCTGCCTGCTATACGGGACAGAAATGGGGTTCGTTCAAGGACCTGGGTCCCCACATGGCTTCATGTCGCAGGGCCTCACAAAACACAGCGCAAGAAGGAAGGTGTTACGGGGGACTGTCTGATAATAACCTAAATGAGTATCAGACAGTCAGGGTCCACCGTGCAAAGACTCTGCTGCAGACTATGGCAGAGTGCAATACCTCTGTTAACTCACAGAAGGATATAATAAGAAAGTAAAGCAATTCCTCCCTTACTTGGAGGGTGTGTGGAATGATCTCTGTTAATAATCACAGAGACAAAGGCAATGTGTGCGAAATGGCACCTACCTAGGTCCGCTCTTCTAGTGGTGCAAAAGAGACGAACAGCAGCGTAAGCCGCACAAAGCTCCTACCTGCGTTCGCTCCACTAGTGTGCGAGGACACGAACCACTAGATATGGCACCTGCCTAGGTCCGCTCTTCTAGTGGTGCAAAAGAGACGAACAGCAGCGTAAGCCGCACAAAGCTCCTACCTCTGTTCGCTCCCCTAGTGTGCGAGGATACGAACAACTGCCAGACGCAGTATAAGGAACATTACCCTAGCGGCAACGTCCACCTACGAGTCGAACCACAAGGCCCAGCCAGACCATGTGCCTCAGGCACCTGCCTATGTCCGCTCCCCTAAGAGGTAAGGATACAGACAGCAGCCGAAGCTGTAAGGTATAAGAACGCTACCCTGCCGGTAGCGCTCACCTAGCATAGACAGAGGAATTCCTAGAGGAACGCGCACAGAGCGTCTACTCTTATGCATGAACCAAGAGGACTGAGCGCCATGCGGCATGTGTCAGGGTCTTATATAGACTCTGTGCCTCATCCAAGATGGAGGACACCAGAGCCAATCCGCTGCCAGAACGACAGGAGTGACGTCATGCTGGCCTATCACCGAGCAAGGCATCACAAGCACATGACCAGCGACCAATCGGCATAGAAGGTGTCAGAGACATGTGACCTCGTGTCAGCGATGATGTCACCCGCACATGTGCAATGGCTCCAATATAGGACTTAGTCTCCGGCGCTCGCACATGTGCAGTAGCAAGAAATCTGGACTTAGTCTCCAGCGCTCGCACATGTGCAGTAGCAAGAAATCTGGACTTAGTCTCCAGCGCTCGCACATGTGCAGTAGCAAGAAATCTGGACTTAGTCTCCAGCGCTCGCACATGTGCAATAGCAAGAAATCTGGACATAGTCTCCAGTGCTCGCAGCAACCGTAACAGAAGGACTCACAGATCAAACATCGGTTCTAACTATCCGGGATCGGCTGGGGCCTATCACAGCGGAGTTTGGCATCCCAAGGGCAGCGTCATTTCAGTGAGTAAAGAACTTAAACTGCAACCCTGTGTCGTCCAATCCTTCCCGTGCTCCACGCTCCTTTACTGGACTTCTACTCCCAACATCCCTGGGGCCGTGAGCTCTGTCTGTGGAGAGCTGTACCAACCTAGCTGCACTACCTTCTGCCCTCAGAGGAAACCTCTTGCAGTGGCGGCTTCTATCTTAGCCGCAAACTACAAGTGGCGTCAGGAAGACAAACTTAAAACACTACTCCCTATAAATAACCCCTCAATCTTTATTGACACTTAACCAGGCCTGGCCATTGTGACATCCCCAACTCCATACATTGGCCTGGTGACGAGTCATCCCCCAGACCCCATTGGCCCATCACAGGAATAACAAAAATCCATCAACAATGTTTCGGAAAGGCATTTTATTTAAAAGTCCATTTATTTCAAAACTCGGTAAAATAGAACAAGAGACATTTCGAACTTGATACAAATGATCTTAAGGGTGCTTTATATGCTGCGACATCGCTAACGATATATCATCGAGGTCACGGTGTTTGTGACACACATCCGGCATCGTTAGCGACATCGCAGCGTGTGACAGCTAGGAGCGACGATCAACAATTGCAAAAACGTCAAAAATCGTTGCTCGTTGACACGTCGCTCCTTTTCATAATATCGTTGGTGGTGCATGCCGCTGGTTGTTCGTTGTTCCTGCGGCATCACACATCGCTGTGTGTGACACCGCAGGAATGACGAACATCTCCTTACCTGCGTCCACCGACAATGAGGAAATGAGGAAGGAAGGAGGTGGGCGGGATATTCCGCCCGCTCATCTCCACCCCTCCACTTGTATTGGATGGCTGCCGTGTGACGTCGCTGTGACGCCGCACGAACCGCCCCCTTAGAAAGGAGGGGGTTCGCCGGCCACAGCGACGTCGCAGGGAAGGTAAGTCCATGTAACAGGTGTAAGCGATGTGCGCCACGGCCAGCGATTTTCCCGTGGCACAACCGACGGGGGCGGGTATGCTCGCTAGCGATAGCGATATCGCAGCATGTAAAGTGCCCTTTAGTCATAGTTTGAACATTAGTATCATGTTCGAAACGTGTAATGGCTGATATGGGAGCAACTATTCACATTTTTATGTCTCTTGCTCTATTTTACCAAGTTTTGAAATAAATCGACTTCTAATTTAACTATATTTTACAAGACGTTGTTGCTGGATTTTTGTTATTCCTTACTGCAAGTTTCCTCCAAACCTGTATGTGCATCATCTTGGATTTAGGTTCCTTTGCTGCTGATTACAAGGTGAGCTCAACTTTAATTATTTTCCCCTCTATATACAGTATGAGCCCCCACATAGTCTCTCTATATACAATATGAGCTCACACATGGCCTCTCTATATACAGTATGAGCTGTCACATAGCCCCTACATACAGTGTGAGCTCACACTTGGAACCTCTATGTACAGTATGATCCCCACATAGCCCCTCTATATACAGTATGAGCCCGCATGGCCCTTCTGTATACAGTGTGAACCCCGACATAGCTCCTCTATATACAGTTTGACCCCCCCACATAGCCCTCTATATACAGTATGATTCCCCACATAGTGTCTCTATATACAGTATGAGCCAACACATAGAACCTATATAAAGTGTGAGCTCACACTTGGTCCCTTTATATACACTGTGTGCAGAATTATTAGGCAAATGAGTATTTTGATCACATGATACTTTTTATACATGTTGTCCTACTCCAAGCTGTATAGGCTTGAAAGCCAACTACCAATTAAGTAAATCAGGTGATGTGCATCTCTGTAATGAGGAGGGGTGTGGTGTAATGACATCGACACCCTATATAAGGTGTGCTTAATTATTAGGCAACTTCCTTTCCTTAGGCAAAATCGGTCAGAAGAGAGATTTGACGGGCTCTGAAAACTCCAAAATTGTGAGATGTCTTGCAGAGAGATGCAGCATTTTTATACCTCAAATTCAAAATACAGGGAGGAACCCAATCGACAACAAAACCATGAAAAAAGTTCCTATTTTAAAATATCAATCTTTATTAGTCAATTTCTAAAAAACTGTCAGTGCAGTCAAGAGAGGAATAGCCACTTAAAAGTGGTTGGGCGGGTGTATAGGGGGGAAGACACGTGCGCCAGATGTCGATGTTGAGGATATAGGCAGGGGAGGGAGGGGGCCTGTCCTAGCCCTATGAGTTTCCCCTACCTACCAGCGGAGTGTACACACCCTAATGTACTCGGTGCCCCCGCTCCTCGGCGGCTGTCCCTTACTGTCCCTCCAACCATATAACCACCATCACCAAAAAAGTGTACGTGAATAAATGTGCAGGTCAAAAAAACCTAAAAAGTCTGGTATGCAGTTTTGTTAATACATATGAGATCAAAAAGTTCCCCAATCAAGGGACACCTTATTCCCAAAAGGATGACCAATAGTGCTCTTATTCCCAAGGAACCAAGCCTAACGAGTCTGGGTAAGTACCCAGACAATGCTCCATCACATGCATCCAACTACTCCACAGCATGGCTGGCCAGTAAAGGTCGAAAAGATGAAAACAATGACATGGCCCCCTTGTTCATCTGATCTGAACCCCATAAAGAACCTGTGGTCCCTCATAATATGTGAGATCTACAGGGAGGGAAAACAGTACACCTCTCGGAACAGTGCCTGGGAGGCTGTGGTGGCTGCTGCACGCAATGTTGATCGTAAACAGATCAAGCAACTGACATAATCTATAGATGGTGGGCTGTTGAGTGATGAGTTGAGTGATAAAGTAAGGTGACTATATTGGTCACTAATTTTTTGGGGTTTTGTTTTTGCATGTCAGAAATGTTTATTTCTAAATTGTGTGCAGTTATATTGGTTTACCTGGTGAGAATAAACAAATGAGATGGGAATATATTTGGTTTTTATTAAGTTGCCTAATAATTCTGCACAATAATAGTTACCTGCACAAACAGATATCCTCTGAAGATAGCCAAATATAAAACAAAACACTCCAACTTCCAAAAATATTAAGCTTTGATACTTATGAGTCTTTTGGTTTGATTGAGAACATAGTTGTTGATCAATAATAAAAAAATCCTCTAAAATACAACTTGCCTAATAATTCTGCACACAGTGTACAGTATGAGCCCCCACATAGACCCTCTATATACAGTATGAGCCCTCACATGGCCTTTCTATATACAGTGTGAGCCCCAACATAGCCCCTCTATATACAGTATGAGTCCCTACATAGCATCTCTATATACAATATGAGCTCACGCATGGCCCATCTACGTACAGTATGAGTTCTCACATAGCCCCTCTATATACAGTATGAGCCCACACATAGCCCCTATATAAAGTGTGAGCTCACACTTGGTCCCTTTATATATAGTATGAGCCCCCACATAGCCCCTTTATATACAGTATGAGCTCCCACATGGCCCTTCTATATACAGTGTGAGCCCCAACATAGCCCCTCTATATACAGTATGAGTCCCAACCTAGCGTATCTATATACAATATGAGCTCACATATGGCCCCTCTACATACAGTATGAGCCCTCAAATAGCCCCTCTATATACAGTATGAGCCCCCACATAGCCCCTCTATACACAGTAGAAAAAAACACCAGCTCACCCACTTGGAGTTCCATAAGAATCTGACCAGTGCACGGACATCAGCAGGACCCACTGAAGTGTGAATATGAAGAAAGGAAATTCCAGCATCCAGGTTCCAGATTATTTTAAAAAACGAATTTTTTTATTCCAAAATTATTAAAAGGTCATTTCATATGTATAAAAACAAGTGGAAAAATACAAACAGGTACGCGTTTCGGAGGGTTACCTCCTTAGTCTGAGACAACACCATTCAAATGAAAAGCCCTTAAAAAAGGTCAAGGGGGAGGGGAAAATTACAAAGAAATGACATCACATGTGTAGAAACACGACTGAATAGGTAGCACATGAGATAGACTTTTTACAAAACATTTGAAATTTCATTTTTCACATTGAGCCCATGCGGCATTCTGCTATTAAGTAAAATCAATTAATTAATTAATTATCCATTTTGCTTCGCAGCGGTGTAACAATTTTATCAAATCGCCACCCCTTTTAGGGAGGATCACTTTTTCTGCAGCATTCACTTTGAGCGATGTCAGATTGCCGGCATGCACATTTAAAAAATGTTTAGATGCGGCAGACACGCTCCGTGTAGTGGTATGGTTTACATCATAGACGTGCTCTGAGACGTGACGGCGTAATGTAAGGGAGGTATTTCCCACATACAGGACGTGGCAGCTCGTGCAGGTGATGATGTAGACCTCCGCAGCGGTACCGCAATTAATAAAGGACTTAATGATAAATTCTCGATTATTAGCACAAGATGTAAATTTGGTGGTATTAAGCATGAACCTACATAAACCACAATTTTTTTGAGCACATTTGTAGGAGCCCAATGTGGGTAACCAATTTTGTGAACAGTGACTTATATTCTTATTGAGCATTGTGTGGTCACTAGGTGAAATGCGATTTGCTATTGTAGTATTATGCTTAGACACAAATCTCACGCCATTAGCCAAAATATTTTTTAAGGTGTTGTCAACCTGTAAGATAGGTAAAAATTTCATGACAATATCGATGACATGATAATAATCACTACTAAAGCAGGTTGAAAAAAGTACCTGAGGAGAGGTTTGTGCAGACACAGGAAAAGAAGTGGATTTTTGTTCCAAATATTGCGCTCTATTTTTCTGTTCAGATTTTAGCTTTGCTTGGTCAATAATCTTTGGAGAATAACCCCTGTTTTTTAATCTGTTTTTAATAATATCACATTGCTTCTGGTAGGAGAATTTAGAAGTGCATGTGCGTCTGGCTCTAATGAATTCTCCCACAGGTATATTATTGATGACATGGCGTGGATGGCAACTAGAGGCATATAATAGGGAGTTGCCAGCAGTTGCCTTTCTGAATAGGTCACAATCCACACTATCAGTACCAGCATTAGCTGGCAATTGAAGGTCCAGGAAGGAAATTGAAGTAGGATCAGTTTGATGGGTAAAAAAAAAATATTACAGAGATTATTGTTCATGTAATAAATAAATCTTTCCATATCTTCCAATCCTCCCTCCCAGACAATTATCACGTCATCAATATACCTTAGGAAAATATTGATATTAGATTCAAAGGGGTTTGTATCAGTAAAAATGTACTCTTCTTCCCACCATGCCATAAAGACATTGGCAAGAGAAGGGGAAAATTTGGACCCCATCGAACAACCCTGTGTCTGAACAAAAAACTCATCCAAAAAAGTAAAATAGTTGTTTTTAAGAAGAAAAAACGCAACCTCTATAATATAGGTTTGTAGGTCAATTGAATAATTAGTATATTTTGCCATGTATTTTGTTAAGGCTAGAATGGCTAGGTCATGGGGGATAGATGTATATAGATTTTGGATGTCGCATGTTAACCACCGGCATTACTTTTTCCATTTAAATTTATTAAAAATATTAAGTGCATGTTTTGTGTCATGAGTATAGCTTGGAGACAACCTTGCAAGTGGACTTAATCTAGTGTCCAACCATTGGGAAATATTTTCTGTGATTGACCCAATTCCCGATATTATGGGTCTAAGAGGGGGAGGAAAAATATTTTTATGAGTTTTTGGTAACGCATGTAGTAATGGGGTTTTAGGAAAGGCAGGGTTAAAAAATTCTACTTGTTTCTGAGTTATGACACCCAATTCATTGCCTCTATTTTAAGAGGTCTTCCAATTCTTATCTTATTTGAGATAAGGGGTCATATTGGATTTTTCTATAAATGGAATTATTTTCTAAAAGATTTTTTACCTCACGTTCGTATAATCCTACATCAAGAACGGTTACAGACCCGCCCTTATCTGAGTTTTTTACAACTATATAGCTATTTTCTGTAAGGGATTTCAATGCTTTCTGTTGGAGACTGGTTAGATTAGAGGGCGTTTTTTTTCTTTGATTCACTTAATTTAACAAGTTCCTCCTCAACTAGGAACTGAAAGTCCTCTATAATGGGGATTTTTGACTGTTCTGGGTAGAACTCAGGGTTAGGTACTCTGGAAGTGAAATTTCTATCCATTAGCTAAGGAATTTTAGAAATATTTTCAGACAAATCTCTGAGAATTTGCAATGAGACTTGTTCCTTGAATGTATTAGGTATGAATTCCTGAGCATTAGAAATTGCACTTTCAGAGCCATCAATCACATTATCATCATTGTCAACCTGAAAAAAATGTTGTTTTAAGGTAAGTCGTCTCATAAAGTGGTTCAAATCAATAATGGTATCAAATAAATGCATTTTTACAGTCGGAACAAAATTAAGTCCTTTAGCAAGTAATTGTATCTGATCTTCAGACAAAAGGCTAGCAGATAGGTTAATAACAGTAAAGTCATTATTGTACTTTAATAATTCTTGTTTCTGGTGGACCGTCTGAACTCTCTTACCACCGGTGTGTTTCCTTACAGATCTTCTCTGTCGTGTATTAATGCGTTTTTTGACCAATGAAAAAAATTACCAGATGTAGATCTTGCTGAGCTGGTAGATGGGGCTCTCTCCATGTCTGAAACGTCAGTATTTAAATCTGATGAATCAAATTCAGTGGAGGAGAAATTTACTCGATTATCCTTTTTCCAAAAAATGTTCTCGATTATCCAAAATCTATATACATCTATCCCCCATGACCTAGCCATTCTAGCCTTAACAAAATACATATCAAAATATACTAATTATTCAATTGACCTACAAACCTATATTATAGAGGTTGCGTTTTTTCTTCTTAAAAACAACTATTTTTTTTGGATGAGTTTTTTGTTCAGACACAGAGTTGTTCGATGGGGTCCAAATTTTCCCCTTCTCTTGCCAATGTCTTTATGGCATGGTGGGAAGAAGAGTACATTTTTACTGATACAAACCCCTTTGAATCTAATATCAATATTTCCCTAAGGTATATTGATGACGCGATAATTGTCTGGGAGGGAGGATTGGAAGATATGGAAAGATTTATTTATTACATGAACAATAATCCCTGTAATATTTTTTTTACCCATCAAACTGATCCTACTTCAATTTCCTTCCTGGACCTTCAATTGACAGCTAATGCTGGTACTGATAGTGTGGATTGTGACCTATTCAGAAAGGCAACTGCAGGCAACTCCCTATTATATGCCTCTAGTTACCATCCACGCCATGTCATCAATAATATACCTGTGGGAGAATTCATTAGAGCCAGACGCACATGCACTTCTGAATTCTCCTACCAGAAGCAATGCGATAGGGGTTATTCTCCAAAGGTTATTGACCAAGCAAAGCTAAAATCTGAACAGAAAAATAGAGCGCAATATTTGGAACAAAAATCCACTTCTTTTCCTGTGTCTGCACAAACCTCTTCTCAGGTAGTTTTTTCAACCTGTTTTAGTAGTGATTATTATCATGTCATCAATAATGTCAAGAAATTTTTACCTATCTTACAGGTTGACAACACCTTAAAAAATATTTTGGCTAATGGCGTGAGATTTGTGTCTAAGCGCAATACTACAATAGCAAATCACATTTCACCTAGTGACCACACAATGCTCAATAAGAATATAAGTCACTGTTCACAAAATTCGTTACCTACATTGGGCTCCTACAAATGTGCTCAAAAAAATTGTGGTTTATGTAGGTTCATGCTTAATACCACCAAATTTACATCGTGTGCTAATAATCGAGAATTTATCATTAAGTCCTTTATTAATTGCAGTACTGCTGCAGTGGTCTACATCATCACCTGCACGAGCTGCCACGTCCAGTATGTGGGAAATACCTCCCGTACATTACGCCGTCGCATCTCAGAGCACGTCTATGATGTAAACCATACCACTACACGGAGCGTGTCTGCCACATCTAAACATTTTTTAAATGTGCATGCTGGCAATCTGACATCGCTCAAAGTGAATGCTGCAGAAAAAGTGATCCTCCCTAAAAGGGGTGGCGATTTGATAAAATTGTTACACCGCTGCGAAGCAAAATGGATAATTAATTAATTAATTGATTTTACTTAATAGCAGAATGCCGCATGGGCTCAATGTGAAAAATGAAATTTCAAATGTTTTGTAAAAAGTCTATCTCATGTGCTACCTATTCAGTCGTGTTTCTACACATGTGATGTCATTTCTTTGTGATTTTCCCCTCCCCCTTGACCTTTTTTAAGGGCTTTTCATTTGAATGGTGTTGTCTCAGACTAAGGAGGTAACCCTCCGAAACGCGTACCTGTTTGAATTTTGACACTTGTTTTTATACATATGGAATGACCTTTTAATAATTTTGGAATAAAGAAATTCGTTTTTTAACCCCTTCAGCCCCCAGCCTGTTTTCACCTTAAAGACCCGGCCATTTTTTGCAATTTTGACCAGTGTCACTTTGATAGGTTATAACTCTGGAACACTTCAACGGATCCTGGCGATTCTGACATTGTTTTTTCGTGACATATTGTACTTCATGTCAGTGGTAAATTTAGACTGATATGTTTTGCGTTTATTTGTGAAAATTTCGGAAATTTGGCGAAACTTTTGAAAATTTTGCAATTTTCAAAATTTGAAATTTTATGCCCATAAATCTGAGAGATATGTCACACAAAATAGTTACTAAATAACATTTCCCACTTGTCTGCTTTACACCAGCGCAATGTTTGAATAAAAAAAAATTTCCGTTAGGAAGTTACAAGGGTTCAAAGTTCATCAGCAATTTCTCATTTTCCAACAAAATTTACAAAAAAAATTTTTTTAGGTACCACATCACATTTGGAGTGATTTGAGAAACCTAGGCGAAAGAAAATACCCAAAAGTGACCCCATTCTAAAATCTGCACCCCTCACTCTGCTCAAAACCACATCCAAGAAGTTTATTAACCCTTTAGGAGCTTCACAGCAACCAAAGCAATGTAGAAGAAAAAATGAAAATTTTACTTTTTTAACACAAAAATGTTACTTTAGCCATAAAAAATAGTATTTTCACAAGGGTATCAGGAAAAATGCATCATAAAATGTATCGTGCATTTTTTTCTGAGTACGCAGATACCTCATATGTGGTGGAAATCAAATGTTTGGGCACACGGCAGGACTCGGAAGGCAAGGAGCACCATTTGAATTTTTGAGTGCAAAATTAGCTGCACTCATTAGCGGACGCCATGTCGGGTTTGAAGACTCCCTGAGGTGCCTAAACAATGGAGCTCCCCCATAAGTGACCCCATTTTGGAAACTAGAGCCATCAAATAATTTTTCTAGATGTTTGATGTGCACTTTGAACCCCTGGGGGCTTCACAGAAGTTTATAACGTTGAGCCGTGAAAAGAAAAACATTTTTTTTTACCACAAAACTGTTGCTTCAACCAGGTATCTTTTTTAATCACAAGGGTATCAGGAAAAAATGCACCATAAAATGTATTGTGCATTTTCTCCTGAGAACGCAGATACCCCATATGTGGTGGAAATCAAATGTTTGGGCACACGGCAGGACTCGGAAGGCAAGGAGCGCCATTTGAATTTTTGAATGCAAAATTAGCTGCACTCATTAGCGGACGCCATGTTGGGTTTGAAGACTCCCTGAGGTGCCTAAACAATGGAGCTCCCCCATAAGTGACCTCATTTTGGAAACTAGAGCCCTCAAATATTTTTTCTAGATGTTTGATGTGCACTTTGAACCCCGGGGGGCTTCACAGAAGTTTATAACGTTGAGCCGTGAGAAGAAACATTTTTTTTTTTAACCACAAAACTGTTGCTTCAACCATGTAACTTTTTTATCACAATGGTATCAGGAAAAAATGCACCATAAAATGTATTGTGCATTTTCTCCTGAGTACGCAGATACTTCATGTAGCGCCTGGTCCCACCAGACCCCGTGGGGGGCGCGCTCCCTCACATGTGCCCAGTCCCAGCATGGCTCCCACTAGCACTCCCAGTCATAGCCCCAGGCAGCGACGGCCTTCCTCTTACCGGTCCCATGGCTCTGCAGACGTTGCTCCTGCTCCCAGGCATGCTGCAGCCTCTTCCTGTCTCCCTTCCTTACACAGGGCTGCAGTAAGTGACTCTAGGCTGCGCGCGAGGCCACGCCCCCTTTCTTAAAGCGGTATGCCCCGTTTTCTGGAAGTGACCTCAGAGGTCACCTGTTACCTAATAGGTAGTTAGGTTCACCTCCCCCAGCAGCAGGCGCCCGAGCAACGCTTCCATTAGAGCCTTGCCAGTGTCCAGACCCCTTGTGCTGTTATCTGTTTTCTGTGCTTTGATACCTGGTTCTAATCCCTTGTCTCACCATAGTGCCATCCGTACCATTCTGGCTGGGGACGTCACCGCTCATACCAACAGTGGACGTCACCGTGCCCTACCTACCGTGGACATTATCTGTGCCGTACCTACTGTGGACGTCACCGCTCATACCGACAGTGGACGTCACCGTGCCCTACCTGCCGTGGACATTATCCGTGCCGTACCTGCGGCGGACGTCACCTGCTGTGAACATTTCCGGTGCAGTTTCCATGTCCTGCCGGCTGTGGATGTCACAACCTTGCTACACCTGGCCCTACAGAGACTCCTACTACCGGTTCCTGGCTGCCGTGCATTTAGGCCTCCTGGGGAGGCACCGCACAGTCCCTGTATAGGGGTTCGCTGCTGGTCGCCTTCTCAGGGGAGTCCGGTGCACGGTCCAGTGGGTCCACCTTCGGACGCTCGCCGCTCCTCGGTGAGCGTAACAGTTTGCTCGGGCCATGGACTCCGCCGGGATCAAGGTTAACCCGCTGACTGACCTGCAACAGGAGCTCTCCCGCCAACGCGAGACCCAAGCAAGATTAGTAGCTCACATGAAGTCTGTGGAATCCCGTCTGGCATCCATGCAAGCCTCCGGATCCTCCGACGGCTCCCAGTTAAGTGAACTACAGAAGGAACTGTCCCGCCAGCATGAGGCCCAAAGACGCATGGCCAAATATATGGCGTCCGTGGATTCCCGTCTATACGCCCTGCAGAATCCGGCCTCCTCAACAACCCCCGACTCTGCGGGATTATCGACATGCATGTCTCCTTCCCGCCTGGCCTCCCCACCCATGTATGGAGGGGATCCCCGTTTGTGTCGTGGTTTCTTAAACCAGTGCTCCCTGCACTTTGAGCTGTCGCCACTGCAGCGAGCGACTGATCGCTCGAAAATCGCATTTATCATGTCTCATCTGACTGGTCAGGCTCTGGCTTGGATGAATTCGCTCTGGG
Organism: Anomaloglossus baeobatrachus; assembly: GCF_048569485.1. Lineage (NCBI taxonomy): Eukaryota > Metazoa > Chordata > Amphibia > Anura > Aromobatidae > Anomaloglossus > Anomaloglossus baeobatrachus. The sequence continues at coordinate 389,066,335 of NC_134358.1, forward strand.
AGAGGAATGACCCGACCGTTCAAGTCCTGTCCGTCTTTCTGACCACCTTCCGTAAGGTGTTCGATGAGCCAGCCCGTCTCTCGTCTACTGCCTCTTCGCTCATGAGAATCCACCAGGGGAATCTCACCGTGGGACAGTATGCAATCGAATTCCGCACTCTGTCCTCCGAACTCAAGTGGAACAATGACGCCTTGGTAGCTGCCTTCTGGGAAGGGTTATCCGGTAAAATCAAGGATGAACTGGCCGGCCGGGATGTACCTACCACCCTGGAAGAGCTGATCTCTCTGGCTACCCGTATTGATCTCCATTTCAAAGAGCGTGCCAGAGAAGTCACCCGGGCGAAAAGAACCCCGCGCCTTGCACCCACCTTCCAAAGGCCGATGTCACCTCCCTCCACCCGGCCTACTGCTCCGCACGAGCCCATGGAGGTCGATCGCGTCAGTGAGTCCAGACTGCAACAGAGGAATCGGAGAATGGCAGGAGAGTGCTTCTACTGCGGAAGTGCCAAACATCTGATTCAGGACTGTCCAGTAAAGCCGGGAAACTACAGAGCCTAGGGTCCATCGGAGAGGCCACCCTAGGTCATGCCAAGTCCTCTCCTTTTCTCCATGTACCTGTATCCCTGTCCTGTGGTTCCATCCGGTTGTCAGAGCATGCGTTCCTGGATTCAGGTTCTGCCGGGAACTTTATCCAACAAGCCGTGGTGGACTTACACCAGATTCCCGTCCGATGTCTTGCTACCCCCATCAGTCTTTCTTCCGTGGATGGAAAACCGCTATCCGAACCCATCCGGTACATCACGGAGAACTGTACTATGCAAGTGGGGTTGCTACACTCTGAGACCATCGCCTTCCACGTACTCCCTGACATGACGCATGCCCTACTACTGGGAATACCCTGGCTTCGGTCGCACAAGCCAGTACTGGACTGGGATTCTGGAGACATCCTGCAATGGGGTGAGTCTTGCCACAGCAACTGCCTGAAACCAGTGCATCCTCCGCACCGACCCGTTGAACCGGTCACCCTTCCCGGGTTACCCCCTGCCTATTGGGCCTATGCCGATGTCTTTGACAAGAAGGAGGCTGAGACGTTGCCGCTACACAGACCCTACGATTGTCCCATCGACCTGCTCCCCGGGGCAACCCCTCCGCGTGGGCGCATCTACCCTCTTTCCCGAGAAGAGACCCAAGCCATGTCTGATTACATAAAGGAAAATCTAGCACGAGGCTTCATCCAAAAATCCTCCTCTCCTGCCGGAGCGGGTTTCTTCTTTGTGGGGAAAAAGGACGGGGGTCTACGGCCTTGCATTGACTTCCGCGGATTGAATAAGATCACGGTGAAGAACAGATACCCGCTACCCCTGATACCGGAACTGTTTGACCGCTTTCAAGGTGCCAAGATCTTCTCCAAATTAGATCTCCGGGGTGCGTACAATCTGGTCCACATTCGGTTGGGAGACGAATGGAAGACTGCGTTCAACACTCGGGATGGGCACTATGAATATCGAGTCATGCCCTTCGGGCTCAGTAATGCTCCAGCAGTCTTCCAGGAGTTTGTGACCTTCTATACACCTGTGTGGTTGTGTATTTAGACGTCATCCTTATCTTCTCTCCGGACTTGCATACCCACCGAAGACATGTCCGTCTTGTCCTGCGGAGATTGAGAGAGAATCGCCTTTACGCTAACACTAACACTAACAAGCCGTTTATCCTTGAGGTAGATGCCTCCTCATCCGGAGCCTGTGCGGTTCTTACATAGAAAACGTCAGAGGGTAAGACAGTAACCTGTGGCTTCTTTTCTAAGGCTTTATCCCCAGCAGAACGAAACTACTCAATCGGAGACCGTGAGTTGCTGGCAATCAAGCTGGCCCTGGAAGAGTGGCGATATCTGCTGGAAGGGTCATTACATCCAGTTACCATCTATACTGACCACAAGAATCTGGCATATCTCCAGACAGCCCACAGGCTAAACCCCCGACAGGCCCGATGGTCATTATTCTTCGCCCGCTTTGATTTTGTTCTGCATTTCCGTCCAGCCGAGAAGAACCTGAAGGCCGATGCGCTGTCTCGATCATTCCTGTCAGAGGATCAGGAAGATGAACCTCGGCACATCATTGAACCTTCCAAGCTAATGGCGGCACCAGTTGACATGCACCACCTTCCTCCCGGTAAGACGTTTGTTGCTGAGGTCGATAGGGAACGTGTACTCCGGTGGGGACACTCTTCCCGAATAGCAGGTCATGTGGGTCAAAAGAAATCTCTGCAATTGATATCCCGATATTATTGGTGGCCAGGGCTACGTCAAGACGTCCAGGACTTTGTTTCATCCTGTTCCTCCTGTGCCCGGAACAAGGTCCCGAAGACTCTTCTGGCGGGCCCTTTGCTTCCTTTACCCGTACCATCCGCTCCATGGCAACATATCGGCATGGATTTCATCACGGACCTGCCAAAATCGTCTGGCTGCACAGTCATCTGGGTGGTGGTGGACCGGTTCTCCAAGATGGCCCACTTCACATAACTCTCCGGGCTACCATCCGCTCCGGTTCTTGCTGACTTATTCATTCAACATATCTTCCGGCTTCACGGCTTGCCTCTCCATATCGTGTCCGACAGAGGGGTCCAGTTCACCGCTCGGTTTTGGAGAGCAGTCTGCAAAATGATGGAGGTACAATTGGACTTTTCTTCTGCCTACCACCCTCAATCCAATGGGCAAGTGGAGCTCATTAACCAAGTCTTGACTAATTATCTCCGCCACTTCGTGGACGAACACCATAGCAACTGGGTCAACCTGCTTCCATGGGCCGAGTTCTCTTACAACAATCATGACAGTGAGTCCTCTGCTAAATCCCCGTTCCAGGTGGTGTGTGGACAGCGACTCAAAGTGCCGTGCCCTGTGACATGTTCTTCCGGCAACCCTGCAGCTGATGACCTTGTGAGGTCCTTCTCCACCGTCTGGGCTGAGACCAAGTCGGCTCTGGAACATTCCTCTGTCCGCATGAAGAAACACGCTGACAAGAAACGTCTGGATGTTCCTTTCTTTCAACCCGGAGATAAAGTCTGGCTCTCATCCAAGTATGTCCGCCTGAAGATGCCATCCTACAAGCTGGGTCCCCGCTTTATTGGTCCCTTTGAAGTGCTCCGATGGATCAATGAGGTGTCCTACAAGTTGAAGCTGCCGTCTACACTTCGCATCCCGAACTCATTCCATGTGTCCCTCCTCAAGCCGGTGGTCCTGAGCCGTTTCCACAGTGATCCTGGTACTACGCCTCCTCCTGTTGGTGATGACGACGTCTATGAGGTAAAAGCCATCCTTGAGGCTAAGGAGGTCCGAGGTAGAACCTACTATGTGGTAGACTGGAAGGGGTTCGGTCCTGAGGAGAGGACGTGGGTACCTGCGGAGGACGTGGATGCTCCTCGCCTCCTCCGGAGCTTCCTGAGGAGGGAGGGTCTTCAGGGGGGGGTACTGTAGTGCCTGGTCCCACCAGACCCCGTGGGGGGCACGCTCCCTCACATGTGCCCAGTCCCAGCATGGCTCCCTCTAGCACTCCCAGTCATAGCCCCAGGCAGCGACGGCCTTCCTCTTACCGGTCCCATGGCTCTGCAGACGTTGCTCCTGCTCCCAGGCATGCTGCAGCCTCTTCCTGTCTCCCTTCCTTACACAGGGCTGCAGTAAGTGACTCTAGGCTGCGCACGAGGCCACGCCCCCTTTCTTAAAGCGGTATGCCCCGTTTTCTGGAAGTGACCTCAGAGGTCACCTGTTACCTAATAGGTATTTAGGTTCACCTCCCCCAGCAGCAGGCGCCCGAGCAACGCTTCCATTAGAGCCTTGCCAGTGTCCAGACCCCTTGAGCTGTTATCTGTTTTCTGTGCTTTGATACCTGGTTCTAATCCCTTGTCTCACCGTAGTGCCATCCGTACCATTCCGGCTGGGGACGTCACCGCTCATACTGACAGTGGACGTCACCGTGCCCTACCTACCGTGGACATTATCTGTGCCGTACCTGCTGTGGACGTCACCGCTCATACTGACAGTGGACGTCACCGTGCCCTACCTGCCGTGGACATTATCCGTGCCGTACCTGCGGCGGACGTCACCTGCTGTGAACATTTCCGGTGCAGTTTCCGTGTCCTGCCGGTTGTGGACGTCACAACCTTGCTACACCTGGCCCTACAGAGACTCCTACTACCGGTTCCTGGCTGCCGTGCATTTAGGCCTCCTGGGGAGGCGCCGCACAGTCCCTGTATAGGGGTTCGCTGCTGGTCGCCTTCTCAGGGGAGTCCGGTGCATGGTCCAGTGGGTCCACCTCCGGACGCTCGCCGCTCCTCGGTGAGCGTAACACCTCATATGTGGTGGAAATCAAATGTTTGGGCACACAGCAGGACTCGGAAGGCAAGGAGCGCCATTTCACAGCAAAATTAGTTGGAATTATTAGCGGACGCCATGTTGCGTTTGGAGACCCCCCTGAGGTGCCTAAACAAAGGAGCTTCCCCACAATTGACCCCATTTTGGAAACTAGAGCCATCAAATAATTTTTCTAGATGTTTGATGTGCACTTTGAACCCCTGGGGGCTTCACAGAAGTTTATAAGGTTGAGCCGTAAAAAGAAAATTTTTTTTTTTTACCACAAAACTGTTGCTTCAACCAGGTAGCTTTTTTATCACAACGGTATCAGGAAAAAATGCACCATAAAATGTATTGTGCATTTTCTCCTGAGTACGCAGATACCTCATATGTGGTGGAAATCAAATGTTTGGGCACACAGCAGGACTCGGAAGGCAAGGAGTGCCATTTCACAGAAAAATTGGTTGGAATTATTAGCGGACGCCATGTTGCGTTTGGAGACCCCCCTGAAGTGCCTAAACAATGGAGCTCCCCCACAATTGACCCCATTTTGGAAACTAGACCCCTCATGGAATTTATCTAGCTGTTTAGTGAGCACTTCACAAACGTTTGTAATGTTCAGCCGTGAAAATATTTTATTTTTTTTTTACCACAAAATTGTTTTTTCAAACAGGTAGCTTTTTATTTCACAAGAGTATCAGGAAAAAATGCACTATAAAAATGTATTGTGCAATTTCTCCTGAGTACACAGGTACCTCATATGTGGTGGAAATCAATTGTTTGGGTGTACGGCGGGGCTCAGAAGAGAAGGAGCGCCATTTCACAGTAAAATTGATTGGAATTATTAGCAGACGCCATGTTGCATTTGGAGACCCCCTGAGGTGCCTAAACAATGGAGCTCCCCCACATGGGATCCCATTTTTGAAACTAGACCCCCCCATACAGAAAAATTAGTTTGGCGAAATAAAAAATACAGACATCAGTAAAAAAAAAGAATGAATAAAAAAAAAAATATGAGCGCCTGCCACTAAGACCAGTGCCAAACGTGAGAGCAATGCACGAGTCTCGCATCGCATCATCCACTCCAGTCTGGAAGCGAGCAACTGCGCTGGATAATGCGATGCGAGAGGGCGGGGTGGCAGATGAGAAAGGGCGCAGCGGATGGAAGATGGGAAAGGGCGCAGCAGATGGAGGAGCGGCAGAGGATGGGAAAGGGCGCAGCGGATGGATGATGGGAAATGGCGCAGCGGATGGAGGAGTGGCAGAGGATGGGGGGGGAGGTGAGATGGGGATACCTACCTTACAGGATGGATCTAGGCAGCAGGATCACAGCAGACAGAAGAGGCAGCAGATGAAGGAGGCAACAGATTGAGGAGTGTGAGAGGGGGCAGTAGATGAAGAGGATGGGAGAGAGCAGGCAGCAGATCAGGGAGGGGGGTAGAGTCTGATGGGAGAGAGAGATGGCACATGGAGGAGGGGGGGCCCCGGGGGGAGGGGGGAGGGGGGGCCCCAGAACATGGAGGGGGGAGGGTGGCTTGCAGCACATGTGGGGGGAGGGTGGCTTGCAGCACATGGAGGGGGAGGAGGTGTAGTGGCGATGGAGAAGGGACAGCCGATGAAGGAGGCGGCGGCGGCCGATCGGGAACAGTGGGGGCCGATTCGGGGGCAGCAGCGGCTGAAAAAGGTGGGTGCGACGGCGGCGGGGACAGTGGCGAGCATGGCGGCGGGGACAGTGGCGACTGTGGCGGCGGGGACAGTGGTGGGCAGGGGGATCGGGGACAGCGGTGGATCGGGAGCAGGGGCAGGGCGATCGGAGACAGCGGCGGGGCTGGCGGTGGCGATCGGAGCCGCGGCAGGGCGGGCGGGGCAATCGGAGACAGCGGCGGGGCTGGGGCTGGCGGGCGGTGTGAGCGGAGACAGCGGCAGGGCTGGCGGTGGCGGGTGGGGCGATCGGAGACAGCGGCGGGGCTGGCGGGGCGATCGGAGACAGCGGCGGGGCTGGCGGTGGCGGGTGGGGCGATAGGAGACAGCGGCGGGGCTGGCAGGGCGATCGGGGACAGGGGCGGGCGGCGGGGGCAGCAACTTACCGATGGGCACCCGCCGAGACCGCTCTCCTCGGCTTTTAGGGACAGACACAGGTCACCGGCACCAGATCCACGGTGATTGGAGAGATCGGTCACAAGACCGGTCTCTCCAATCAGAGTTGGGGGCGGGTGAAGCACCGATCACCCAGCTCCAGCCAATGGCCAGTCAGGGCTGGATCAGGGCTGGATTTCAATGTTCCAGCCATTTTCAATGGCTGGAACATTACAGTGACTGTAATTGGCTGAGCGACATTCGTCAGCCAATCACAGCCTCTGTAGGTTCGGGGAGGAGTGCCATCCGTCCCTACCCCATCACCAGGCCCCGGGACAACCAACCCCCTACCCACGGAGGGGAGAACTAACAACAAAGCTGCTCCCTGTCACCGCTCCCGGGATCCCCGTCCATAGCAGCGGTGGTGTCACCGTTATCACCACAGCCGTGGGTGGCGTCACGGACAATAAATCCCCATAATCAATCCAAACCCCCTTTTCACTCACGGGCGAGGAGCGCCGCTCGAGTCCCCGGGATCCGGCCCACCGCTCGAGCCACCACCAAACAGCAGCACCAGCGGCCGGACCAGAGCAGTGGGAGAGCGCAGCGTCCCCTCCTCCGCCCGCGACAACTTGGCGTCACAAACAGGATCTTACCGCTCTGCCATTGAGTAGAGGTGCGCCTTGTTATTGCCGGAGGTGTCCGGCTGCAAATTTGCCGAAGCCGCCATCTTGGGCGCGAAGAGTTCCCGCTCGAGCGTCTCCTCGAGTAGTAGAGCCGTGAAGGCCAAAACCCCGCCCCAATAGAGGAGGAGCCGGAAAGAAACTAAGGGGGACAGAAACAAGATGTCTGCACCCGACGGAGCCTCTGGAAGAGCGGCGGACGCAGCCGCGGAAGCACCCGCAGATGGGAACGGGCCTGCCCAAGTCCCGGCCGCGCTGGCGGGGGGCGCCGCGGCCCCAGCTCTCACTCAGGTGATGCCGTTCTCCTTGCCCTATGTGCCCGGAGCTGCCTGGCTACCGCAGTACGATGGGAAACCTGATGCCTTGCAGGTTTTCCGGAAGAAGCTCAGTCCGCTACTGGAATTGTACCCACTGACTGATAAGCAACGTGCAGCGCTAGTACTGGGGCAGCTAACCGGCGCAGCTGAGCAGGAGGCGGAGACCTGGCCCGAGGGGGACCGGTCCTCTGTAGCCACCATCTTTGAGAAGCTGCAGACTGCGTTTGAGACCCGTACCGAAGCGGAGTTGCGGATGCAGTTCTATCAATGCCGGCAACGGCCCGCAGATAGCATTCGGGACTATGCCCTGCGCCTGCAAACCGCACTCCGCACACTGAAGCGGGTGGACACCATCAACAGTGTAGACAGTAACAAAATGTTAAGCGAGCAGTTTGTGCAGAGGATGAGGTCCTCCGAGGACCGCAAACAGCTTCGGCTGTGGGCCCTAGAACATCCAGATGTGGACTTTGCCGTATTAAAGGAACGGGCCATCAAAGCGTTGCAACCCCCCGCATTTGAAGCTCCTGAGCCAGCCCCGTGGCCGGTGGAGACTGCTCCCGTTGTAGTGGCCCCTACCCCATCAGCACCTCCAGTGCCGGCCGCCCCAAGCGGAACGATGGAAGAGCTTGCTGCTCAGGTTCGCCGCATGGATGGAGACCTCGCTAAGATTCTCGCCGCACTCCAGCCTCCGACCAGATCCCAGGCCCCGGTGAAGATGCAGCTCGCTAACAGCCCTGAGGACGTTACCTGGATGCAGCGGAGAAGGGCTAATGAATCGCAGAATAGACCCCCGATCTGTTACAAGTGCAGCAAACCCGGTCATTACTTCCGACAGTGCCCGTTAAACGAGCAACCCCTGGGGCCACGGGCCAATCCTCAGGAGTAGAACCCCATGGCCCCCCAGACTGGCTGGACCGGTATATTGGGGCCCGGCCCATCATCCCCGTGGCTGTGGACGGCATACCGGTGATGGCTCTCCTGGACACTGGATCACAGGTAACCACCATACCATACACACTGTATCAACGGTATTGGGGAGAAGACGAGCTGTCTCCCCCAGATGCCAGTATGACACTGATTGCTGCTGATGGACTCCCATTGACCCAAGTGGGATACAAACAAGTGCCCATGACTGTGGGGCGAGCTGAACTGCAACACCAGGGTATGATTGTGATAATGAATGAACCCAGTGATCATAACCCGAAGGTAGTGCTAGGGACCAACGTGATGGAGCACTGTATGAGTGACGTGCTGACCCTACTGCAGCAGCTGGCCGCCATGGCGGCGGGGAGCCGACAGAGAGCTGTGCAGCGTGAGATCCGAGCCTTAATGTACCACCAACATGTGAACTCGACAGGAGGAGAGATTGGTGGGGTGAGAGTGATGGATGTTGCCCCTTTGATTGTGCCTCCCAGAAGCGAGATGATGATTTGGTGTAGGGCAGCGGTAGGGCCCCAGGGGCGTGACTACCCCACCATGATAGAGCCCATGCCCTCTGAACACTGGCCCACAGTAATGGCCGCCCGAGGGGTGGTGGATGTAAAGAAGGGGAGAGTGCCCGTGAGGGTGCTGAACTGCGGGAGGAAGAAGTCAGGCTTCCCCGGTACGCTACCCTTGCCAAGCTGTTCACCCTGGATCCCCACACCATCCACGAGGCCATTCCCCAAACCTCACCACCTGCTGCCAGCACTCACCCATCCCAAGGGGAGTTAGATGAGTGGTGTTGACAACTACACGTAGGCACGGACGATACCCCCACACATCACAAAGAGGGGGTATACAGGGTGGTACGGGAGTATGAGCGGGTTTTTAGCAAACATCCTCTAGACTTCGGGCAGATTAAAGGGGTTCAACACCATATCCTCACCGGTGAGCATCCCCCTATCAAAGAGAGGTACAGGCCTATTCCTCCTGCACACTAGCAATGTGCCAAGGACATGTTGAAAAACATGAAGGAGGCAGGGGTTATTAGGGACAGCTGTAGTCCCTGGGCCACCCCGTTGGTACTGGTTAAGAAGAAGGATGGCACCATGCGGATGTGTGTGGATTACCGGAAAATTAACCAGATAACACATAAGGACGCTTACCCTCTGCCCCGCATTGAAGAATCTCTAGCGGCGCTGAGAACCGCTAATTACTTTTCCACCCTCGACCTCACCAGTGGATACTGGCAGGTAGCTGTGGCACCAGAAGACCGGGAGAAGACTGCATTTGCTACCCCTATGGGACTCTGTGAATTTAATAGCATGCCGTTTGGGCTGTGCAATGCCCCTGGAACCTTCCAACGGCTGATGGAATGCTGTCTGGGGCATCTAAACTTTGAGACCGTCCTGCTGTACTTGGATGATGTGATCGTGTACTCCCAAACATATGAAGCCCACCTGGAGCACCTAGCCGAGGTGTTCGCATCCCTTGCCAAATATGGGATGAAGTTGAAGCCCTCCAAGTGTCATCTGCTGAAATCCAAAGTGCAGTACCTAGGGCACGTGGTCGGTGCAGAGGGTGTCGCCCCTGATCCTGAGAAAATCACCGCCATTCAGGACTGGCCGAGGCCGACCACGGTGAAGGAGGTGAGGCAGTTCCTGGGCCTGGTAGGGTATTACTGTCGCTTCATTAAGGGGTACACGAAGATGGCTGCCCCCATGCAAGACCTCCTCGTGGGACAGACCAAAAGTGGTAGACCCCTAGGGGCCCCATTGGTGTGGGAAGAAAGGCATGAGGAATCCTTCTGTCAGCTGAGAGCGGCACTGACCGGAGAAGAAATCCTAGCATACCCTGATTACAACCATCCCTTCGTCCTTTACACCGATGCCAACCATGTAGGCTTAGGGGCAGTCCTATCCCAGGTCCAAGACGGGAAAGAAAAGGTGATTGCTTATGCTAGCCGAAGGCTTCGACCAACTGAGAGGAATCCCGAGAACTACAGCTCTTTCAAGCTTGAACTCGTGGCGCTGGTGTGGGCTATCACCGAGTGGTTCCGCCATTACCTGGCAGCGGCTAAGTTCACCGCCTTCACAGATAACAACCCGCTGACCCACCTGGACACCGCCAAGCTGGGCGCGTTGGAACAGCGGTGGGTGGCTAGGCTAGCCAACTACGATTTCACCATCAAGTACCGGGCCGGCCGTGCCAATGTTAATGCCGATGCGCTCTCTCGGATGCCCCACTTGTTGGACGAAGGGCCTGAGGATGACGACCTCGAAGAGATTGAGCTGCCTGCATTTCATCAGCCACCGACTGAGAAGGTCCATGTCTATCAACAACGGGTAAACCTGGACCCGCTGCCCAGCCAGGAGTGGCAGGAAGCTCAGGACCAGGCACCCGCTGTTCACTTAGTCAAGATCTTGGTGGAACAGGGCGCTGCTGGAATAGACCCTGCTGCCCCAGCTGAAGCCCAACGCCTGTGGCGAGAACGGACCCGGCTGTATCTACACCAGGGGAAGTTGTACCGTGAGCTGATTAACCCGAAGACTCATGAGAAAATCCGCCAGTTGGTGATTCCCCAGGCTAACGTGCCCACCGTCCTACAAGCATACCATGATGGTGCTGGACACTTCGGATGGAAGAAGCTGGAAATGCTGCTGAGAGAGCGGTTCTATTGGAGTGGAATGCGGGAATCTGTAGAGGCCTGGTGCCGAGAGTGTGGCCCTTGCACGCTGAGAAGGAAGGACGAGGCCAGCCAGAAGGCGCCCCTACACCCGATTGTTACACATCAACCGCTGGAGCTGGTCGCCCTGGACCATGTAAAGCTCACCCCCAGCCGAAGTGGGTACACATACGCTCTAACCATAGTAGACCACTACTCCAGGTTCATGGTGGTTGTCCCAGTCAAAGACCTAACTGGCCGTACCGCCGCTAGAGCATTCCAGGCTTATTTCTGCCGACCGCATGGATACCCTGAGAAGGTGCTTACTGACCAAGGCCCAGCCTTTGAAGCGGAGGTGTTCCATGAATTCTGTCAGTTGTACGGCTGCAAGAAGATCCGGACCACGCCTTACCATGCCCAAACTAACGGCATGTGTGAAAAGATGAACCACCTGGTCCTGGGTCTCCTCAAGACGTTGCCGCTAGAAGAGCAGAACCTGTGGCCGGAGAAGCTACCTGACTTGGTTGATATGTACAACAATATCCCTTCCAGCTCCACGAAGTGCACCCCAGCATACCTGATGAGAGCTCGTCCCGGCCGGTTACCAGTGGATCTGGACATGGGATTGGAAGCCCCAGAAACACTCCCTTCGACAGCTGAATGGGACGCTCGGCGGAGGGTGCAGTACCGACAGATTCAGGAATATGTTGAGAAGAACTTGAGTCGGAGTCGGGAGCAACAGGAGCAGCGCTTCAACCAGAAGGCGTCTGCTGGCCCTTTCCAGCCTGGAGATGTGGTGCTGAAGCGAAAAAGGAGGACCCACAAGCTGGATGATCAGTGGGAGCAAACCCCATATGTCATACAGCCCACAGGATGGGAGGATGGGAAGGCTTACCAGATCAGTCGTGACCAAGGGGGCACTCTGGCCACGGTTTCCCGGGACCATCTAAAGAGGTGCCCACCAGTGTTGAGGGCAGCGGCTGAAGTTCCAGTTCCTAAACCAGCAGAAAAGGCAAAAGAGGTAATCCACACCGTGATGGGTGACTTCCCAGCGGACTGGCCCACACAGAATGGCGCAGTGATTCTTCCAGTGATACTGTTCCCACAACCCGTGGATGAAGAAGTGATGGAAGTGGTCGACCAGGAGCCAGTGCCCAGGGATGAACCTGTACCCAGCTCCCCTATGCCTCCGCCTGCCCCACACGATAGCAGGGAAGAGGGACTGATTGTTCCTCTTTCCCCACTGCCTGTCCCCACTGACACAGGACCCCGGAGGTCCACTCGTCCCAACCTAGGTAGACCCCCACTTAGGTACAGGGAAACTACTTTTTAAAAGTGGAAAAATTGTGTGTGTGTTAAAAGTACCGTTTGAAAGTTAGATAAATGATAAGGATAATCTACCGATGAAGTCACCTGATTGCCATCTGATTTACTGCTGATTGAAACCGGTTGTTGCCGGCACCGTTGTCCCCGTGGGGACCGTTCAAAAAGTTGCATAAAGAACTCTTTATGAACAGGCCCGAGAACTTGCAGGGCAACCACAAACTTAGTGGCATGTAAATAATGTTGTTGTGGCTTCCACCGTTACCGCCTCCGGAGAGGCAGATTGGAGGAAGGGTCCGCAGTGGAGTTGGCTGGGGCCCAGCCACCACCGGAACCGGTGGCAGTCCTCTGGGGGTTTCAGGGGTTCCCCATGGACGTGGGTCCCCTGAAAAGGACAGAACCCGCTCAGGCAATTTGTGCTGGACTGGGGTCAAGGGGTGCTGCCTGTTTGCTTAGGGGCAGCATCAGGGCCAGGTTGCTTGGGTGGGAGAGAGCGGAAGCCGTAACCGTAACGTTTTAAGTAAGAGTACCTCCCGATGTGGGAAGAAGTTATTATAATTGTATGTGTGTTACCGTTTTTCTATCTTTTTCAGTTGGTGAAAATAAAACCGGTGATGGACGGGCAGCCCGCGGACGGTCTGCATTTAACTAAGGGGGAATGTGGCGCCCTGGACAAGCCAGGGGCCACAGAGCACAACACCCACACACCCCATACTCCCGGCAGGCACACCGAAGTCAGACACAAAACCCTTGTTGCCTTCCTCCAGGGGCTGATGATCACACCAGGGGGTGGGCCAGGCGGTTGGTCCCGCCCACCGAGGAGTTCACAGTCCTGGAGGCGGGAAAACAGACAGTCTAGTTTTGACAGTGAAAGTGGAAGGAGGAAAGTGTGGTAGTGGAGCAACTGACTGAGAGCGTCTGGGTGTGTGGCCCGGGCGGAACAGCAAGGTTGGCAGATGGTGGTGACCGTCTGCAGGAGTGGCCTATCCGAGTTACCGTAAGGACCGTGGACGGGCGGTGGCCCGGCGGTCCTGGACCGGTACACAAAGAGAAGCCAGCACCATCTGGCAGGGGCTTTTCGGACCCCGGCAAGGCTAGGAGTCACCGTGAATTTGCCGAATCCGTTAGTGAAGGGGACCTCCTGGGTTTCCAAACAGTCAAGTCCCGACAGAAGGCAACAGTCCAACCAACAGAGGGAGACACCGCCACCGCCAAGGCAACCGTTTCTCAGGGCCAGCGCCTGCGGGCAAAGAGGGGCTCCTCCAGCCCATATCCAAGCTGGAGAGCGGGTTACCGGTGGGAACCCATCGGAACCATCAACCATACTTAGGTGCAGGGAAAGGCAGTCACCATCAACTTGCCGGGAGAAACAATACCGCAGCCGTCTGTGGGACCTGTCCATCCAGCCGACTGTTTTACCGAGAACTGTGTCTTCATCATTGGGCTGAGTGAGTACCACCGTGCCGTGCGGCACAGCGCTGCCCCTGTGACCCTGCACCTCGCCAGGCCCCGTAACCCGCCTGCCATCCATCCCTACCCCATCACCGGGCCCCGGGACAACCAACCGCCTACCCACGGAGGGGAGAACTAACAACAAAGCTGCTCCCTGTCACCACTCCCGGGATCCCCGTCCAGAGCAGCGGTGGTGTCACCGTTATCACCACAGCCATGGGTGGCGTCACGGACAATAAATCCCCACAATCAATCCAAACCCCCTTTTCACTCACGGGCGAGGAGCACCGCTCGAGTCCCCGGGATCCGGGCCACCGCTCGAGCTACCACCGAGCAGCAGCACCAGCGGCCGGACCCGAGCAGTGGGAGAGCGCAGCGTCCCCTCCTCCGCCCGCGACATATGTAGGATGTGAAGACAAATAGGAGAGAGAAGGTTATGAATAGCATTTAGAAGGTGGGACAGGGGAGAGTTAGGTTGGTAAGTTATGATGATATGGTGGTGAAGAGCTGAGGAGAGCCTTGTGTAATGCCTGATAGGAGCCACAGACTCAGACTGGCTGTAAGGGGAATCTAGTGAAAAGCCGCTCACAAAGCAGGACCCCAAGAACTCTGCAACCCTTTAACCCCTGTACAGGGATTTGGAATTACACAGAGCCTCAGAGATCGCTACCTGTGGTAGACTGTAGTCTGTGGTCATCAGGCAGGGTCAAAATCCAGGAGATGCAAAACAGGAAAAGAATCGACAGGTAAGGGCGTAGTAAGGAGACAAAGCAGGGGTCAAATCCGGAACTGGCAGCAAGGTACAAAAACGACAGGCAGGAGGGTAGTCAAACGCAAGCAAGGTCAGCGCACAGGAATCACAATACAAACAGCACATGAGCCAGGAGAACAGAACTATCACTGGCAGTGATCATGTGACAGGAGAGGGAATAAGATAAGAAGGGTGTGGTGTCTTCCCATAGGCTGCAGGTGAATGTTGGCCACTTCAGCTGGGAGACACACGCTATCTACAGTCTGCCATTGGTACTGCAGGTTCCAGGGAAACCTAGCCTAGTGGATGAGCGGAGCCTGTGCTCCGCAGAGCCACGGGCACCGACTCCTCTCCCATCACCACCACTATCCATGGTGGGAACATGGCGTCGTCTGGCGATCGGAGCAGAAGTCGCAGGAGCGGACTCCGGTGGGGACGTGACACTGTGCTCCGCAGAACCACGGGCACCGACTCCTCTCCCATCACCAGCACTATCCATGGTGGGAACATGGCGTCGTCTGGCGATCGGAGCAGAAGTCGCAGGAGCGGACTCCGATGGGGACGTGACACTTTGTGGGTAAGTGATATGAGTTTATATTGTATTCTGTAGCTGACAGGTAGCCAGTGTAGTCACTGGCACAAGGTGGAGGCATCAGTGAAGCGGCTGGACTGGAATATGACCCTGGCTGTTGCATTCAAGATGGACTGGAGAGGAGAAAGTTTGGTCCGAGGGAGACCAATCAATAAAGAGTTGCAGTAATCCAGGGGGAATTAATAAGAGCGACAGTAAGGGTTTTTGCAGTTTCAAAAGTGAGAACTTGTCGAATTCTCGAGATGTTTTTAAGATGCAGGTCACATGTGTGAGTGAGTGATTGTACATGGGGAATGAAGGAGAGTTCAGAGTCAAATATGACCCCAAGACAGCGAGCGTGCCACTTGCGTGTAATGATTAAATCATCAAAGGTAATTGAGGTTTTGGGTGTAGGTTGGTTAGAGGGAGGAAACACAAGAAACTCAGTTTTGGAGAGATTCCGTTTCAGATAGAGGGAGGACATGCTTTGAGAGACAGCAGACAGACAATCCCTGGTATTTTGTAACAAAGCAGGGGTCATGATTGGAGATGAAGTGTATAATTGGGTGTCATCAGCGTAGAAATGGTATTGGAAACCAAATCTGCTGATGGTTTGTCCAATAGGGGCGGTGTATAGAGAGAAGAGGAGAGGGCCCAAGACTGAGTCTTGAGGATCTCCGAAGCTTGGAGGGAGAGGAGTAGAGTAAGAGCCGGCAAAGGAAACAGTGAAGGAGCGGTCAGAGAGATAAGAGAAGAACCAGGCGAGAGCGGTGTTCATGAGGCCAATAGAGCGGACCATGGTGAGGAGAAGTTGGTGATCCACAGTATCAAAAGCAGCTGAGAGATCCAAGAGAAACAATAGGGAATAGTAGCCATTAGATTTTGCTGTTAGTAGATCATTGGAGACTTTGGTGAGGGCCGTTTCGGTGGAGTGTAAAGAGCGGAAACCAGATTGAGAGGGATCAAGAAGTGAGTTTTCAGATAAATAGCGGATTAGCCGAGAGTGGACCAAGCGTTCCAGGAGCTTAGAGATAAAGGGGAGATTAGATACTGGTCTGCAGTTAGCAGCACAGTTCTGATTGAGGGAAGGTTTTTTTTAAGTAGAGGGGTTATGATGGCATGTTTAAATGATGAAGGAAAGTTACCTGATAAAAGAGAGAGGTTAAACATTTTGGTTAGATAGGTGACAACTGGGGAGAGAGCCTGAATGAGATGTGAGGGAATAGAGGCCCTTCTATATACAGTGTGAGCCCCAACATAGCCCATCTATATACAATATTAGCCCCCACATAACCCCTCTATTTATAGTATGAGCCCCCACATGGCCCCTCAATACACAGTTTGAACCCCTAGATAGCTTCTATATACACTAACTATAAAACCCCACATAGCCGTATATACAGAAAAAAGTGATGTACAACAACAACGTGCACAGATAGTTCAATTAACAACAGCTATTTATTGAAAATCGTTAAAAACAGGTCATCTTAGGAAATACAAAATATTTCAAGGAGCCATCATTAGTGCGCATTTCGAGCGTAAATGTTCTTAATCATAATGTGGTTTCAACAACAGGTTTCTTTCCTGGCCCTGCTCCCGACTAGTGATGGGCAAACCACCCGATGTTTGTGTTTGGGAGACTCGCCCGAGCTTTTGGTAAAGTTCGAGTTTGGTTCTGAGATAACGGCGAACTTGCGTTCGAACTACGAACTTGGACTTTACAGTTATGGGATGGAGCAGGGGGAGGTTTGTAAAATAAACAATATAGTTAATAATAAACATTGTCATTATACTTACCGCAAAGCGTCCTGCAGATCAGCTCAGCCACTGTCTCCCAGACGCTTCTGCTTCTGGGTCCGATCATTAACTTCCGGTGGTATTCACTGCACTGCTCGTCACTCGGCAGTCTTCAGCTGTTTTCGGCCATGTTCACGGAGACATCAGGGTTCACTCAAATCCATGAGCCATGGACTTGATTGAACTTTGACTGTCACTGTGCAAGTCTCGCATCCGTATCACCCAGCATGGCGCACACTCTTCCGACAAGAGCGGGTCGGCTGCATGTATTTCCATGCAACTGAGGCGCTCCTGTCAGGAGAGTGTGCGCCATGCTGGGTGATACCGATGCAAGACTTGCAGGAGTCATATGCAAGTGGAATCATACCCTCAGTGAAAGCCTGCTTCTCGCTCTGTCGATGAAGCAGAGCTGACATGGCTCTCCCTGCTTCTCGCTCTGTAAAGACACTTGTCTGCACAGAATGATGAAGCAGAGCTGACATGGCTCTCCCTGTGGACTACGACGGACTAAGAAGTTTTTTTTATAATAAAGATGGAGTCTCTAAATGTTTTTTTTGTTTTATTTCTAATGAAAAAAAATTTCTATGTGTTATGTTTTTTTTACTGTTTACTAGAAAGTCATGGTGGCCATGTCTAATTTGGCGTGACACCACAAATTTTGGGCTTAGCACCAGCTGAGAATACAAACCTGCTATTAACCCCTTTATTACCCAGCGTGCCACCATCATCAGGGCCGCTGGACGAGCCGGGAAGGTCATGGGAAGCGTTGGACCATGTCGGACTTGGGAAATTGCTGTCTAATAAATTGGTGAATGAGCGACGGTCTCTTGTTTTTATGTTTTCAGGTTTTAATTTGTGGACGATGTCCGATTTCCTGGACTACGTCGGAATCCCTGGACTACGTCAGACCTGGATGGGTCTTTTTTTTTTTAATAAATTGGTGAATCAATGTTGGGGAGTGTTTTTTCAAATAAACTAAAAACAGGGCTTGATGCTAGCTGAAACTACACAACTGACATCAACCCCAAAAACCATTACCCAGGTTATCTAAGCACCAGGGCAATCGGGGAGAGCCAAGGCAAAGAATTGGCGTACCTAATGTGATGTGCTACATTTGGGGCAGCTGTGTGCTGGTACTTTTAGGCTGGGAAGGGTCCAATAACCTTCCCAACCTGGTAATAACAGCCCACAGCTGTCTGCTTTACTTTTGTGTAATGCCTGCCTGGATCCACAGACTCAGACTGGCTGTGATGGACAGGCTAGAGGAAAGCCACTCACAAAGCAGGACCCCGAGAACCTGAAACCCTTTAACCCCTATACAGGTATACAGGGATTTGGAATTAGACAGGGCCCGGGAGATCACTACATGTGGTAGGCTGCAGTCCGATGAGAGTAGTAACCAGGCAGCGTCAAACTGAGAAATGCAAACAGGGACAGAATCAGGCAGGCAAGGACGTAATCAGAAAACAAAGCAGAGGTCAAATTCGGATCAGCAGTGAGGTACAAATACGGCAGACAGGAGAGTAGTCAGAGAGCAGTCCGAGGTCAAAGCAGGAATCAATAATCAGAGTAGGGAGAACCAGAATAGCAGGAATACAATCTATATCTGGCAATGGCCAGCAGACAGAAGGGGGGATAAAAAAGGTGTGGTCTCTTCCCATTGGCTGTAGCTGAATAGTTTCCGCCTCAGCTGGAACACCCACGCCAGGTACACTCAGTCATTGGTACTGCAGGTGTCGCGGGCGGGGAGGGCGCTGCGCTCACCCACTGCTCGGGTCCGGCTGCTGTGGCTGCTCGCTCGGTCGGTGGCTCGAGCGGTGGGCCGGATCCCGGGGACTCGAGCGGCGCTCCTCGCCCGTGAGTGAAAGGGGTGGTTTGGTTTAGGGATATTGTCCGTGACGCCACCCACGGTTTGTGGTGAGGTTGGGACACCACCGCTGCTCTGTATGGGGATTCCGGGAGCATTGACAGGGAGCAGCTGAGATGTTTTCTCCCCTCCGTGGGTAGGGGGTTTGGTGGTCAAGGGGCCCGGCGGTGGAGGTCGGAAGGTGGGTTGCGAGGCCTGGCCGGGTGCAGGGTCGCGGGGCAGCGCAGTGCCAGACGGCACGGTGGTACTTACTCAGCCAGTAACGCACACGGAGTCTCTGGTAAAACAAACGGCTGGATGGACGAGTCCCACAGACGGCTGCGGCGGTCACTCCCGGTAGGTTGGCGGTAACTGTCTCTCCCTGCACCGGTGTTCTGTTCTCGGCCCCAATGGCTTCCCACTGATAGCCCGCTCCCCAGCGGTATGTTGGCTAAGGGAGCCCTTCCTTTGCCTGCAGGCTCTGGCCCTGGGAGCTCTAGCTCTGGCGGTAGCTTTATCTCCCTCACGGTTTGGACGGTTGCCTTCAGTCGGGTCTTGATTGCTGGGAAACCCCGGAGGTTCCCGTCGCTGATGGATTTGACTGGTTTAACGGCGACTCCTAGCCTGGTCGGGGTCCGTAGGCCCTGCCGGATGGTGCTGGCTTCTCTTCGCTCCCCGGTCCGGTACCGGCGGGCCACCGCCCGTCCCCGGTCCTTACGGTTGTGCGTCAATCTGCCTCTCCTACAGACGGTCACCACCGTCTGCCAACCTTGCTGTATGTGCCCGGGCCACGGACACGGTCAGTCTGCTCCTCCACTACTACCTCCTTCAACTTCAAACTCTCCTACTCAACTCCAGTCACTAACTGTATTTCCTTCCCGCCTCCAGGATTGTGAACTCCTCGGTGGGAGGAGCCAACCGCCTGGCTCCGCCCCACCTGGTGTGGACTTCAGCCCCTGGAGGGAGGCAACAAGGATTTGTGTGTGTGGCTGGTGTGCCTAACCGGGGTGTGGGGTGTGTTGTTGCAGTACCTGTGACGTCCTGGCTTGTCCAGGGCGCCACATTCCCCCTTGGTTAAGCGCAGACCGTCCGCGGGCTGATCGTCCATCACCGGTTTTATTTTCACAACTAGGAAAAATAGAAAAACATATAAAAACCACAACATAAGTATTTCTGCATAACTTCCCATTACGAGAGGCACTTTCTTTTAACGTTACTATACATTTTTATTAAACGGTACGGCTTCCGCTCTCCCCCCGCCCAAACAACCTCGCCCTGATGCTGCCCCTAAGAAGTGGACAGCACCCCTTGCCCCAGTCCAGAACCAAATTGCCCGAGCGGGTACGGTCCCTTTCAGGGGACCCACGTCCATGGGGAACCCCTGAACCCCCGGAGGATTGCCACTGGTTACGGTAGTGGCGGGCCTGGGTCATCCCTTTCCTCCAGGCCCATCCTCCCAAATCAGCCTCTCCGGAGGCGGTCACGGTAAAAGCCAACAAATATATTTACATTCCACAAGTTTGTGGTTGCCCTGCAAGTTCTCGGGCTTGTCCGTAAGCAGTTCCTTACGCAACGGTTGCAGAAAGTCCCAACGGGGACTAGTTGCCAGCAACGGCCGGTTAAATCACGGTGTTAATCTGGTCACAGTTCGGTTGATTATACTTTACTTATCATTCAACAACATTTATCAACATCAAGAACATCACAACGGTGCTGGTGGTCCCAACGGGGACAACTTGCAGCGGGGGACCGCTGCCATCACTTTAGATCCACCCCACCTGGCGGGGGAGGGGGCTGGGCTGGTGCTTGAGGCTCCTGGCCTCCTCTCAGCCTAGCATCCAGGGCAAACCAGCCCCTCTCCCCGCAGTGCCGGGTATAATTAACAAGGTCGCCGGGGAGCAGGTTGCGGCCCGGGTGATCCTCCGGTAGGTGGTCGTTCACGTCCCTTCGGGCTATGAAAATTCCGGCCTCCAGGCCCGGTTCGAAAATGAAGCCGTATCCTCTACGGACGTCAAACCTCCTCACTTGTCCTTCGTACCTCGGGCCCCGTACTCGGAAAGTGGCCCGGCGGAGGTTCTCTTTCTCTCTTATCGTGCGGGCTACCAGCTCCGCCTTCCTCTTCTCTCTCTTGGCGATCTCTTGGCCCAGCGGGGTCTGTTCCCTGTACCAATAGGGGGCTACGGTAGGCCCCTGCGCACGGATCGGGCCCCGCGAGACCTCCTTCACACTGCCCACTACTGGTGTTCTGGGCGGCAGGTCCCGCGGTGTCATGGCCTGGGGCGCTGCCTCACAGCGGTGATCCGGCACAGCGTCAGCCGAGGCGTGGGGGGTGGGCACAGGGATCTTCTCCCGCTCGACCTCCATCTCCTCATGCACGGAACAAGCTGCCGGAGTCGGTTCGGGTACGGCCTCTACAGGTGCCTCCGGTGCATCTCGGCTGACGGGCTCAGCTTTCGGTTTCTTCCACGGAAGCGGTTCCTGACGGTCATGGACCTCGGCTGCAGGTCGGTCCGCTTGGGCGGATTGGCTGGGTGCCGCTACCAATTGCAGTGGTAGCGGGCCTAGTGGCGGTGCAGCAGCAGTCAACACGAGTAGTATGGGAAGTTGCAGGGCGAGCGGGTGTAGACCGGGCCCCTCAGCCGCGATGACGGACCCGCTAGGGGTACAGGGGCGTGGGTCACTTACCCGCACTTCCAGGACTCCCTCTACTTCGCGTCTCCGTATGGCCGCTTCAATATCCGCCATGTCGGCCTTCCACTCCTCCAAGAGGAGCTGCACGCGGATCTGCAGCCGTTGTTGTAGCTGAGCGGTCCAGACCTCCACCCACGCCGCGGTCCCAGGCGCGGGGGGTACGGTGCTGCTGGATGGTTGGTGCATCGCTGCGGCGGCCTCTTCCAGGAACCAAAAGATGGCCGCAGAGTCCCGGCTTCCCGGCTTTTATAGCCGCGGGCTACATGCGGCCAGACGCCATCCATGCGTCTCTCCGGCCTCTCCGGTCTCTCTCCGGCACCTCCTCTTCAGGGGCGGAGCTTCGGCTTTCGCGCCTTCGCTGCTTGGGAAGATGCTCGAGCGGGGACTCTTCGCGCCCAAAATGGCGGCTACTGGAAATTTTCGGCCGGACCCTCCGGCGGGACACAAGGCGCACCTCTACCAGACGGCAGAGCGGTAGGATCCTGTTCGTGACGCCAAGTTGTTGCGGGCGGGGAGGGCGCTGCGCTCACCCACTGCTCGGGTCCGGCTTCTGCGGCTGCTCGCTCGGTCGGTGGCTCGAGCGGTGGGCCGGATCCCTGGGACTTGAGCGGCGCTCCTCGCCCGTGAGTGAAAGGGGTGGTTTGGTTTAGGGATATTGTCCGTGACGCCACCCACGGTTTGTGGTGAGGTTGGGACACCACCGCTGCTCTGTACGGGGATCCCGGGAGCGTTGACAGGGAGCAGCTGAGATGTTTTCTCCCCTCCGTGGGTAGGGGGTTTGGTGGTCCCGGGGCCCGGTGGTGGAGGTCGGAAGGTGGGTTGCGGGGCCTGGCCGGGTGCAGGGTCACGGGGCAGCGCAGTGCCAGACGGCATGGTGGTACTTACTCAGCCAGTAACGCACACAGAGTCTCTGGTAAAACAAACGGCTGGATGGACGAGTCCCACAGATGGCTGCGGCGGTCACTCCCGGTAGGTTGGCGGTAACTGTCTCTCCCTGCACCGGTGTTCTGTTCTCGGCCCCAATGGCTTCACACTGATAGCCCGCTCCCGAGCGGTATGTTGGCTAAGGGAGCCCTTCCTTTGCCCGCAGGCTCTGGCCCTTGGAGCTCTAGCTCTGGCGGTAGCTTTATCTCCCTCACAGTTTGGATGGTTGCCTTCAGTCGGGTCTTAATTGCTGGGAAACCCCGGAGGTTCCCGTCGCTGACGGATTTGACCGGTTCAACGGCGACTCCTAGCCTGGTCGGGGTCTGTAGGCCCTGCCGGATGGTGCTGGCTTCTCTTCGCTCCCCGGTCCTTATGGTTGTGCGTCAATCTGCCTCTCCTGCAGACGGTCACCACTGTCTGCCAACCTTGCTGTATGTGCCCAGGCCACGTACCCGGACACGGTCAGTCTGCTCCTCCACTTTCTACCTTCTTCAACTTCAAACTCTCCTACTCAACTCCTGTCACTAACTGTACTTCCTTCCCGCCTCCATGACTATGAACTCCTCAGTGGGAGGAGCCAACCGCCTGGCTCCGCCCCACCTGGTGTGGACATCAGCCCCTGGAGGGAGGCAACAAGGATTTGTGTGTGTGTGGCTGGTGTGCCTAACCGGGGTGTGGGGTGTGTTGTTGCAGTACCTGTGACATCCTGGCTTGTCCAGGGCGCCACACAGGCATCAGGAAAACCCAGCATTGTGGATGAGCGGAGCCTGCACCCACCAGAGCCACTGGCACCGACTCCTCCCCCATCACCAGCTCAGTCCACAGTGGGAATATAGTGGTGCCTGGTGACTGAAGTAGAAGTCTCAGGAGTGGACTCTGGTGAGGACATGAAACTTTGCTGGTTATCAAAAAGGAGGGGGACCCCATGTTTATTTTTTCATTTTAATGATTTATTTATTTGCTTAATAGCTATAAAATCTAATCTTTCTATTATCTATCTTTGCATATCTTTAACACATAAAAACAATTCATTTCAGTGTCACGGTTCGTACACATGCATACACAAATGACCACACAGGTGGATAAAACAGAATGTGTGAGACGTGCATTTGTTTTATCCGCAGGTGTGAATTGGCGAAGGCTGTGTGCACACGTTTCATTTTAATTTTGTTTTTTTATGCGTTTTTGAGTGCAGATTTGTCACAAAACCTGAAGTGAATCCTGATGCCAGCAAAGTGAATTCCTGAAGTGTTGTGCCCACGTTTCTTATTTGTGACTTGCAGATTTGGTACATTAACCCCTTAACGACCGCGGGCCGTAAAATTACGTCCTAGCGGTCATAACGTTACTGCCCGCGGTCTGCTGCCAGCAGCATGCCGCGATCGGCGCATATCTCGGCTGATTTTCACAGCTGAGATGTGTGCCTGCTAGGCACGAGCAGAATCGTTATCTCCTCGTGCCGTTTAACCCCTGTAATGGCGCTGTCAATATGTGACGGCGCCATTATAAACGCGATCGCGGTAAAGTTTTACTTACCGTCCGATACCGGAAGTCACGTGACATGATCACGTGACTTCCGATGGTTGTCATGGTAGCACAGGGTCATGTGATGACTCCTGTGCTAGACATGAACTACTTTCACTTTCGCTTTCCACGGAGGCCAGGGAAGCAGAAAGTGCACGTATCTGCTGTTTACAGCTGTGTAGCTGTGATCAGCAGATAGTGCAGAGCGATCGGCTCTCTGATCGCAATAGCCCCCTAGGGGGACTAGTAAAATAAAAGAAAAAAGTAAAAAAAAAAGTTTTAAAAAATTTAAAAAAAACAAAAAAACATAAAAGTTCAAATCACCCCCCTTTCGCCCCATTGAAAATTAAAGGGTTAAAAAAAAATATATATATATACACACATTTGGTATTGCCGCGTTCAGAAACGCCCGATCTATCAAAATATAAAATCAATTAATCTGATCAGTAAACGGCGTAGCGGCAAAAAAATTCCAAACGCCAAAATGACGTTTTTTTGTCGCCACAACTTTTGCGCAAAATGCAATAACAGGCAATCAAAACGTAGCATCGGCGCAAAAATGGTATCGTTAAAAACGTCAGCTCGAGTCGCAAAAAATAAGTCGTCACTGAGCCATAGATCCCGAAAAATGAGAACGCTACGGGTCAAAAAATATGGCGTAAAACGTGCGCCACTTTTTTCAGACAAACTTCCGAATTTTTTTAACCCCTTATATAAAAGTAAACCTATACATGTTTGCTGTCTACGAACTCGCACTGACCTGAGGCATCCCAGCCACTCATCAGTTTTACCATACAGTGAACACAGTGAATAAAATATCTCAAAAACAATAGTGCTATCGCACTTTTTTTGCAATTTTTCTGCATTTGGATTTTTTTTTGCCATTTTCCAGTACACTATATGGTAAAACCTATGGTTTCATTGAAAAGTACAGCTCGTTCCGCAAAAAATGAGCCCTGACATGACCATATTGACTGAAAAATAAAAAAGTTACGTCTCTTAGAAAAAGAATGGCGAAAAAAAAAAACGGAAAGCGAAAAATCGGCCGGTCATGAAGGGGTTAAATAATCTGCAGCATATCAATTCTTTCAGTATTTTTACAGTATTTTTTCACCCACTGACTTCAATAAAGTCAGTGAAAAATGCTATAAAATGGGAGGTATAAAATGATTGCGAATTTGCTGCTTTTTTGCTACAGAAACACACTAAATTAAAAATAGATAGATATCCATCAGATATATAATTGCACAATCTTTACAACATTTTATAAAATTGTATTGCGCACTGAGGTTATTTAGTACAGCTTTCTGAGATTGGGATAATAATAAATAAAAAAAATGCAATAAAAAACAATGGGTGTACATAGCCTTGCAGTTCCAGAAAAGTAGATAGGATTTATTGAAATTTCAGGCCCATGGTGGGGTTTTTTTAGGTCACACGTGTGTCATGCGTGTGTCACACGTGTGTCATCTGTGTTTGCATACATGTAACATCAGTGTGACATGTATCAGAGAAAACGTGTGTCTTTGAAATAAAAAGATTTTCTATATTTTCCTGTGTCCAGCGCTGTTTTCTTCGTCTCTGCTGCCTCCCGCTTCTGACCGCTGCTCATTATATTCATTGATTATTCACTGCACTGAGGACCTGGAAGCAGGAGCATCACCGAGGACAGCAACCAGCAACCAGTGTGTGTGCAGTGACGTCCAGAAGGTCATTGAAGTTCCCAATGAACTCTGATGACATCCTGATGACACCTCCGCGACACCGACACTACAGCGGGTGTCACCACGGTGACTTCACAGGTTCATCAGAGTTCATTGGCAACTCCAACGACCTCCTGGACGTCACTGCACACACACTGGTACTTGCTGTACCTGGCGATGCTGTCCCCGATACTGTGCTCCGGCTTACAGGTTCTCAGTGCAGTGAATTTAGAAAATCTTTTTATTTCAAAGGCTTGTGTTATCTCCGGTACGTGTCACACTGATGTCACATGGATCACATCAGTGTGCGATCAGTGTGACAACTGTGCTGTCGGAGAAAAAACGGACATGTCTCCATGTGTGCGTGCGGGGCCACGAGGGGACACACGGTCCGTGTGAAAACATGCCCATGTGAGTAACACCATAGAATAACATGGGTATGTGTGGGGTCTGTGTTAAAAACGGATGTCACACATACCTGAAACACGGACGTCTGAAAGGGGCTTAAGCTCCATGAACTGATCTACGGTGCGTGTTTCAAATCGCCAAATCGTCAATTTCTCTTGGTGGATACGCTGAGTTTATGTGAAGATTGTCCACATAGAATTATATTTGAAGTGGAAAATCCAAATACCAGGATGTATGAAAAAAAAATATCTTTATTTGAAACATGACATACCAAAAAGAGACAAAAACCACAGCATCAAAAAAGTGTAAGAAACACGTTAAAAAAAATAAAATCGCACTCAAAAACATGCATTGAAAAAAGACAAGAAAGGCCGGAGTCACACTTGCGATTGACTCCCACGAGTGCAATAGGAGAAAATCTCGCATTGGCTTCGGACCAATGTTAATCAGTGAGGCAGCTCCCATCTGCTATTTTTTTCTCTCAGCTCAAATCGAATTGAGAAAAAAAATCGCAGCATGCTGTGATTTCTAGAGTTTCTCGTGCGAGACTCTCCAATGCAAGTCTATGGGTGCGAGAAAAAAATGGATGTCACACGGACGACACACGGACCATCCTAGTGACATCCGTTTTTATAAATACAATTCTATCATGTAGCAGAGAACACTGTAAATGCTCCTGTACATGACTGTAAATGAGTAATAGCTGCTGAGGAAAAAAATGGATTGCACACTGACCGCACACTGACAGCACACTAATGACAAGTGAGAAAAAATCGTCCTACTCTCCGGCATGAGAATCGGACCGATTTTTCATACGCAAGTGTGATGCCGGCCTAACTGACATAGTAGGTGTAGAAAATCTGCAACATCAAAAACTCACCCAATACTTATCATGAGAACAAAGCCAAATAGTATATTTCCACATTCAGATTTTCTGAAGTTTTTGGGGTACTTTGCATGCTGTGACATCGCTAGCCGATGATAGCGATGCCGAGCGCGATAGTACTCACACCCGTCACACATGCGATATCTTGTGATAGCTGCCGTAGCGAACATTATCGCTATGGCAGCTTCACGCTCACTTACCTGCCCTGCGACGTCACTCTGGCCGGCGACCCGCCTCCTTCCTTCCTCTTTCCTTCCAGCGACGGCAGGCGGCCAATAGAAGCGGAGGGGCGGAGATGAGCGGGACGTAAACATCCCGCCCACCTCCTTCCTTCCGCATAGCCGGTGGAGGCAGGTAAGGAGATGTTCCTCGCTCCTGTGGCTTCCTGTGGCAATGTGCAAAGTACCCCTTAAAAGTTAAAGCCACGAGACCATCATAAACTGCGGACATCTGTAAAGAATAGGATGAGACAACTCTCCTTTAGATCCGCAACACACATCCGTTTAATTTGTACGTGTGCGGTACATATTTGCACGTACCGGAGACACGTACACATGGAGACCCATGTTATTCAATGGTAGATGGCACACACACGTAAAATCACACGGAACGTGTGACCATGTGGTAACTACGTGTGTGCGCTTTTCTACACGGACAACATGTCCGTTTTTGTCCGGCAGCACGCAGGCACGGACCCGCTTTAGTCTATGGGTCCGTGCCTGCACGTACCGTACCGCACACGGAGTATGTCCATGTTCAGCACGTTTCGTGCGTGTGCCTTTTTACACTAGCGATCTTTTCTTTTGTTTTTTTTAAATTAAATTCAGTATACTTACCTTTTTTTCTGCTGTTCTCAGTCATACTTACATTGGCGCTCGTTTTTTTTCTTCCCCCGGCTCATACCGCTCCCCGATCACCAGCGCGGCGAGGAACAGCTGTGCAGAGAATACGCGGCAATAATTACTTTGAATATGCCGGCCGCTCATTAATCAATCTCGTATTCCCTGCTTTCCCCACCCACAAACGCCTGTGATTGGTTGCAGTCAGACACGCCCCCCCACGCTGAGTGACAATTGTCTCACTGCACCCAATTACAGCAGCCGGTGGGCGTGTCTATACTGTGCAGTAAAATAAATAAATAAATAATTTAAAAAAACGGCGTGCGGTACCCCCCAATTTTAATACCAGCCAAATAAAGCCATACGGCTGAAGGCTGGTATTCCCAGGATGGGGAGCCCCACGTTATGGGGAGCCCCCCAGCCTAACAATATCAGTCAGCAGCCGCCCAGAATTGCCGCATACATTAGATGCGACAGTTCTGGGACTGTACCCGGCTCTTCCCGATTTGCCCTGGTGCGTTGGCAAATCGGGGTAATAAGGAGTTTTTGGCAGCCCATAGCTGCCAATAAGTCCTAGATTAATCATGTCAGGCGTCTCCCCGAGATACCTTCAATGATTAATCTTTAAATTACAGTAAATAAACACACACACCCGAACAATCCTTTATTAGAAAAAAAAACACTAACAAATTGCCTTGTTCACCAATTTAATAAGCCCGAAAAAGCCCTCCATGTCCGGCGTACTCCAGGATGGTCCAGCGTCGCATCCAGCTCTGCTGCATGAAGGTGACAGGAGCAGCAGAATACACCGCCGCTCCTGTCAGCTCCACGCAGCTAATGAAGGGACATGATTAATCTAGGACTTATTGGCAGCTATGGGCTGCCAAAAACTCCTTATTACCCCGATTTGCCCATGCACCAGGGCAAATCGGGAAGAGCCGGGTACAGTCCCAGAACTGTCGCATATAATGTATGCGGCAATTCTGGGCGGCTGCTGACTGATATTGTTAGACTGGGGGGCTCCCCATAACGTGGGGCTCCCCATCCTGAGAATACCAGCCTTCAGCTGTATGGCTTTATCTGGCTGGTATTAAAATTGGGGGGGACCGCACGCCGTTTTTTTTAATTATTTATTTATTTATTTTACTGTACAGTATAGACACGCCCACCGGCTGCTGTGATTGGGTGCAGTGAGACACCTGTCACTCAGCGTGGGGGCGTGTCTGACTGCAACCAATCACAGGCGTCTGTGGGTGGGGAAAGCAGGGAATACGAGATTGATTAATGAGCGGCCGGCATATTCAAAGTAATTGTTGCCGCGCCTTTTCTGCACAGCTGTTCCTCGCCGCGCTGGTGATCAGGGAGCGGTAAGTATGAGAGAGGGCTGCTCACTTCAGTTACTTAGGGGATTAGCGGTCACTGGTGAATCCTTCACAGGTGACCGCTAATCAGTACGCGGCACACCGACAGAGCCGTGGCACGACAATGAAGTCGGGTGAAGTTCACCCGAGTTCATTCTCATCGCGCAACTCTGTCTGCTGTCAGCCGACATGTATCAACGACATTGTGCAACACACAAACGGCCATTCCACACGGACATGCCACGTACACATACACGGGCATTTTACACACAAACATGGACATTTTACACGTACACACGGCTCGCATACGCCATCACACGGATGCCATACGTACCGGAGAAACGCCCCAAAAAAACGGAACACGGACCCGAAAAACGGACCGTGTCACACAGACGTTTTTTTTGCGGAAGTGTGTTTTAGGCCTTAGGCTTCTTCCACACGTCTGTGTCTCCGGCACGTGTTTGGTCCGTTTCCTCACGTACCGGAGACACGGGCACATGTAGACCCATTTAAATCACTGGGTCTGCGCTCACGTACGTATTCTGCCATGGACCGTGTGTACATGTGGAGCATACGTGTGTCCGTATGCTCCACATGTAGACATGTCCGTTTTTCTCCGGCATCACGGGTGTCACACGAAACGCAAACGGACCACACGGAGGTGTTCCGTGTGACACGCAATGGAGAAAACACACGTGTCTGAGAAAAAAAAACAACTTTACTCACCTTCTCCAGCACCGCTGTCTCTGCCATTCCTGTCACTTGCTTCCGACCGCCGCTCATTATGCTCATTGCATATTCACTTCACTGCAGCCGGAAGCTGCAGCAGCGGGGAGTCGGCAGGACCGGAGACCGAAGATCAGCACCACGGACAGCAACGCCAGGGACAGGTGAGCAGAAAGTTCCCGTTCTCCATGTGTTATCACGGATGACACACGGAGAACACACATGTGTCATAAACACGGCTCACGCAGGGCAATACGCACCTTTGACACGTCCTTGAAAAACGTGCGTGAAAGAGGTCTTAGGCTGCTTTCACACATCAGTTTTTTGGCATCAGGCACAATCCGGCGAAAAAACTGATGCGACGGAGCCGTCAAAAAAACGGATCTGTCACATCAGTTTTTTTTAATCCGTTTCTTCTATTTTTCAATGGATCCATTGTGATACTGAGCATGCTCAGTTTAAAAAAACACAATCCGTTACTGTATTGCGTTTTTTGCCATATTACGACAGATCCGGCGCCCATAGGCTTCCATTATACAACATGCCGGACGGTGCTGGATCCGTCGGCGTCCGTTTTTTTTGTTTTTCAATAAAAAAACTTTACTTTTTCACATTTTTTTTTTCTTCAGGCACAAACCGGGTTGTGCCTGATGCGTTGGATCCGACGCAGATTGTGACAAAACTGATGTGTCGGATCAGGCAAAAAAACGGATCAGTCTCATTTTTCCCTTCCGGCGAGAGATTTTTTTTTTTCTTTCCTGAAGTGAATTTACATATGTTCTGGTCATGCCCAGAAACAAAAAAATGGATCCGTCGCCTGATTCCATTTTTCTTACGGATGATGACGGATCCGGCACCCTTAGGCTACCATTGTAAAAAAAAACGGACAGCGCCGGATCTGTCTCAATCCGTTTTTTTGGCCGGACACAACAAAAACGTTGCATGCTGCGTTCCTTCTGCTCTTGACTTCTATTCACATTTGGGTAACTTACTTACAAATTTGACCTGGTTATTCTGAGCGGTTCTTGTAGTGCCTCTTTCACTTTTTTCATCTGATAAAGCTGTTTACTCTGTATTGCTGTTTCAGCAGATGACACTAAACAGTATTTTCTGTTTTTTTCTGGTACTTTTTGGCAGCACGCCACAAGGGTCCATTTAGGTCTCTGATGTATGTTCTATATGCCTAATGTGATGTGAAGTCGCCACCTGCTGGTCTTCACTAATAAGTTCTATTTTTATATTCTGTATTGTAATTTTTTAATTGTTGCTCATTGGCTAATAAACTTTATATAACATTTTTTGATACAGTCGTTGTACAGTTTTTCTTTTCCTTTTTTCTGTTAATTGTGTATATGGCTTTTTCCATATATTCACTATGGCACGGCTCTGTCCGTGTGTGTTGGTTATGTTAACCCTTTACAAACCGGATAGTGCCTGATGCAATGGATCCCTCGCAGATTGTGACAAAACTGATGTGTCTGATCAGGCAAAAAAATCGGATCAGTCTCATTTTTCCCCATCCGGCGAGAGATTTTTTTTTTTCTTTTCTGAAGTGAATTTACATATGTTCTGGTCATGCCCAGAAACAAAAAATAGATCCGTCGCCTGATTCCGTTTTTTTTTTACGGATGGTGACGGATCCGGCGCCCTTAGGCTACCATTGTAAAAAAAAACGGACAGCGCCGGATCTGTCGCAATCCGTTTTTTGGCCGGACACAAAAAAACGTTGCATGCTGCGTTCCTTCTGACAGCCGCAAAGACACATTTTGCTGGATCCGTCGCATGCCAGATCAAAATGCAAGGCCATGCGGCACAATCCGACTCAACAACAACAATATGATGGAAAATATGAGGCGCTTGTCGCGCTGCCACTGTACTGTATACACTGTTCCGGCGTGCGCCGAATCTGGCAAACTGGCGAAAAGCCCGATGTGTGAAACTAGCCTTATTAATCCACTTTTGGTCTTTGGCTTTAAAAACTGCATCCAAAACCTGAACATGGACACTCGTCTATTAACTCCCATTATCCTCATCTGTCAACTAATTGGTGCTCAGGAAGAGGTAGACAGTTTATAAATGTGTAACAGGTGGTGAGTAGAGGTGGAAAGTTAGTTGTGCTTTTGAATGTAGCCTGGTAAGGTATGTATCAGAGCAGCTTGTATGGAGTTGGTCACACTGATTTACTTTTAAATTATATGTATACTTGTAGTAAACTATTTAGCTTGTCATGTGAACACTACTGATACTTTTTAATTCATGTTAAACCGTTCCATGAATTTTCTGCATTGGTTTGCTGTGCTTGCACTACATACCCAATACCCTTCTGTGAAAGGTTTAGCTTCTGATCATGCAGATGGATTAGGGCTTGTCACTTCCTTTCATAGCTGGTGAATATGTGTGGGTTTCTTTTTTTCTGTTGCAGCATTTTTGCACCAAATAGGTCACTTGTATATAAATTATAAATTTTTATCTTCTTGTTTTTTCACTTTTTGGTATTTTTGTGTGTGTGTTTTTTTTTGTTTGTTTATAGGTGTATGTATAAAAAATATATCTATAAATCTAATCCACTTTGCTGGGAATGTAAGCTGAGGGAACACATCCTAAGTTCACATGTCCAGAAACCATTTGGCTAAATGCACCATAGGTCAGTTTATAAAGCTTAAGAATCACAATAGACATCTCTATTAATCCCATCCCCTTTTTTTGTACTGTAAAAACGTGTTGATGCAGTGAAAATACGCAGCATTAAAACACGAGTAGAACTCCTTGTGGGCATGTACCCTTACAGATAAGGATCAAACATGCAGGCTTTCACCAAAACTATAGACATACGTCTAATCTATTCATTAAAGTGTTTATACCAGACGTTTGCATAAAAAACCATGAAAAATAGCAATGTTACATCTTTTGGCATTTTCACTCTACTTTTGGCCAGTTCTTCTACAGTGGGTGGGGCTGGAGTAGAACCTGGTAAGGCAACATCCATTCAAATTCACCAGAAATGTTACCCCTTTCCCTATTAATGAGGGGTATGCAGGATTAAGATGAGCCAAATATCTTGACTGGTGTACAAAACACAGTTTCCATGCATCAATGTATCCTTAGTATTTCATTACAATGTAATGTTTTACACTGGTCACCAATTCATTAGGAATGGTGTACATGCGTGCCTCAGTGAAGGGGTGTGGTGGAGTAAGAACCACACTACTTAAAGGAAACCTGTAAAAAAAAAAAAATAAATAAATTAAAATAATCGGCAGATATGGGGTTGCCCTTTAAACTTGGCAGGCTCAACTCATTTAAAAAAAAAAAACTGATCACATACCCTTATGAGAACTACTAAACTTTCCAACATTCGATTAACCAAAAGCCATTTATTATATTGAGTTTGTTCACAACTTGGATGACAACAAGTCTTAAGGCCCCGTTACACACATCGCTAATGAGATGTCATTGGGGTCACGGAATTCGTGACACACATCTGGGCTCGTTAGCGATGTCGTTGCGTGTGACACGTACGAGCGACCGCTAACAATGCAAATACTTACCAAATCATTGATTGCTCACACGTTGTCCATTTCCCAAATATCGTTGCTGATTTTGGACGCAGGTTCGTTGTTCCTGAGGCAGCATGCATCGCTACGTGTGACACCCCAGGAACAACGAACACCGTACCTTCGTGCTCCGGCAACGAAGTGGGTGTGACTTTCATGCAGCTGCTCTCTGCCCCTCTGCTTCTATTGGACGCCTGCCGTGTGACGCCGCACAAACTGCCCCCTTAGAAAAAAGGCTGTTCGCTGGCCACTGCGATGTCGTTAGGAAGGAAAGTGTGACGGGTACTAGCGATTTTTGTACGCCACGGGCAGCGATTTGCCCGTAACGCATAAACTACTGGGATGGGTGCTTTCACGAGCGACATTGCTAGCGATGTCGCTGCATGTAAAGCAGCCTATAACCACAGGCTGCACACAAAATTCTAAACAGCAGATACTGCTCTGCAGTGTAGACTGCATCATGTCAACTTGTGCTGCAGACTTTACCCATACTAATGCATAACATGAAAATCAAGACTGGTGACATCAGGCAAACTTGTCATAGATGAATGGCAAAATCAAAGCAACAAATCCCCACTTGAACATGCCATTTAGTGTTTCAGGTTTAGGCTAGGCCTATTCAGCAACAAAACCACTTTTAGGCTCTGTGCGCACTGGGAAATGAAATTTCCTTGTGTAAATTCCGCATGCTCTCAAAGATTACTGCACCCGCGGTAAAAAACCGCGGGAAACCGCACCCGAAAACCGCATGCGGTTTGCCACGGTTTGCTGCGGTTTTACCGCGGCATTGTTCGCGGTATTGCCGCGGTTTTGCTGCGTGCGGGTTGGGATGTGCTTTATTGCATTCAATGCAATAAAGCACATTGAAGAAAAAAAAAATACATTTAATTCTGATAGTGGATAGACAGAAGAATAGACAGAGGGATAGATAGAGATAGATGACAGATCGCTGCATTTCCCACGGTCGGCAGTGAGTTCACATTACCGGCCGTGGGAAATGACCGGTAATTACCTCTGCTGTCTGCTGCATTCAGCGCTGTGTCTGTGACAGTGGCGGCTGGATGTCAGCAGTGCAGGACGCCGGAGCTGTGGACTACGCCGGAGCTTTGTTTGGGAGGGGTTAATAAAATGGTGAATGAGGTTTGTTTTATTTAAAATAAAGGATTTTTCTGTGTTTTATTCACTTTACTTACGGGTTGATCATGTCAGCTGTCACATAGACGCTGCCATGATCAAACCTGGAGTTAATGGCGGTGGTCCCCCATCACCATTAACCCCTTGTATTACCTTGCCACCACTGCTACACGGTGGCAAGAAGAGCCGGGGACACGCCGGTATTGCCGCATAATGGATGCGACAGTGCCGGGGCAGCTGCGGCTGATATTCTCGGCTGCAGGAGGTGGGAGTGAGGCGGGGGACATTATCCCTGCCCCTCTCCCTCCCCAGCCTGAGAATACCGGGCCGCCGCTGTGTGCTTACCTCGGCTGGAAGGTAAATATGCAGCGGAGCCCACGTTCTTTTTTTTTTTTTTTTTTTTTTTTTCCTATATTTCCGTTTTCTTTCTATGTGTTCTATGTGTCTGTGTCTATGTGATCTATGTCTGTGATGTCTGTATGTGTGTGTTTACTCTCTGCACGGCTTCCTCTTCCTGTAATGACATCACTTCCCTGCAAAACCGCAGACAGGCGATGCACATTACCGGAGGTAAACCGCGAAATACCGCAGGGAATAACGCAGGAAAACGCAGTGAACCGCACAGAATTTGCTGCCTGCGTTATTCCCTGCGGGATTTCAAGATTAACATTGAGTCAATGGAGTGAAATCCCGCAGCGATGTGCGGAAAAGAAGTGACATGCACTTGTTTTTGCTGCGGGAATCCCGCAGCAAAACATGCAGCTGTCAAATTCCGCCCAGTGCGCACAGGATTTTTTTTCTCCATAGGATTTGCTGGTGATTCACTGCAGAGATGTTATGAACATTTTCTGCAGCGAAACATGCAGCAAATCCGCGGCAAAATCCGGTAAGTGCGCACATAGCCTTATCCACCACAATTTTAAGCCACATAACGTTCTGGTCATAAGGGTGCATTAGCCTATGTAATATAGTGCCTTTTTTTTTTTTTTTCTCCAGACTGAGTGCAATTAATTTGGATTTTAGGGCATTTGTTTGTGTATTGGGGCACTTTAAGGGCTCGTGTGGCATAACTGGCATCAGTTGGGCTTTCCAAGAAATGAGGTAATTAAGTGGATTGATGGTAATGGCATGAACTGGCGGCAGGTGTTGCCAGGTTTTCATACTTTTCATGTTTAGATTATTCCCCCGATGGGTTGGTGTTGCATGTAGGGGGTCATGATCTGGGGATTCTACCATGTAAAGATTTGAAAAGGGACATTCTCCATGATTTCATATGATTATGGGCATCCTTTCCAAACATAAGGATGATGTGGGCTGACATAGTGCTGAGAAATACATGTCACGCTGCTCATTCCATTAAAAGGATTAATAAGACTAGAATAAAAGTAAAGAGGGTAGTGGGAAATGTTGTAGCCTGCAACGGACGTGTGGTATTAAGCCATAAGGATTTGGAGTCCAGTGAAGGAAATTTGTGGCAAAATGATGGGTTGCAATTTAATTTGATAGACATTGATTTATGGGCCTTGAGTATTCAAGAGGGTGTGAGGTGGGCACTTCTGTTGGTGGGGTGAATTGAATTATAAGGGGGTCAAGTAAGGCAGCAGAGGGGTGTGGGGTTTTGTTTTTTCTTTTTGAGGTGGTGTGGGGGAGTTTACATCTGGTGGATGGTAACCTCCCATTAGGGTTGGATATTGGGTAATCACCTGGCAGATTTGGGGGCTCCGCAAGGTGGGATCCCTGGGAGTCAGTGATATATTATGTGATTAGTTTTTCCAGTAACTTGTGTTCCCAAGCCTTCAGTCACAGATTCTGGGTAATGCTGGACAGTTTTTTATTTGTTTTAATGGTTTCTACCAAGTTTTGGCGCTCAAAGAACCTACTCACCATCAAGTTTAAGACTGACTTCACACATCTTTTAGTGCATTTTTGAGGTCACAAAGATGCACCAAAATGCGTGCATTTCCTTCGCCCAGCAAAGTCTGAGACTTCTATATTGCTGTCCACACTGCATCTTTGGCTGCATCTTAGCTGCATTTTTGAAGATGCAGTATGTCAATTCTTTGGGGGGGTTTTGAGCCCTTCCAGTCAATAGATTTAACTGAAAAAATGCATTGGGTCAAACGCATTGCTTTTTTTGATGCATTTTGGTGGTTTTTTTAAGACGAAAACGCTGCCTTTGTGGTAAAGAGGCCACCTGTGCACATACCCTAAGTATTTGCTGTAATGGTATAATTTGCCATATTAATCCACAAATGGTGTTGGTCTGCTTTTGTGTGAAAGGGGTTTAAAGGTAATAGGCTTATGTAGGTAGCTCCCTCAATACTGCAGTTAAGACATTACAGCAAGGGATCGAAGCAGATACTTTTGTGAGGTAAGACATTCTCTTTTTTTTTTTTTTTTAAAAAATGTACCTTGCATATGATCTCATGCTGTAATGTCTTTATATTCTTTTACATCCTCCAGACACGGCCATTACACAGTACATAGCAGGGGCACACTTTAACCCCTTCACGACCGGACGATTTTTCGCTTTCCATTTTTTTTTGCCATTCTTTTTCTGAGACGTAACTTTTTTATTTCAGTCAATATGGTCATGTGAGGGCTCATTTTTTGCGGAACGAGCTGTACTTTTAAATGAAACCATCAGTTTTACCATATAGTGTACTAGAAAACGGCAAAATTCCAAATGCTGAAAAATTGCAAAAAAAGTGCGATAGCACTATGGTTTTTGAGATTTTAGTCACTGTGTTCACTATATGGTAAAACTGATGTGTGGGTGTGATACCTCAGGTCAGTGCGAGGTCGTAGACACCAAACATGTATAGGTTTACTTTTATATAAGGGGTTAAAAAAATCGGAAGTTTGTCCGAAAAAAGTGGCGCATGTTTTACGCCATATTCCGTGACCCGTAGCGTTTTCATTTTTCGGGATCTATGGCTCAATGACGGCTTATTTTTTGCGTCTCGAGCTGACTTTTTTAACGGTACTATTTTTGCGCAGATGCTACGTTTTGATCGCCTTATTGCATTTTGCGCAAAAGTTGTGGCGACAAAAAACATCGTTTTTGCGTTTGGAATTTTTTAGCCGCTACGCCGTATACTGATCAGATCAATTGATTTTATATTTTGATCGGGCGTTTCTGAACGCGGAGATACCAAATGTGTTTTTTATTTTTTTAACCCTTTAATTTTCAATGGGGCGAATGGGGGGTGATTTGAACTTTAAGGTTTTTTGTTTTTAATTTTTGAAAACTTTTTTTTTTTTTTTATATTTTACTAGTCCCCCTAGGGGGCTATTGCGATTAGCATTCCGATCGCTCTGCAGTATCTGCTGATCACAGATACAAGGCTGTAAAAGTGAAAGAAAGTCAGGTGTAGTACAGGAGTCATCACATGACCCTGTGCTACCATGACAACTATCGGGAGTCACGTGATCGCGTCACGTGACTTCCGGTATCGGGCGGTAAGGAAATGTTTACCGCCATCGCGCTTATAATGGCGCTGTCACATATTGACAGTGACATATAAGGGGTTAAACGGCACAAGCAGCGATTCTGCTCGTGCCTAGCAGGCACACATCTCAGCTGTGAAAATCAGCTGAGATGTGTGCCGATCACAGCATGATGCTGCCGGAAGACCGCTGGCAGTAACATTATGACCGCAAGGACGTAATTTTACGGCCCGCGTTCGTTATGGGGTTAAAAGATTCTCAAAACAGGAATATTATCTTTCCTTAACATATCCAGTTGTGGAAATTAATCCAAGATCTAGTGATTAAAATGCACTTGGTGTGTTTTTTTTTTGTTGTTGTTTTTTTTTTTTTTTTGGGGGGGGGGTGGTGGGGAGAAGAAACCCCTTAACTTACATACTGACCAGTTTGTCATATCTTTTACTTGCAGTTATCAAGTGAGCTCTCACTGAACTTAACCAATAGCTGTATACCTCCCCAGTGACACTGCAAGACTCCTGGCATACTCGGTGTGCACTCACTGTATGTTTAAGTCCTGGGCTGTTTTTAAACCTGGCTCTGAACTCTCCTGTGTCTCACTTGTATAGCAGACGTAATGAACCGTTCTGCTGGGTACCACTAACTCTGCTGCGGTCCCTGGCTCTGTTGATGGCCGTGTTACAAGTGTTTCTGTGCTGGGAGACTGAAGTCCCCCTCGCCTTCCGGACTTTTCTGCTGGGACTGACTAAACCCATGCAGACTCGGACTCTGGTGTCTGGGTTGCTTCTTCGGGTCCCTTCACCCCTTCTGTGTCGACTTGCCTCCGACCCCACTCAGGATCCCTCAGACCGCTAGGCTTTTTCCCCTGGTACTGACCCATCACAGCACAGTTTTCAGGTTGCTTCCTCTGTCAGTCCTGCATTGGACCTGACCAGTTTCAACTGCCTCTCAGCCCCAGCATTTGAATTTCTAGGAGACTTTAACCCTAGAACGCATACCTGGGGCCTCGCAGGCCTGCTAGGTTACTTGTTTTCTATGGTAGATTTCTATGGTTGCGCGTTCTAGTAACCGACATCAACCAGTACGCCTGACATCAGTTAACTGGAGCTCCCCCTTCAGGCCTGGGATGGAAAGTGTTTTATGTGAGTTCTTCCAATGTGGAAACCTTACTGCACCAACCAGATACTACTGTGGCTACATAACTGTAGGGTGCCACAGTAATCTCACTACAGAGGTTCAGAGCAGATGATCAAAATGACAGTGTGGAACTATGCACTTAGCCCTTGGCCATGCTAGGGGTGATATGGAGCTCCCACATCTGCATACAAAGTCTTAGTTGACAGAGGATTGGGTTTTTAGGAGGTGATTATTTATTTATTTTTGTGACAATGACAATGTGTTACCTAACTGTATTTTATTTTCATGTGGTATGGCTACATCTGTTCTTTTATAGTTTGAAAATGAACACTGCAGCACCTCCTTCGGAAAATGGGCAGTATTCTGCATCCCAACAGAGACCCTTCTTTTATGCACAGCCAACAGCACAACTACCTTTCCCAAATCCTTGGTATTTGAGTCAACTGTACAATCCATATTGTGTTCCTGGACCAAGTAAGCTATTTGCTGGGAATGAATAGACTTGATCTCTCTGCATATGATGCACACTTGTAACATCTAGGGATGAAGTTATGTAATAGATGTAATGCCATACATGTGATTTAAAGTTCAAATTTATTTTCCTCCTAAATTAAGATTTACTAAAATAGTTTAGATTATACATGCAGAAGAAGGCTGCCCAGCCACAGTAATCTCAATAAATATAAGGGTGCACAAGTGTTAAGCAATTACAACATACATGAAGAAAAAGCGCTTGACAACATATGGCACTCGCTCAATAAATAAAATTATAATTTTACTAGTGCATAATTAAAAATATGCATATATTGAACACCACAATATTCACAAAGGTCCCCTTTGCAACCTAATGTATTAGACACAATAACATAAACCTTGCCATATAACAGCAAAAAGGTTCCTATTAAAGCACATACAAATTATAGGGCGAGTCTATCCACACTCCTGCTACCAATATTCCAGGATAAACTATTGACTGAATATTAAACCATATGGGTATATGGAGGAAAATTACGCCAGGTATTTAATATAGGGATTGTGCACCACTTATGCTGAATACTTGGTTTGCCTCACTTCCATATGCTTATATGGTTTTGTTATGGGTCAGGTCTTCTCTGTGTATTCTTGTTATATAAGGGACCTTGTATCATTATAATTATGCACTAATAAAACTACTGTAATTTTATTTGAGTAAATGCCATGTTGTCAAGTGCTTTTCCTTAGTGGAATAGTTTAGACTGGCTAATATAATTAAAAATTCCCTAACTACACTAACTGGTTTTCTATTTTTTTTTTTTTTTTTCCCAATTTCTTTTTGGTTATGATTTGAAAATCCCAATGCATGATGGGCTACACAAAGCATCATTAGGGGGCAGGAGCTACTTTCACTGCTGTAGCCTCTGCCCCTTCCCTGAGATTGCCATTAGTAATGCTCTTCAGGGGTTGGGCTAATTCTAGTGCGATGTACACAATGACTGCACGCTATGTTGCCGGTTAAAATCAGCTGTAACAATCTTAACAGTGTCAGAATATCTGGCAGGGAGGGGGCAGAGGCTGCAGTGGTGACTCCTCCTTAGTATGCACAGGGATTTTCAAACAGTGTCCTCCAAAAAGAAAGGGGTGGGGGGAGGAACACGGTTAAATAGTGTAGCTGGGGATCAGTATGCTAACTTTATTTAAAGGATGTTAAATAGTTTAGATATTGTCACTAGATAAAGATTTGTAATGAAAATTACTTTAAACGTCAGACCATCCCTTTAAGTGTGACAATATCACCATACTTGGTTCTACTATCTTATTTTTTTTTTTCTTTATTTCACAGGCTTCAGAGGAGGGAATCCTTATTTTCCATACTACTCTGTGGCACTTCATGAGTACCCTGGATATTATGTTCCCCAGCATCAAATGAACATGAGAATGAGTAGAAGACCTCATTTTAATGCCAACCCTCCCTCCCCTATGTTTTACCATGCCACACGATTTAGGCATTACAGTAGTCCAGGAAGAAGAACTGAAACTAAAGAAACTCAAACTGATCCAAGACAGCCAGAATATGTAACCAAAAAGCACCATGCTACAGACAGTAAGGACAGTGATGCAGGAAATCTGGTATCCCTGTCCTCTGGTGTAAGCACAGAAAATGAAAACAACTTGGAGAATGTTGAAATGACAATGTTGCCAGCTCCTGTAATGTCTGAAAGGGACTATCACAAAAATTCTTGTAATCCATCACAGTACAGCAACATGCCTCCAGGAAGTTATGCGTATGAGAAAGAGGAGGTAAGAATAGAGTATGGAAGTGGTTCTCCTGCAGCCATACAGATGTGGAAGTCTTATAAAGAAACCATTCCTTTATATGATGTGGCTGTTGTTAAAGACATACCCGAAAATGTAGTTCAGCGTGATCTATTTTGTGAGGGTGTACTGTATGGCCCTCATGCAGAAGGAGAAGAGATCGCAGTACAAAGTGTGTCCTTCTCAAAAAAAGACGAGAGTAAACAGTCTGCATCTACTAAACTCTTAGGCATAGATGGTGTGCAAGATTTAGAATCTCAGACCTTCCTTCCACAGTCCAGGGAGTCTGGCAAACAAGCCAAATCAAATATAAAAGGAAAGACATCTCAAGAGTATGATCCTCAGTCTGTTTTAGTAGAACAGATTGAAGTGGTCCATCCTGTTTATAATGTCCAACACACTGATGACCAAGAAAACTCTGAGGGAAATGAGGCATCTGAAGAAACAGACAATAATGAACTACTTATTGGTCCAAAAATGGGTTCCGAAAACTTAATTACAAACCAGTCTGTATGTAATGGTGAGGTGAATGCAACAAATGGCGGTTTGTGGGCAGAAGAGTCTGCACAGAATTTAATTCCATCACAAACATGGCTGGCTTGTTTTGATGATCTAGAAACAAACTATGATTATGACATGTATATGTCTCAGAGAAAACAAAAGCGACCAAGCATATTAAGTATAACCTCTGAGGAGCTTTCTTCCAGGGATGAAGGTTCATCCATGGATAATGCCTCAGTTTCCTATTTTGTCCCAGATTACATGCTTAGGAAAGGTTTGTATGCTTTCCGAAAACATGCAGAGAGCACTGAAAGAGAGAAAATCCAAAGCAGTGGCTCTTTAAAAGAGGATGACGTGCCTCCAAAACATGCCAGCAGTCAATATGACAAGAGTTATAACTCTTCTGGATTAAAGGTTAGAGAGGTTTCAAGTAGAAATCGCAAAATTGGTGTACCTGTAAGGGGCTTAAGCAAAAGAAAGCTATATTCCATAAAGAAGAAACCGCGGAAGAGTCAATCATTGTCCGAACCCGAAGATTCTGAAGAATATTGGGTTTTGGAAGAAGAGAAACTGGATAATATTGATGATCAGAGTGACAATGAAGAATACTACTTTCAAGAAGGCCTACCACATGATCAGATGCAGCTTGGTAAAGGTAACTACTTTAAGCAGATTGCTCAAAAAAGAATTCTATGGAAGCCTCCAAAAGGTGTATTTCCAGCGCAGCTTGTGGGATTTCCTGTCAGAGAGAAACTAAGGGTGAAGAAAAAAGGATCAAGTGAAGTCTTGGGGCACATTCACCAACCCAAACAGAGTGATTATATTGCCTATGAAAAACCAGAAAAAGTTTACAAAGAGGTGCCTGAACAGAAGTCGTCTCTGCAAAAGCCAATGGGTGGTAAGTGTAATAATGAAGAGTCTGCATTTGGTCTTCCCCTTTCACAGCTCATTTTTGCAGAGACTGACAGTTGGAAAAATCGATACTCGTATACAAAGGTTTCATCATTTTCTTTCCTTACACAAACTGAAAATTTTCCAAAAGGTCTACAAGATGACTCAAAGATGCAAATGCATGAATGTAAATGAGACTAATTCTTAAAAGAAATCCCCTACATTTGTGTTCATGTGATCTGTCTGGTTTATTGTGATTAACTTGCTGTGCATGTAGTACTGTTAAATTTAGTTGTATACTTTAAACACCACATTTTCATGACTTCTTATGAATGTAGTGCCTTTGCTTTGGACCTATGTGCAGCGCAACGTCTAGCTGCGTTCACATGGTTTTAAATGTAGTGATTATCTAGATTATGGCGTAAAGCCTGGACCTTCTGTGGGTAAACTGAAGAGGTCCTGTATTGCCATACGGTTCTATGCATGTTTGGTACACAAGTTGTCAGGATGTCTGACTGTTGTGGTTGAGTTGGTGTATTTAATGTTCCAAAAGACTCCAATTTACTTAATGGTTGTGTAAAGCAAGCATTTGGCTTTTACTCGCACATCTGTTTCTTTATTTTTTTTATTGATTTATTTTTTTCCCCTTAAGCAATCTGCGTGGTAATTGGTGCTCATGAATGGTTGACAGTCAATTGCACAAAGAAATGATAGAAAATCTACAATTTCTTTATTGTAGAAATTGTGTGGTTCAATATCTTTTGCTTCCATCAGGAAAACATCAAAAGAAAACCTCTGGGGCAACTGTTGAAGAGTACTGGGTTGGAAGAGGTGCTAAGCCCAAATTCCCCCAACCTACATATTATCTGCAAGATCCAACCCAAGTCAAAGAGCAAGGTAATAAAGCATAACTTGACAGCCTGAGTTCTACAGTGTGTCCACCCATATCCTGTCCACGGCTGTTAACTTGAGAACGGCGGCAGCTATAGGCATAGAGGTGGTGTCTAGGTACAGTAAAGTATCCATGCGCTACGCAATGAAACCACCTATAGCGCCACCTGGTGGAAAACAATGGAGTTAGCATTTTTATCTCAAACTGAACGAGATAGAGGGAAAAAAAGTGAATTACAAAGTTGTTTGGCATCATCAATTCAATACGACTCAACACCTTGCATACAGAAATGCTATATGAAACCTATGACCCCCCCCCCCCCCCCCCCCAAGCATTGAATGCTGGTTACATATGTCGCTCATTTAACTTTGATGCTCAGTGGTCACTGTCAGCTGCATTGCACATCTGGACAACATACTGTATCTTGGTGCACATTGTGCAATATGGTAGGTAACACGTTTGCACAAGCACCTATGATACATCGTCGTAGGTCCTGCAATATTGGTGGAGGAGTCGCATACACCTGTTTGATGTGACCTTACAGAAGTCCAATGGGGTCAGGTCAGCGTGGCGGACACTGTATAAAAATGTGTGCAGTGAAATGTAGTCAGTTGCACTTGAGAAATTTTTTTTTTTCTTTGTGGTGTCAC
Organism: Anomaloglossus baeobatrachus; assembly: GCF_048569485.1. Classification (NCBI taxonomy): domain Eukaryota; kingdom Metazoa; phylum Chordata; class Amphibia; order Anura; family Aromobatidae; genus Anomaloglossus; species Anomaloglossus baeobatrachus. The sequence goes on from NC_134358.1 coordinate 389,110,638, forward strand.
CTTTAACCCTCCCCCCTTCACTCCCACTTTACACTGCATTGCTAACACATGAACCTTGAGCCAGCTTCAGGTTTTTTTTTTTTTTTTTGGGCAAAAGATTCAGTGGCCCTCATGCACAAGCACATACAGATACGTACACATAGATATTTAAAGACAAATTCACAAATACAAATGGACAGTGTAGTGTTTTTATATACACTGACATACATGCACACATACTGCACACACACATTAGAGACTACTAAAATGGGGAAGCCAGCAGTAAACTCACTCGCCTCCCCCAGCTTGTCTCCATCCCGCTCCTCCCAGGCATGTGGCTGTGCTGCATGATGGCCGTTACACTAACGGACAGGGCTGTACAATTCACACTAACACTGCTGTATATACATCACAGGAGGCGCTGGGTGCAAATAAAGCCCTGAGGGGCATACATGTTACTGGTGGGCTGTGGCATATACAAATTACTGAGGGCCTGTGGGATACACATTACTGGGTGGGCATAAACTGTGGCCCTGGGGATGCTCTGGGCCCATAGGCCAACACATCCTGTTTCTGGGGCATATGCAGGCAGCAGCACTGTAGGACACGGCTGGCTGGCAGAATCTCCTCTTTGTGGGACAGGAGCACATTGCATGCTAGCTCCGCCTACAGATTAACTCCGACCTGCGGGCATGTGCTCGGTTGGTTTAAAGCGCCGGCAGACAGAAAAGTGAGGCATCCAGCCAGAGCACAGTCCTGGAAATCTGCCCGGGGCCCGCAGGAAAGCTATTGACTACCTGCTCCTGCCACCCACAAGTGGGCCACTTGCCTGCGTGGTGATGCTGGCCCTGCATAGGACATGCCCAGGGCTGGGGGTACTCGTTACCGGGCCAGATTAGTCCGGTGGTGATGAGACGGCGTGACATGGTCCCGTGATCCTAGCTGTGTCTTTGAACAATAAGGGATGATGATTGTGATTATTTCCTGGTCGTCTCTACTGCGCTGACTCTTTCCCTCCTGTCCCGCGCCTCCACACACAGTTCCCTGAGCCAAGGGCTGCAGACCTTCAACCATCAAACACATTTGGTAGACTCCTTGCTCCCTCATCAGAGTGCTTTAAACTAGAGCAATATGGAATGGGAAATGTATGGCAAGGAAAAAGTATGCAGCTAATGAGTTCTTTTGAACTCTGCAATTAAAAGTGGAAATAAAGAACAAAAATAAATTTTAATGGAAATAGGAGCAAGGGAAACTGACTGCAAACTAAAATGTGATTTATACAAATGTAAGAGCATGGGACAAAAACGAGAATTGGAGCTGCTAAAACAGGAAGGAATATGATGTCATGGACATCTCTGAAACTGGATGAGATGATACACAATTGAAATATAAACCTTGAAAGCTACAACTTTTATAAGAAGCAGGCTTTGGAGGGGAGGAGGTGTTGGATTGCATGTTAGGAAAGCATATGCGTCGCCCCCGTGCCAGCAGCCGAGATGTCCAGATCCGCAGTGGCTCGGGGGGGGAGGGGGTTGTTGTTGTTGCGTGGCCACTCAATTGAAGGGGGTATTTACAGGGGATTGTAAAGTTCATGACTCCACCTGTGGTAATGACTACTACCGCTGCAGTTGGGAGTACCTGGGGATGATGGAATGGGGCAGCCAGGTGTTGCGACCCTCAATGAGTAGGGGGATACCCCGGGGGTCAGTGATGGTGTAGGAGAGTGCCGTTGGGTGTGAAGGGGGTCACTTGTGTACTCACTCAGTCCATTAAGCTGACACAGACTGAATAAACCAAAGTTCTGGATTCTGCTGCTGCTGAAGGGAGCTAGTTCGGGTCCCGTCCCCAATGGTGCTGCCTGGTGATCTGTGACCTGCCTCCTGGCACTAAGTGTACTTCTCTGTTGGTCCTGGTAGTATGGAACTTGCTGGGTCACGCTCCCCACTACGGCTAAGTGTGGGAGCTTGCTCTCAGGGTTCACGCTTGGGATTTTCTGGACCATTTTCAGTGGAAAGTACTATCCCCTTCATTGTGCTAGTACCTCGTTTTTTTTTTTTTTGTTTTTTTTTTTGCGGGTGGTGACCGGATCTTGAAGGCTCCGTTCTTGTCGGGTAAATTGTCAGGTTGCCTGAAGCTACTCCCTGACCTAGGGTCAATGTACTCCATCGTGCCCTGGTCCCAGCCCGGTGGTGATGCAAGGCTGCCGGCTGTCCTCCTCGACAGATCTGTGCCCCTTGCCACAATCCCCTGCAACCAGGGGTCCAGCTCCTCTAGGCCCAGACCAGTCTGCCACCTAGATAGTTTCCTAGGAGCCCTGCTCCTGACCTACTCTCCTCTTCCAAACTCAAACTTTCTATTCCTGACCTCCCCTCTACCCTCTACTCTACAAACCCGCCCCCCCCACCAGGTGGGCGACTCTATTCCACTCAAGCCATCCTCTGGTGTGTTTGGGTGTGGTGCAGTGTGTACCTAGGATTTGATAAGCTGATGTAGACAACACCATATAGTTGGGGACCCATAACCAAGGAGCTGGATATTGCACGGGAGGGCAGTTTGTGAAATACCCTGTGACGACCTGATAGTTCAGGGGTGTCACACATGCATCTCCACAGAAATGTAAACTTCAGAGAATGGCAGCTCTATAGAAACTGAGTAAGAATACAAGGAGAGAAGAAGAGAACAATAATGTAGGTGTTTAGCATAGGTCACCTGGACATACTGAAGATATGGATGAAATTTTTTTTTTTATTTTTTTTTTTTTTTTTTTTCCTCCCTCCAATGTCTTTGGTCTCCCAAAAAAAATCACATGGTGATGATGGTATTTTAATTATCCAGATTTGTTGGGAATCTCTCAAGAAAAAGTAGTAGACCCAGAAAATTCTTATCTTCTCTTGCTGTTTTTTTTTTTTTTTTTTTTTTAAAAAGGTAGGGGGAACAAGAGGATCTGTTGGACCTAATCCTTACCAACAGCAAGGAAATGGTTGAGGTAAAGGTAGTCGGTAATCTAGGAGGCAGCAATCTAGCTATCCTTGTCCAAAATTCAAGAGGAAGACTTGTGAGGACTGACTTAAGGTTGGACTTCAGAAAGGCAGATTTTAATGGACTTGGAGGGTAGGAAAGGTCAAATGGCTGGATGTTTTAAAAGAAATGTTGAAGGATGGGAGATTTTGCTTAATTCTCACTGCACAATTGGTAATCTAAAAGGAAGAAATGAAAGCCTTTAAAGAGACCAGGATGGATGAACACAGAACTTACACATGTCTCTTTACACTTTTTTTTTGTAAGTGTATATCAAATAGAGGAGGCATATCTAAAGATAAAAAATGATTTTCCAGCAGACAGCATTAGAGCTAAAGCCAGTAATTAAGTGAGACTTGCAAGGGAGACCAAAACCAATAAAGATTTTTGGAGATATGTCTAAAACAAAATAAAACTTGCTATAGGACTTTTACAGGATGAAATGGGTGAAGTGGTCAAAAATAAGGAAGGCTTAATTTTTTTTTTTTTTTTCCTATGAATTTTAAATCTCTTCGTCCAGATTAATTACATCCTAGGGTAGAATGGAGATGGAAGAGGAAATTGCAGAACAACTAGTCAGAATCATTGCATTTTTCTGGAACAGGAGATTGGAGAAAGGCAAATGTCATGTACATTTTTTTTTTATTTTTTTTTTTTTTTAAGATGGGAGTCAGGAAATTACAGGCCAGTGAGCCTTATTTCTATATCAGGAAAGATCTTTGAACAAATTATTAAACAGCATGTAAGTACTTGGATAAGAATACATTAACCAGAGACAGCAAGGGTTTGCAGCAGCAAACAAGTCATGCCAGACTAATCTATTTCCTTCTGATGGAATGAATGACTGGGTAGGTCAGGGAAATGTGGTAGATATACTATATCTTGACTTTATCATATGCTTTTGAAGTCCTCTCATACTATAATGACCTAGTATGGGATTGACAAGACTACGGTTTGGATTCATAACTGGTTCAGTGTTTGTACTCGGTGGTAATAGTTTGATCATCCACTTGGAAGTGTTTTCAAGTGGGGTAAAAGGGTGTCTTGGCACTAGTATTCAACATTTTTTTTTTTTTTTATCTAGATAAGGGAACTATAGGTAAACTAATCAAATTTGCAGGCTATGGAAATCTAGAATGGATAATGAACTATAAAGTGTTCATAAGGCTCTAGATAAGCTAGAACAATATTCAGTGACTTATAGAATAGTTAACAGGGAGAAATGCAAAATTCTTCATCTGGGCAAGATATATAAACATTTACAAAATGGGAGGAATAGAACTAAGCAATAACACATGTGAAAGACTTGGGTATACTAATCAAACTTAAGTCAACAGTGTGCAGCAGCAAAAAATGCATACTGTTCTGAGAGATTAAGAAAAGCATAGTCTAGATCACATTAAGTAATTATCCCCCTCTGCTCCTTTGGTCAGACCTCATCTGGAATACTGTCCAGTTCTGGGCACTAAATTTTAAGACTTTGAAATACTGGAACAAGCTCAGAGAAGAGCTACCAGGATGGTGAGCAAACTGTCCTTCGAAAAACAGTTAAAGAATCTGGGAATGTTCAGCTTGCTAAAAACAAGGTTTAAGAGGAGATTAATAGCTGTCTATAAATATCTGGTGACGTCAATGTAGAGGGATCCTCCTCATTTTGCATCTGGAAATGTGAGAAGCAATGGAGTGAAAGAATATATCTTTGTACAGTTAGCCAGTAGAGAGAAAAAAAAAAGTTGAGACCTGTGTAGTCTCGACAGTTTGCTTCATATATTAGCCTTTTCAGTTAGCCATTAAAAGGTATCAGCCACTGAACTGTTTCTAAACAAAAAAATGTGTAGGATGCATGTTATCTTTAAACGAGTTTATTTTTATCTTTAGACAAGCCTCCAAAAAAGAAAGGAACGCTCAAGTCTTTTAAAAGAAAACAAAATCGAACTGATACAGAAGAAATAGAAGCGTGGGAGATACCCAGATCCTTTTTGTACAGAGGTATACAACTTTAAATTGCATAAAGCTGCTGACCACTCTGTTTGTGGGACAACCCCTTTTAAAGTATTTGCTTAGCATTAGTTTACAAAGTCCATTTTACTCAATAGATCTTTATTTAATTTCTGTAATTTTGCTTAAAGAGGGAGGGGAAAAAATAAAACTGGAAAATGCTTTACCTCACAAATGGTTATGATCCGTGATGTGCAATGTGTATGTTCTCTTGTATCCTCACCTGCCATGGGGGCTGGTATGAACAGGCCATTTTCCTGTACGGTCAGACACAGCCATCACACAGAACAGACATATTTGTAAGATTCTCAGCAGAATGTTTTTTGCAGGAAAAAAATTGCTCTTATGAGCTTAACCAAAATGATGAGTCAGCTAAGAGCTGGTAAACATTCAATGCGTAAAAGCACATTCAAACTCTGGCCATGTCAGACAAGGGACACAAGGGGGGGGGGGGGGAAACAAGATGAGCATATACCCTACAGCAGGTAAACAGTATAGTACATATAAATAACATGGGATACTTAACACTAATTTAATTAAAAAAACAAAAACTAAGTCACCCCACTACTAGGTGTAACCATCAGGACAGTCCTAACCTGTCTCTAATAAAACCTCAGCATGTGTCAATGTGAGCAAGGGCAGAGCAGACGGGCCCCAACTGACGTCCATTCTTGGAAAGCTATGTTAAATACTTTGCTCACACTTTTTCATGTAAACTCACCTTTGTACATTTCTAAGACGGCTGGGCTCTGTGCGTATTGCATGCGGTTATGCTGCGTATTGTACTGCAGCGTAACTGCATGTGTCCCCAGCATCTATGAATGTGCATAATCCATGCGCACGTTGCGTTTTAGAACGTAGCAATTTGCATGCTGCCAAATCGCTGCGTTCTAAAAAGCAACATGTCACTTATTCCGTGCGCTTTAGATGCAGGTCCCACTCTGTCTATGGTGGGGGCTGCATCCAGAGCGCATTAAATCGGCTTTTTCACAGCATTCATTACGCAGTGTTTCGCAGCGATTTGAAGTGCACATGTGCTGTTCAAATTGCTGCAGAAATTTCTGCAGGAACACAACGCAACGTGGGCACATAGCCTTATACTGTATGTGCTGCATTTCCTGCCGCTACAATTGTTGCTATAATTACTCTGGTGCTTTTAGAGACACAACTCCCTTCAAATCCAGTGAGCATAAAATAAAGGGTAAAGTGCACTAAGCCTTTTTAAATTAATATATATATTTATTTTTTTATTTTTTTTTTTTTAGGTCGCAGCTCAAGAAAAAGTGGCACCAAGAAGTAGCACAACTGCTTATTATGTGTATTAAATGTATTTATTTCTTAATCTGTGTGAGTGAGTTTTGCATTGAAACATTTTTACTCCAATAAGGGAGTCCTACCTACGAGTCCACTGATTGTTTTGTAACCTTGTGGTTTATTGCGCACAGAAATGGAAAATGAAGCAAAGTATCTGACATGCACAGCAAAAAAATGTATTGAATATTCAAAATGTATTGAAAAAAGTGGCACAAAATTTAAAGCACATATGTAAATAGCACAAAGCACAACCAACAAATGAAGGCTAATAAACTTGCATAAACATATATACCTGTTATGGATTTGTTTTGTTATAAATTGACACCTCTGGGAATTTTTCAGAAGGCAATTGTGCCACCCTGGCACAGACCGGGGTGCTCAGTTCTGGGATGGTCATGGCTCGAGGGGTGCGGACCCGGGCTCGGCACTCACTCCGATCCTTGAAAGACGGATTATTTACAGGGGAGAAGTTCGTGACTCCACCTGCGGGTCACTGTAATGGGAGTACTGCCGCTGCTGGAAGGAGTATCGGAGCAGATGGTGGGAGTCAGCAAGGTGTCAGTCCCTCCGCAGGTAGGGAAGGCCCTGGCCTCTGAGGTTTTTTGGTGAGATGTTTGGGAGGGCAGGGTGCAGGGGACCCAGGGTACTCACTGTTGGTAGTTGTGGTGCAGGATGAGGATTATAAAGCACACGCCACACGCCACACGCCACACGCCACACGCCACACGCCACACGCCACACGCCACACGCCACACGCCACACGCCACACGCCACACGCCACACGCCACACGCCACACGCCACACGCCACACGCCACACGCCACACGCCACACGCCACACGCCACACGCCACACGCCACACGCCACACGCCACACGCCACACGCCACACGCCACACGCCACACGCCACACGCCACACGCCACACGCCACACGCCACACGCCACACGCCACACGCCACACGCCACACGCCACACGCCACACGCCACACGCCACACGCCACACGCCACACGCCACACGCCACACGCCACACTCTCTACAGGGGAGCCCGTCCAGGTGTCCGCTCCCATCAGTGTCACTGGATAATCCAGAGCCGCCTCCATGCACAAGTTAGTTCTGTGTTGTGACCCCTTGCGATGACGCTGTTGGGGGCCCCGCTAACTATTATTTTTTTATTATATATTTGTAGTGTAGCTGTGCTCTTGATGGCTGGCACTTGGGATTTTAGTGAGCAGTGTTATAGGAAAGCCCTATCCCCCACAGTGTGCTGTCACCTTCAATCTCTGAGCTCCTAGGGAAGTTCATAATTAACCTGGGAGAGCGAGTTTTTTTTTTTTTTTTTTTTTTTAATCAGGACACTTGAACCTGCTCCTGACCTAGGGTGTTGTACCCCATCGTGCACTGTACCGGTCAGTTCTTTTGGGTTTCTGATGCAGACAGTCCTCCGGCTGTCCGTCGCACCCTTCCAATGTTGCTGCCACTGGTCCCTGGCTCCTCTGGTCCCGGACCACAGTCTGCAACCCAACCTCTGTTTAGCTCCCTGGGAGCTACTACTCCAGCTCCACACTCCTTGAGGGTTCTCACTACTCTCCTACTTTCTCCCTCCCCTCCCACCAGTCTACCTGACCGCTAGGTCGGTGGCCTTATTCCGCTTATCCAACCCACTGGTGTCTGACAGGTCATGTGAGGTGTGATTGGGATTTGTGCTGATGGTAGGGACACCGGTTTCTTAGGAACCTAAAACCAGGGGGGTTAGGCCCTGCACCCGGAGTAAGGATTGCAGTACCCTGTGACACCGATATATTCAAAGATGCCACACAATTCCCTAATACATTTATCTGAAATGCATTCTCCAGGTGTAGAAGGTGGTGATATTACACTCGCCCGTCATGTCTATAGAAGAAAGGATCCTGTCTATAGATGGCATAACAGATTCTACACATGCCACTTCTAGCAGCCTGTATTTTTGCACCTTTCTGGAGATTATTGGATGTTATCCTAGGCACTTAAAGCCTTGTAAAGCAGAAAAATCTCCATTCTGATTTTCCTAATCAAATACATTGGCTCAGTAGGGGATTTGTTAATTGCATTGGTGCTAGTTGATTAAAACTATATTCAACAGATGCCTACCTTTCTAGCCAGTGAACAAAGATGATTCACACAGTAGGAATGAGTGGACCTGTGGGTGTGCTGATTCAGCCAGACTTTAGTCCAAAGTTCTGTCCAGGTACCTACCTGGACCCAAACCCCATATAAGTCAATGTAGACTCATACTATAAATCTTGGAAAATAGTCCTAGTAAAGGTTAGAGGGCAGCAAATGGGGGGTAAGTGTCTGAGCTGCAGTCAAACTGCTCTATTGCAGTAATGTTAAACAAAAAAAAAAATTACCCCCCCTCACCACCTATTTTGCTAAAGCACCAGCTGGGAACTGATATCCGGCTCTGACGAGTGGCTAATATCACTTTCGCTCCCCACCCTTAGAATGCCAGACCCTGGCTGTCGGCTTTACTTTGCTTATGAAATAGGGGGTACCCTACACCTTATGTGACAGTGGAGGAGGAAAAAGTGGGGGGTTCCCCCTCTATTTTTGAGAACCAGCCAAGGTAAAGTGTACAATTGGGGGCTCGTATCAGGGTGAGAAGGACCATGGATATTTGGCTTTCCCATTCTAAATATAGCAGCTGCCTCATAAATGGTGCATCCATTTAGATGTTGCAATTCTGGCACTTTGCCCAGCTCTAACATCTCACTGATTTCCCTTGATAGTAAATAAGTCTTCTCACCCTCAACTCTCTTAACATCACATTGATCAGAGAAAAACCCAGAGGCAGATCTATCATCTCACTGATTTATATAATATCAATCTAATTTTTTTAACACATACTGTGTAATTATTTTTTTTTTCCATTTTTCACATACAGCAATCAGACTAGTTCCCGGGATCAACCTCCCATTATATAATACCACTTTCATGGTTGCTCATTATCCTTCATGCATATGCACTATTTTCCCTGTCTGGTTGCAGTCAGACAAGCCCCCACCCCGACTGCTTTCAAACAGATGCTGTTTGCGTGTCTTAAGGTGGTGTCACACACAGCGACAACGACGTCGCTGCTAAGTCACCATTTTCTGTGACGTAGCAGCGATGTCCCGTCGCTGTGTGATATCCAGCATCGACCTGGCCCCTGCTGGGAGGTCGCGGATTGTCCTGCTTCATATTTTTTTTTTTTTTTTTTTTTTTGGACGTTGCTCTCCCGCTGTGAAGCACACATCGCTGTGTGTGAGAGCGACGAACTGAAGCAAGCAGGGAGATGGCGTCTGGCAGCCTGCGGTAAGCTGTAAACATCGGTAACCAAGCCAGTGCCGACTCCCTGCATGTGTAGCCAGAGTACACATCTGGGAAATAAGCAAAGGTTTGCTTATTAACTCGATGTGTACTCTGGCTAGGAGTGCAGGGAGCAAATGCTAAAGTGGTGTGCGCTGGTAACAAAGGTAAAGATCAGGTAACCAGCGAAGCATTTTGCTTGGTTACCTGATATTTACCTTAGTTACAAAGCGCAGTATCTCTTCCACGCGTCGCTGGGGGCTGATCGCTGGTGAGATCTGCCTGTTTGACAGCTCACCAGCGACCATGTAACGACGCAGCAGCAATCCTGATTAGGTAGGTCGCCAGTCATGATGACTCCTGCATCGCTACGTGTGACCCTAGCTTTAGGCTATGTGCCCACAGGACAACGTACCCGCGGATTTTGGCGCAGGTTTACCGCAGCTGCTCCCTGGAATCTGCAGCTATCCATTGCTGCAGTATATGTGCAGAGTTGTTGCGGTAAACCTGTGGGACAAGTGCGGGAATTCCGCCCTGTATCTCGTGGAGGAGTGGGAATTCTGCAGATATTTCTGCATGAATAATTGACATGGGGAGTGTCTGTACTTGCAAGAACCTGCAGATTTATCTAGAAAATCCAGATAAAACCTCAGGTTTTCCGCATCAAAATCTGCAGGTACATTGTCCCATGGGCACATAGCCTAAGGGTGTGACCGCACTTTGCTTTTTACCTGCTTTTTTCAACTCCAGAGTTTAATGCCAAAAGGGATGTTCTGCTTTTCAAGCATAGTCTATGGGAATTTGGGTTTCTAGACCGCACTATGCAGTTCAAAATGCTGCCTTTTTGTGGCAGAACGTTCGGCAAAAACTCAGCTTTGCAGTGCAAAACCAAAATGGCAAAAACAATGGACATGTCAATTGTTTTTGCCATTTGGGTTTTGCACTGCAAAGCTGAGTTTTTGCCCAAATTTCTGCCACAAAAAGGCAGCATTTTGAACTGCATAGTGCGGTCTAGAAACCCAAATTCCCATAGACTATGCTTGAAAAGCAGTACACATCCATTTTGGCATTAAATGCAGTTGAAAAAGCAAGTAAAAAGCAAAGTGCGGTCGCACCCTTAGACTGTGCCCACGGGCGCTCGCACCTGCGGATGTATCCGCAGGTACGAGTGCATGTTTACCGCAGCTGCCCGCCGGCGTCCGCAGCTATTTTTAGCTGCGAGATTACAGCAGAATAGCTGCGGGAAACATGCGGACATTCATGCGGCTACCTGCGGACGTCCCAGCCTCTATCTCCATAGCGGAGGGCTGGGTCATCCGCAGGTAATTCCGCTGGAATAATTGACATGCAATTATAGCTGCAGATGTCCGCATCCGCAGGATGTTCGGCAGCCGCACTTTCCGCAGCGTGGACACAGCACTCCCCATGTCCCATAGGATAACATGGGGAGTGACTGTACATGCTAAAACCTGCGGATTTATCTGGAAAATCCAGAAAAATCCACATGTTTTCCGTGGCAAAATCCGCACAAACAAGCTCCCGTGGGCACATAGCCTAATAGTGTGTAAACTTTATATTAAAAAAAAAAAAAAAACTGCCATAGGGTCTTCCCATACTATATAATAACCAGCACAGATAAAGCATACAGCTCAGGAGTGCATTTATTTTGGTTGAGTATCAAAATAAGAGGGTTTGCATGTGACTATTTAAAAAAAAAAAAAAAAAAAAAATGGAACCGCATGTTTTTAATGACTTGATACCCAGCCATGATAAAGCTGACCGCTGGTATTCTCAGGCTAGGGAGCCTACAGCTGCCCAGGATTCTCATCCATTAAATGCGACAACTTTTTCACCAGCTCATCCTGATTTGCCATGGTGTGGGGGTAATAAGGGGTTAATGACAGCTCACAGCTGCAACTCAGCCCTAGATTAGTAATGGGCCCCACCCATTACTAATCTAAGTAAAAAAAAAAAAAAGTTTTTTGGTGTTTGAAATAAAATACAAACTCTCACCCTTTCACCCCTTTATTGACCCCCAAAATAACAAAGTCTGCCAATCCACATGAGGCCCCACAACGATTCCAGCTCTACTATATTACTGAAGGCATGGGCATAGAACATGACTGCCCACTGTGGGCTTCAGGCAGAGACTGAGCCACAGCGGTGAGATTACTCAGTTTTATTTGCAGTCACAGCTGGAGGTTCCCACAGTTCTCCCACCTGTGACTGCAGGTAACTTCAAACTCGGTGAAGTCATGGAGTTCAGACCTGCGTTTCCTTGCATAAAAAGTGGTGTCCCTCATGACAGCAGCACAGAAGGTTGCATCTCATATCTGCTATAGGAACAGTAAATATACAAGAGGTTAAAAGTCCCTTCCATGCCCACTCTGCTTTCTGTCCCTATCCAGGACAGGCACAGGAGGTAGCATAGCAGTGCGAAGCACCTACCCAGAGATTGACTGGGGGGAGAAATCATTTCTCTCCTTCCTCCTGTCATGTGGTCTGAGGCTGACAGCTCTCGCACGGAGGTTTCTTAGCTTGCGCCAGTTGAGCGGGTGCTGCTCCTGGTACCAGCCACCTCCCTTGTGTGAGAGCTCTTGGCATCCTGCAGTGATGACTGCAACTGTGCTTCTGGTCATGTGCAGTGCATATCACTTCGGAATGCACTTCTGGCTCAGGAGTTGGAGTGTGGTGTGTGTTTTATGTTGGAATGCAGGAAGACGACCAGAGGGTGTCCCAGGACTCAGCTAGCCACTAGGAATTGTCTAGAGTACTTAGTCTGATGGAGCCTATGGGGGAGTCAGCCAGTTTGGAGTTTCCCCTGTTCTGCCTGTGCTAAGTAAGTTGCCAATCAAGGCCTGTACCTCTGCCTATTGCCCCTGTGTACTTAAAGCTACTGACGCCCCTGAGGCTTCAGTCGACACAGGGTACTGCACTTAAGGTGCGGTACTTATCCCAGGTAAGGAAGAGGTTAATTGCTGGTGTTTCTCACATTCACAAACCACATACAGTTAGGTGCTTTCCCACCGGGGTTGGCTTGGGGTAGATAGGAGGGTGTCCATCACAAGGCATGGCACTTTCCCTGTCACTAGGACAACTATTTGGGGGGCGGGCACCACTTGGGAAAAAGGCAGGTGTATCTTCACACAGTTCAGTTAGCCTCGGGTACAGCTTAGGGTGAGGAGCATAGTCAGGACTTCGGTCCAGGCATATTCTCTCTACCTTCACACTTTTGCGAGCACTACAAGAACTGTGGCTTGGAGCAGGCAGCTCAGCCCGGGTTCTCTACAGCTACTGGGGATTACAGGATCTGTGGAGAGTGCCAGAAAGACCCGCAGCCCATTCAACATTCCATCCATGGGATTGGAGGGATCCTGACCAGAAAGGCCACACAGTAGGAACACCAGCGGTGACCTCCGAATTATCTGGGATTGGCTGGGGCCCTTGACGGTAGAGACAGGTACCCTGCGGGCTGCACTTGAACTGTGAGTAAAAAGGCCTAGAACCGCAGCAGCTGGGTCAGCCTCTTATTGCCATTGTACAGTGCTTTGGCGCCAACGGCCATTACAGCCCTCATCATCCTCCCCAGGGTACACTGTACCTGTGGAGAACCATCCCTGGTTGTGTACCACAGGTGGCATCACGAGACAACTAAAACTCCCAATCTACATCATCCCATCCTCCTCCCTTTTATTGCACACCTCAGGGCCATGAAGCCGGGCAGGGCCACTCATGACATTCCACTGACCCGACATCACCGGCCCGGCAACGAGTCTTTAACCCCTGCCCCATGGGTGCTACATTACACCTTATGTGTTTTAGGGTAGGTGCTCTACAGCAGGGTCTGGCACTGGTGTAATGGAGTCTGGTAGGAAGGCAGCAGGAAAATCTAAGATATGCTGTCTGTAATATCAAGATGCCTGACACATACCAGACTAAGATGTGCAGGCTCTGTATTTGCAAGATTGTCAGTGAGGAACAGTCATCTTTTCTTGTGGACATGCGGTTTGTCCAGTATGGTCCCCACTGCAGATGTCCAGGTCCCATCATAAGAGGCCTGGATGGGAGATGAGACAAAGTTCAGAGGATGAGCTGTTCCCCAACTCAGATTTTGAGGTAGAAAAAGAAGCACCTGAGGTTTCTCCGGAGGAAGACAAGAAATACTACCTTACATCAGAAGACACAGACAAAATATTAAGAGCCATAAGAAGTACCATGAAAGTGGAGAAGGCGGAAATGATCCGCTCATTCCAGGATGAAATGTTTGGGGGTCTTAGATGCCAGAGGAACAGTAAACAATGTCTGAGCCATGTTTCTAGAAGAGTGGGAAGACTCCGAGAAGAGACTTGTTATCCCCAGGGATTTTAGTAAGTGCCTTATGTTTGAACCAGAGGAGGTGAAGGCTTGGAAGGCAATTCCAAAATTAGATGTACTATAGCTAAAGTAGCCAGGAAGACATCTATCTCCTTTGAGGATTCTTCAGGGTTCAAGGATCCGATGGATAGGAAGACGGACGGTATCCTGAAAAGATCCTGGGAAACCTCAGCGGCGGTCATCAGAGCCAACATAGCTGGCATTTCAGTAGCTAGCTCCATGTATCTACAGATTGAGGACTTGGAGAATCACATCGGGAACAAAATTTCCAAAGAGGTTATCATAGAATCCCTACCATTGCTGTAGATTGCTAAGGGCTTTATGGCCGACACATCCACCAAATCTGCCAGGAACAACGCATTTTTCAACTCTGCCTGATGTGTGGTCTGGCTGAAGACCTGGACTCGGGACAACATAACATCTGATAAGTTGTGTTCCATCCCATTTTCTGGGCTGAGAGTTTTGGTCCAGTTCTGGACGATATCTTAGAAAAGGCGGCCAATGAAAAGAGGTTCCCTGCGGAGAAGGCTTATAGATCACAGCTCTTTGGGAGATTCCATCCCTCTAGGAGACAAGATTATAGGGGGAAAGGGAAATCTAGGAGATGGAGTGGCCCCAAGGGAGAAAAAACAAAGAAGTCCTTCTGTGGGTCTAGACGAGGCCCAAATATATATTGACGTCATCGGGGTAGGTGGGAGGCTTTGTCATTTTATCAGGAATTGGCAACAGGTTTCCATGAACAAATGGGTCCTCCTGGCGGTATCAGAAGGATACAGAATAGAGTTGTCCTATTTGCCTCCCAAGAAATTCCTGATTTCAAAATCTTAGTACCCTACCACTCTCTCCCGTATATGGCACAACGTTAAAAAAAATAGAAAAATCAGGCGCAGTAATCCCAGTTGGTCCCGGTAGCAGAACAGTACCAAGGTCACTATTCCACCCTCTTCTCTATAAGGAAACCCTCAGGGTCGTTCTGCACAATTATAAATCTAAAGCCACTAAATTGGTTCTTAAGATACAAGAAATTTTGGATAGAATCCATAAGATACACAACCCTTTTGATACACAGGAACACGGTAAAGTGCACAATAAAATTGAAAGAGCGCCATCTACCCGTCCAGACAAAAATATCTGAGGTTTGCATTAGAAGGGGGGTCAAATCCACCATTTTCAGTTCCGTTGCCTCCTGTTTGCCCTGTCCTTGGCTCCATGTGTATTCATGAAGGTGGTAGCAAAAATTGTGACATACCTCAGGCAGAAGAAAGTGTTCATAATTCCATATCTGGATGACTTCCTGCTAGTGGCGGACTCGGAAGAATTATTCCACCACCTGAAAGTCAATCTATCGACATTACGAGCATTAGGATGGATCATAAATGAGGAAAAGTCGTATCTTTGTCCAAGTAGCAGCAAGACCTTTCTCTGTGTCCAGCTGAATTCCAGAAGAGGATCTGCTTTTCTACCCGAAGAGAAAAGATACAAGGTGAAAGAAAAATCCTCCCCTCGGAAAAGAGATGCCAATGCACAGTCAGGTAGGTCATGAGTATCCTGGGCCTAATGATGTCCTGCATCTCCTGTGTACGTTGGAGCCAGTTTTATTCCTGGGCCCTTTAGAATCTGATTTTGTCAGTCTTGGACGGGAATCATCGGTCTTTGGAAAGAAGAATTACCCTTCCACCCATGGTCAGAGACTCTCTGCAGTGGTGGACAATCCTGAAGAACCTGCAGGTGGGGGTCCCTTGAGCCCTCTACTTCTGTGTCACCCTAACCACTGACGCAAGCAACCAGGCTGGGGGGCTCAGAACAATATTCTCAGAGAAGATGGACTGCAGAGGTTCGTTGCAAGTCATCAAACTTCAGAGAGTTGAAAACAATCTGGGAGGCACTCCAAACTAATCAGTTAATTCTCAAGAACCATCACATAAGAATACTGTTGGACAACATGACAGCGGTTTCCTTCATTCGCCATCACGGTGGCTCTAGACACCTCTCGCTCCAGTCTCTTGAGGAAAAGATATTTTGGTGGGCAGAGGAGTCGGTCATTTCCAAAATAGGAAAGTCCACCTATAGGGTCAGAAAACCAGGTCGCGGATTACCTCAGCAGACGGGAGATTAAACCTTTAGAGTGGGAACTCGACACACAGGTGTTCAGTCAGCTGGTTTAGAGATGGGGATGTCCTCAGGTGGACCTCTCCACCTCCAGAAAGAACAGAAAAGTAAAGAGCTTCTTCTCACTAGACCCCAACCACAATCCCGTAGGGGTGGATGCCCTGTGACAGGATTGAAATATGGCTCTTTTGTGCACCTTCCCACCCTTTCTGCTGATTTGGGTAATAATTTTGCGTTATCACCTCTGCTGCATATTAAGGCAGCAATTAGGTGTCTATATTGTGGTTTAATACAAGGTTACTCCTTCTTAGCACGTGACACTTTATTTCCCCTTGCTGTTTAATCAATTTTGTACTTACTCTTATTTATTTTTATTTTTGTACAAAAAAACCCCCTCTTTTTGCATACTGTGTGGTTTGCGGGTTACCGTTTTTGTGATGCCCTTCTTTTTCCAGCCAATGGTTGTGTATTTAAAAATATTTAAATATCTAATATATGCTTTTTTATCGAGTACCAATAAAGATATTGTTATTTTGTGAACTTTTGTTTGTTTTTTTCTTCGTTGGTTTTGTATTGTGGTCACTAGGGCATAATACACCCCCTACACCGCTGCTTTCCATAACACACCTTCTACACCACCTCTTTCCATAATACACCCTCTACGCCGCTTCTCTCCATAATATTCCATCTACACTGCCTCTCTCCATAATACACCCTCTACACTTCCCCTTTCCATAATATACCTTCTACACCACCTCTCTCCATAATACACACTCTACACAAGCACTCTCTATAATACATTTTGTATACTACTTCTCTCCATATCTCTCCCATACTGCCCCTATGTATAATATCACCCACACACTCTACCCCTCTGTTTAATATCTCACCCACACACACTGATTCTCTGAATAATATCCTCCACACACACCGCCCCTTTCCATAACACACCTGCTACACCGCCTTTTTCTGTAATACACCCTTTACACTGCCCCTCTTCATTATAAATATTATACACTGCCTCTCTCCATAATACACCCTCTACACTGCCTCTCTCCATAATACACCCTCAACACCACCTCTCTCAATAGTACACACTCTACAACACCCCTCTCCATAATACACTTTATACACTGCCTCTCTCCATAATATTTCTCCCACACTTAACCTATGTATAATATCCCCCCACACACTCTACCATTCTGTATAATAACCCATACACACTTTCTCTCTATATAAAATCCTCCACACACACTGCTCCTCTGTATAATAGCCCTCAAATATGCTACCCCTCTGTATTCTATTCCCTCACACAAGCTGCTCCTCTTTAGAATATCCTCCCACACACACTGGCCCTTTGTATAATATCCTCCTAGTATATATGTCCTCCTCCTGGTATATATGTCACCTTTCTAGTATATATATCACCATCCTGGTATATTTGTCTCCATCCTGGGTTCTTCCTGGTATGTATGTCCCCGTACTCTCATCTGTCCATAAGACATTCTCCCAGAAGCTTTGTGGCTTGTCAACATATAGTTTGGCAAATTCCAGTGGGGCTTTTTTATGATTTTTTTTCAACAATGGTGTCCTCCTTGGTCGTCTCCCATGAAGTCCACTTTGGCTCAAACAACGACGGATGGTGCGATCTGACACTGATGTTCCTTGAGCTTGAAGTTCACCTTTAATCTCATTAGAAGTTTTTCTGGGCTCTTTTGTTACCATTCACATTATCCATCTCTTTGATTTGACATCAATTTTCCTCTTGCGGTCACGTCCAGTAGGGTTAGCTACAGTCCCATGGATCTTAAATTTCTGAATAATATGTGCAACAGTAGTCACAGGAACATCAAGCTGCATCGTCTTATACCCTTTACCTTTAACATGCTTGTACATAATTTTCTTTCTAATCTCCTAAGACAACTCTTTCCTTCACTTCCTCTGGTCCATGTTGAGTGTGGTACGGTACACACCATGTCACCAAACTGCACATTGAGTATCTGTTGCCCTATATACAGGCCCACTGACTGATTACAAGATTGTAGACACCTGTGACGCTAACTAGTGGACACACCTTAATTTAACATGTCGGTTTTGTCACATTATTTTCAGGGGTACCATCATTTCTGTCCAGGCCTATTTCATGAGTTTTATTTGTTAAAAAATTCTGTGGAAGCATGGTTGAAAAGCATAGATTTTTAATTTATTATTACTTTTGTCAGATTCAAGATATTTGTGTGAAAATTTGGGGTTTTTCATTTATTAAACGAGGGGTATCAACAATTTTGAACATATGTGGATGTCCCCTTCCTGGGCTCCTCTGGGTATATTTGTGTGCTGCAAAAAGGAAAAAAATAAAAACAAAAACATTTTACTCATCCTCCCCGACTCCCACGTCATGGGTTGTCCTTTCTGAGCCATAATGCATTTCAGCTCGATGTGTGCCCTCTGAAGCACATTCAGCTGAAGTACGGCAGGTATTGGGGTCGGCGGGCCCTCCCACCCTGGTGATCATCATGCTCCTGTCTTCAAGTAACGGAGCACTTACCTTTTCAGCTGCCGCATCCTTGGCATCTCTGCAGCTCCGCGTTGCCTGCAGCAGTGTGATGAGGTTGCAGCGTGGTGACCTAAACACGCTGCTGCATGCTGGGCCGCAGGATGAAGCACTAACACCCTGCTCTGCTCCACTGACCTTGCTTTCAGCACATGGCTAATTTGCATGCGATGCCCCTCAAAATTAGCCATGTGTAGTGGCCTAAGCAACACAGTTGGGCCCTTCTGCTGCAGCTGTTACTGGGGCCTGGTGAAGAGGGGGGCCCGGGGATTAATAAAGCTAAGTAATTACTCCGGGCCTGGTCAGGCCCCATACATCAGTCATGGTCACAAGTGAAGGACCGTGGGAACCTCTAGCTATGACAGCAAAAAACCTAAGTGTCATCACAGCTCATCGCTATGGCTCATTCTCTGCCTGAAGTCCACAGCACAATCTGTAGTGGGAAAACAAGGGCGCAATAGGGTCTTACCCGATATTTAGGGTATGAGAGAAAAGAGAGAGATGCACTCACCTGGTCCGGTTGTGACAGTCACAACCCCTATGATAGCGTATGGGAGTGCTGAGCTGGTTCCAGCTGCGGCCCCGTCAGAAGTGGTAACTGAAAAGACGGAGATGAAAGAGGACGGGTTTTTTCAGCCGCGCTATGAACCACACCGTTGAAGATTCCTTAAGATATTTTTATTGAGTCAATTCCAACGCGTTTCAAAGGCACACTGCCTTCTTCTTCAGGGAATAAAAATATACCAATACAGAAAAAAACAGGGTTTAAATAGAGACTGCACGGAGAGGCCATACTGTTGAAAATGACCTCATTACCCCATGACTCATAGACACGAGGAGTGGATCTACGTCATGATTAGAAAAAAAGGGGGGGGGGGGGGAGAGGGATGAAAAAATTTTATTTTTTTATTTATTATTTAATGCATGTAAATCTTGCATGCTTTGATGAATGAAAGAAGATTCATGATCAGCATGGTGATACAGTGAGATGATCATATGAGAAAAAATATATATATGTATAATTCTTTCTTCCGAAGAATTACAATTATAGAGCACACATAAATGAATACACAATTTCTGATAAAACAAATTTTATTTTTTTTTTTCATTTTATTCTATTTCATCATTTTTCCATTATACATATATATATTTTTTCTCATATGATCATCTCACTGTATCACCATGCTGATTTTCATTCATCAAAGCATGCAAGATTTACATGCATTAAATAATAAATAAAAAAATAAAATTTTTTCATCCCTCTCCCTTCCCTCCTCCCCCCCCCCCCTTTTTTTCTAATCATGACGTAGATCCACTCCTCGTGTCTATGAGTCATGGGGTAATGAGGTCATTTTCAACAGTATGGCCTCTCCGTGCAGTCTCTATTTAAACCCTGTTTTTTTCTGTATTGGTATATTTTTATTCCCTGAAGAAGAAGGCAGTGTGCCTTTGAAACGCGTTGGAATTGACTCAATAAAAATATCTTAAGGAATCTTCAACGGTGTGGTTCATAGCGCGGCTGAAAAAACCCGTCCTCTTTCATCTCCGTCTTTTGAAGTCCACAGCAGGCGGTCATGTTCTATTCCCGCACGCTGGGCCTTCAATAATGTAGCAAAGCTGGAATCGTCATGGGACCTCTTGTGGATTAAAGAGGTGAAAGAAAGTGTGGGTTTTTTGTATTTTAGCTCAAATAAATTTTGGGGTGTTTGTTTTTACTTTGAGTTTAGTAATGGGGGTTCTCATAGATGCCTCCCATTAATAATATAGGGCTTACTGGCTGCTGTGAGCTGTTATTAACCCCTTATTACCCCAATTGCCAATGCACCAGGACAATAGGGATGAGCCAGGAAAAGTGCCAAGATTGTCTGTTGTGAATACATTTGAATTAGATTCCAGTTTGGGGCTCCCTCTTGTAGTCAGTGCTGGTAATGCATCTGACTTGCTGAGTGGGAACTGGACAGCTGAGGGGGATTTGCAATCAGGCCATTTGGTTTGGGACTACATAACTATGTAGCTTCCTATTGTTCCTTGCCGGTGCTCAATTGTATTTCCTGTGTTCTAAGGACTTCCTGAAACCAGCCCTGTTCTCTGTGTTTACCAGAACTCCTCTCAGATAAGTTGATCTTGTACCTTTGCTTATGGTTTTTCACTTTCTTGTGATTTTGCCTGTGTGGAGTTGCTGGTGGAATTGGATTATTCCCTGCTGGGAGTATCTGTGTACCTTGCTCCATGTTCTGTTATGTATTGTGTTTTGTCATGCTTGGTACAATATTCAGTCCCCTCTCAATATCAATGTTTTTCTTGGATGCCAGTAACACCAGAGTACTAATATAGCGGGGGAGAGCCTGTTCAGGCTCAGTATTTTTCCATGTCAGGCGTGCTGGTATTTATTAGGGTTTTTACGGCTGCAGTCAGTGCTCTTTCCTATTCTTTCCTATGCAGATAGTTTTGGGCCTCATCTTTGCTGACTCTGTTCTCTAGCTACGTATTGTGTTTTCCTATATAACCGTAATCTTTACGTGTGGGGGGCTATCTATATCTTTGGGGACTACTCCGAGGCAGATTAGTTTTTCTACATTTCTCTCTGTTAGAGTATTTAGTTCTCCGGCTGTGTCGAGACGACTAGGTCATCATAGACTCGTCCAACAGCTACTTCTAGTTGTGTGGCAGTATTAGGTCTGTAGTCCCTTAAGGTTCCAGCCACTCTGGTTATTTTCCGGGTTTCTGAGTTAGTAGTCTTTTTCTGATCCTCCTCGGTCACTGGATCACAACAGTTGTCACTTTTTAGATTGGGGGCCCAATAAGCATGGGCCTCCCTAGCCTGAGAATACCAGTCCCCAGCTCTCGGCTTTATCATATCTGGGTGTTAAAATTGGGGGCTGATTTGGCACTGTGAGGGCCAGCTCTGACATTGTCCCGGCATGTGTGGCGTTCGCTGCACATGCTGGAACCTGGATTACCTTCATTCGCAGTTGCCTTTCCTTGAAAACATGGAAGCGGTTTCTGAAATGTTACAGGTATATGTGTTGCTTCAATATGGTTCTGCTTCTAATGAATTTAGGAGGTCGCATGGCACAATGTGAATATTAAATATAGAGTAGGACACCCCTATTGAGATTTGCCATGACGGGGCAGGGGTGGCTCAAAAAATTGATCAATTATTTGCGTAAAATATCATTTTGCATTATAGTACAATTGGAATAAGATGTAAATTTTCACTTTTAATTGTTTGCATGCCTTTCCCATGCAGTGCTGGCTTCCCCCTTTTCTCTTGTCAAAATTGGGGGGAACGGCATGCCAGTTTTTTAAATGATTTAAATAATTAGAAAAAAAGCAGAATGCTGCCTGGAGCTGTATGCTTTATCTTTGCTGGGTATCATAATATCAGGGGAAGCTATGCCTATTTATTTATTTTTACACTACAGACACGCAGAGAGTGTCTCAGATTGAAAGCAGCCAGACATGCTGTCACACAGGGTGGGGGCATGTCTGACTGCAACCAGAGACGCCGGGACTGCCGATGGTCAAGTGAGATAAAACAATCACTGATCTCGGGGAGACCAGTCAGAGAAAACTCTGCCGCCAGCCAGAAAAGGCGCTCAACAAAGTGAAATCATAGGTGCATTGCCCCCTGGGAAGTATGCAAATCAAAAAAGGTCTGTGGAGCCTCTGTTAGGAGTCTCGGCACTGAAAATAGCGAGATCCCTCTGGGAAAGACCTAGCCAAGGAGTGGCTCTTTTTAAGGAGACCACCAGCTGAACAACTCTTTGCGTATAATATCTGGTGCTATTAGACCTACACCTGTTCACTGGTTACCTGTGCTGGGTCATATCGCACCCGCAAATCTAAGAAGACAAAAGCTCCTACTTAAAGAGTACACTAAAGTAGTGAATAATGAAAAACTTCCAATACACCAAAATATCAGAGATGTTACAATACAACGATTGAAATCAAGACATCCACCCATCCGAACTGCAATCACCTTGCATGAACAAAACTTCAATTTAGAGGAGAAATGGGGAGAACTTTGGGTCAATGTAGTAGAAGGTGATCCCCAAATGTTCCCTAATTTACAAAACCCTCCACCAGGCTTCAATCTACCAAGGAAAACATGGGTTACTCTAAATCGTATCAGAACAAACTTTGGCGTCTGTGCAGATTTTATGTATAAGTGGGGAAAATATGACTCTCCGACCTGTGACTGTGGAGCAGATCGTCAAACTATCCAGCACATTGTTGAAGAGTGCCCCCTGAGATCCTACCATGGTGACAAGAAGGATTTCTATATTGTAAATGATAACGCTATTGCATATATAGAAAATCTTGATATTCAAATTTGATTTTTATCCTTTTGATATTTTTCAATCACTGTCTATTGTCTGGTGTTTATTTTTATATGATGGTAAGATATACGTTCATACGATTAAATTAAATTAAGGAGACCACCATAACCACCATATTAAGTGGCCCTTTTAGTCAACATCCAACTCTTTGACGAGTTTAAAGATATGACAAGGGAACTACCAAGGTCAGGTATCCATCCACAGACAGCTGTTTCGGGATATTGCCCCTCATCAGTGTGGA
This sequence comes from Anomaloglossus baeobatrachus, assembly GCF_048569485.1. Taxonomy (NCBI): domain Eukaryota; kingdom Metazoa; phylum Chordata; class Amphibia; order Anura; family Aromobatidae; genus Anomaloglossus; species Anomaloglossus baeobatrachus. The sequence goes on from NC_134358.1 coordinate 389,133,890, forward strand.
GTAGGATTCTGGCTAGGTGGGAGCAATGCCTTGTAGACCAGCAAGACAAAACAATCACTGATCTCGGGGAGACCAGCCAGAGAAAACACTGCCGGCAGCCAGCAAAGGCGCTCAACACAGTGAAATCCTAGGTGCATTGCCCCCTGGGAGGTATGCAAATCAAAAAAGGTCCATGGAGCCTCTGTTAGGAGTCTCGACACAGAAAATAGCCAGATATCCCTCCGGGAAGGACCCAGCCAGGGAGTGGCTCTTTTTAAGGAGACCACCATAACCACCATATTAAGTGGTCCTTTTCAGAAGAAAAGTGCTAAATAGAGAAACGTTCTGGATTTTTACATTAAATACAAGACATGCAGTCGAGCTCAATATAAGGAGGGATGTTATTCTACAATATTAAGTCAGAAAACGAACAGAAAAATATAAATAAAAAAAAGGGAATTAAAGTCAAATAAAAACCAAAATACTCATTTTGAAAATTAGAAATTAGACAATCTAATGTAATAATTTTTTATATTTATGTTGAACAATCAATTCGTAGTGTTTACATTTAAATTAAATATACCATGACATTATTACATAGTGACATTATATTTACTTTATATCCATCTATATCTCATTTTTTTAAAAAAAGTAAATAATAATCTTTGCAATACCATAGAACATCTATATTGCTAATATTCTAGTAGATGGTCAATATTTAAATAATACAAATTAAATTAACAATAGAGCATATATAATGCAGCATATTCGTGCTATAGGAAGGTTTCTAACATATGAGATATACAGTTAGGTCCAGAAATATTTGGACAGTGACACAATTTTCGCGAGTTGGGCTCTGCATGCCACCACATTGGATTTGAAATGAAACCTCTACAACAGAATTCAAGTGCAGATTGTAACGTTTAATTTGAAGGTTTGAACAAAAATATCTGATAGAAATTGTAGGAATTGTACACATTTGTTTACAAACACTCCACATTTTAGGAGGTCAAAAGTAATTGGACAAATAAACCAAACCCAAACAAAATATTTTTATTTTCAATATTTTGTTGCGAATCCTTTCGAGGCAATCACTGCCTTAAGTCTGGAACCCATGGACATCACCAAACGCTGGGTTTCCTCCTTCTTAATGCTTTGCCAGGCCTTTACAGCCGCAGCCTTCAGGTCTTGCTTGTTTGTTGGTCTTTCCGTCTTAAGTCTGGATTTGAGCAAGTGAAATGCATGCTCAATTGGGTTAAGATCTGGTGATTGACTTGGCCATTGCAGAATGTTCCACTTTTTTGCACTCATGAACTCCTGGGTAGCTTTGGCTGTATGCTTGGGGTCATTGTCCATCTGTACTATGAAGCGCCGTCCGATCACCTTTGCGGCATTTGGCTGAATCTGGGCTGAAAGTATATCCCGGTACACTTCAGAATTCATCCGGCTACTCTTGTCTGCTGTTATGTCATCAATAAACACAAGTGACCCAGTGCCATTGAAAGCCATGCATGCCCATGCCATCACGTTGCCTCCACCATGTTTTACAGAGGATGTGGTGTGCCTTGGATCATGTGCCGTTCCCTTTCTTCTCCAAACTTTTTTCTTCCCATCATTCTGGTACAGGTTGATCTTTGTCTCATCTGTCCATAGAATACTTTTCCAGAACTGAGCTGGCTTCATGTGGTGTTTTTCAGCAAATATAACTCTGGCCTGTCTATTTTTGGAATTGATGAATGGTTTGCATCTAGATGTGAACCCTTTGTATTTACTTTCATGGAGTCTTCTCTTTACTGTTGACTTAGAGACAGATACACCTACTTCACTGAGAGTGTTCTGGACTTCAGTTGATGTTGTGAACGGGTTCTTCTTCACCAAAGAAAGTATGCGGCGATCATCCACCACTGTTGTCATCCGTGGACGCCCAGGCCTTTTTGAGTTCCCAAGCTCACCAGTTAATTCCTTTTTTCTCAGAATGTACCCGACTGTTGATTTTGCTACTCCAAGCATGTCTGCTATCTCTCTGATGGATTTTTTCTTTTTTTTCAGCCTCAGGATGTTCTGCTTCAACTCAATTGAGAATTCCTTAGACCGCATGTTGTCTGGTCACAGCAACAGCTTCCAAATGCAAAACCACACACCTGTAATCAACCCCAGACCTTTTAACTACTTCATTGATTACAGGTTAACGAGGGAGACGCCTTCAGAGTTAATTGCAGCCCTTAGAGTCCCTTGTCCAATTACTTTTGGTCCCTTTAAAAAGAGGAGGCTATGCATTACAGAGCTATGATTCCTAAACCCTTTCTCCGATTTGGATTTGAAAACTCTCATATTGCAGCTGGGAGTGTGCACTTACAGCCCATATTATATATATAATTGTATTTCTGAACATGTTTTTGTAAACAGCTAAAACAACAAAACTTGTGTCACTGTCCAAATATTTCTGGACCTAACTGTAGTTCCAGCTTCACAGGCTACACCCGTTAATTATGTTAATTATGCTAATGAAAGTTTTTTCACATGTTCTTCATTAGTGTGGTAGTATTCACTATTAGAGATGAGCGAACCGGTCGTGGTTCGGCTCGAGTTCGGTTCGCCGAACGGACGTCCCGTTCGAGTTCGGTTCGTCGAACGTTCGACGAACCGAACTCGAACCGCATAGGAAACAATGGCAGGCATTCACAAACACATAAAAACACCTAGAAAACACCCTCAAAGGTGTCCAAAAGGTGACAAACAACTCACAACACAAACACATGGGAAAGTGACAAGAACAAATTCTCATGCGAAAAAAAAAGAGCGTAACGAGGAAAAAGAGGACGAGACACAGATATAGGCATGGCCCGCCCTTCTAAAATCATGTAAAACACCGCAAGGTGACTCCAAGCGGAGTCTCCCTTTTTTCAAAAAATTGGGCTCCACACACACCCACCCATTCAGTGGCAGCACTTGAGCCCTAGTTGCACACTTTACAGCTACATTTGCATCAAGCACATTCAAAAATACGCCATTCTTAACTGTCCCCAGGATGACACCGGGGTAGGTAGCAAAGTCTTTGCTGAACCATGACTTGTTCATCTTGGCTCCTTTTAAAAAACACAGCAAGCAAGGGTTACTCCAAGCGGAGTCTCCCTTTTTTCAAAAAATTGGGCCACACAGACACCCCATCAGTGGCAGCACTTGTGCCCTAGTTGCAAACAGGATGTTTTGATTTGCATCAAGCACATTCAAAAATACGGTAGGTAGCAAAGTCTTTGCTGAACCATGACTTGTTCATCTTGGCTCCTTTTAAAAAACACAGCAAGCAAGGGTTACTCCAAGCAGAGTCTCCCTTTTTTCCAAAAATTGTGCCCCACACACACCCACCCATTCAGTGGCAGCACTTGTGCCCTAGTTGTACACTTCACAGCTAGATTTGCATCAAGCACAATCAAAAATACGCCATTCTTAACCGTCCCCAGGATGACACCGGGGTAGGTAGCAAAGTCTTTCCTGATCCCAGCTCTGTTCATCTTGGATCATTTTTAAAAACAATGTAAGTAAGGGTTACTCCAAGCGGAGTCTCCCTTTTTTCAAAAAATTGGGCCACACAGACACCCCATCAGTGGCAGCACTTGTGCCCTAGTTGCAAACAGGATGTTTTGATTTGCATCAAGCACATTCAAAAATACGCCATTCTTAACCGTCCCCAGGATGACACCGGGGTAGGCAGCAAAGTCTTTGCTGATCCCAGCTCTGTTCATCTTGGCTCCTTTTAAAAAACACAGCAAGCAAGGGTTACTCCAAGCAGAGTCTCCCTTTTTTCCAAAAATTGTGCCCCACACACACTTACCCATTCAGTGGCAGCACTTTTGCCCTAGTTGTACACTTCACAGCTAGATTTGCATCAAGCACATTCAAAAATACGCCATTCTTAACCGTCCCCAGGATGACACCGGGGTAGGTAGCAAAGTCTTTGCTGAACCATGACTTGTTCATCTTGGCTCCTTTTAAAAAACACAGCAAGCAAGGGTTACTCCAAGCGGAGTCTCCCTTTTTTCAAAAAATTGGGCCACACAGACACCCCATCAGTGGCAGCACTTGTGCCCTAGTTGCAAACAGGATGTTTTGATTTGCATCAAGCACATTCCAAATCCACAAGCATTTACTCTCCCCAGGATGACACAGGGGTAGTAAATTCCTTGTGGATCCATGACTTGTTCATTTTGATTAACGTTAGTCTGTCCACATTGTCACTGGACAGACGCGTGCGCTTATCTGTCAGCACACACCCAGCAGCACTGAAGACACGTTCAGAGACAACGCTGGCAGCTGGACACGACAAAATCTCCAAGGCGTAAGTGGAGAGCTCTGGCCATTTTTCAAGATTTGAAGCCCAAAATGAGCAAGGCTCCATTTGCAAAGTCATGGCATCGATGTTCATTTGGAGATACTCCTGTATCATCCTCTCCAGCCGTTGACTATGTGTTAGACTTGTCTCTGTTGGCCTTGCAAAGCAGGGTCTAAAAAAATTATGAAAAGATTCCATAAAATTGCTGTTACCAGCACCAGATACAGTCCTACTGGTACGGGTAGACTGTTGAAGATGACGAGACCGTCCCATGTTTGTCAAGTTACAACTGGGAGATTCACTCCCTGCACCTGCACGGTTGTTTGGTGGAAAAGCCGAGCTAAGATCGAGTAACAGCTTCTGCTGATACTCCTGCATACGTGCGTCCCTTTCTATGGCTGGAATTATGTCACAAAATTTGGACTTGTACCGGGGATCTAATAGTGTGGCACGCCAATAGTCATCAACACTTCTAATTTTGACAATACGAGGGTCATGTTGGAGGTAGTGCAGCAAGAAAGCACTCATGTGTCTTGCGCAGCCATGCGGACCAAGTATACGCTGTGTTTGTGGCATAGAGGTGCTAACCGTTCTTTCTTCCTCTGACATCTCCCCCCAACCTCTTTCAACTGAAATTTGACCAAGGTCTCCCTCATCCGCTGAGTCTTCCATGTCCATGGACAGTTCGTCCTCCGTTTATTCATGTTCTCCTGCACCTTCCTCAACATTTCGCCTGCTACCATGCGCCCTTGTTGATCCCTGTCCCCCATGGTCCCATGCCTGCCGCGTTGGTGATAATGAACGTCTGGACCTTGGAGATGTTGTTATGTCTTGCGCATATGAATCCTCCTGTAGTTCCTCCCCTTCCTGTTGTCCCACCCCCTGACTCCGAATAGTGTTTAGCGTGTGCTCCAGCATGTAAATGACTGGAATTGTCATGCTGATAATGGCATTGTCAGCGCTAAACATATTCGTCGCCATGTCGAAACTGTGCAGAATGGTGCATAGGTCCTTGATCTGAGACTACTCCATCAGGGTGATCTGCCCCACCTCTGCATCTCGTTGGCCCAGGCTATACGTCATGACGTATTGCACCAGGGCTCGGCGGTGCTGCCACAGTCGCTGTAACATGTGGAGAGTCGAATTCCAGCGTGTCGCCACATCGCATTTCAGGCGATGAACCAGCAGGCCGAAAGACTTCTGGAGCGATGCAAGTCGCTCAGCTGCGGCGCTTGAACGGCGGAAGTGAGCAGACAGTTTTCGTGCCCTGGTCAGAAGGCCATCTAGGCCGGGATAGTGTGTTAAAAATTGCTGGACAACAAGGTTCAACACGTGAGCAATACAAGGTACGTGTGTCACCTTGCCCAGGCGAAGGGCCGCACCCAGGTTTGCAGCATTGTCGCACACGGCCTTACCAGGCTGCAGGTTGAGTGGAGACAACCATTTATTAAACTCGGACCGCAGAGCTGACCACAACTCCTCAGCTGTGTGACTCTTATTCCCAAGACATGTCAAGATAAAGACCGCCTGATGACGTTGCGCTCTGCTGCCAGCATAGTAATGAGGGGTGCGTGATTCCTTCTGCGCAGTGAGAACGCTGGTGGCCTGACCAGGCAGGCTTGGGGCGAAGGTGGAGGACACAGATGAGGTGGAGGAGGCAGAAGCAGTGGCGGAACTTGGACAGACAGAGGATTGACACACAAGTCGTGGGGACGGCAAGACTTGTGCAGCAAACCCTTCACCATCTATCACCATAGATACCCAGTGCCCAGTCAGCGACATGTAACGTCCCTGTCCATGCTTACTGGTCCAAGTATCGGTGGTAAAATGCACCCGTTCACACACAGAGTTTCTCAAGGAAGCGGTGATGTTGTGTGCGACATGCTGGTGTAGCGCGGGCACACCTTTCTTAGAGAAGTAGTGGCAACTGGGCATCTGGTACTGGGGCACAGCGACAGACATAAGGTCTCTAAAATCCTATGTGTCCACCAGGCGGAAAGGCAGCATTTCGGTAGCCAAGAGCTTACAGAGGGATAAAGTCAACCTCTTAGCTTTGTCATGGGTCGCAGGAAATGGCCTTTTATTTGTCCACATCTGAGGGACAGAGATCTGGCTGCTGTGTGTAGACGGTGTTGAGTAGGGTGTCCCTGGAAAAATGCAGGTTTGTGAGGAAAGTGCAGTCTGAGACATGATGTTGCCTTCATCCAACGTTGGTGCTATCGATGTCTGAGAGAGCTGTACACACGCACTTGTTTCCCCTTCCAAACCAACTGACGACCTACCAAGCAAACTGCCTGTTGCGGTTACAGTGGTGGAAGTTGTGCGTGGAAAACCAGGTGTGACAGCTGTCCCCACAGTACTAGAAGATGAAGAGTGCGCGGATGCACTGGAAGGGGCAGGCCGTGGATGGTTCGCTCCGCTAGGCCGCATTGCAGCACGGTGAGCTTCCCACTGGGACCTATGATATTTATTCATGTGACGATTCATGGAAGAAGTTGTCAAACTGCTGAGGTTTTGACCTCTACTAACAGAATCACGACAAATTTTACACATCACATAATTTGGGCGATCTTTTTCTATGTCAAAAAAGGACCAGGCTAGGCAAGGCTTAGAGGGCATGCGACCTGCTGAGCCCCCCCCGACTAGTGCTCAGAGGCAGAGTGGTGGCTGATGATGCAGTTGTAGACGTGCTACCAGTGCTCCGACTCTGTCCAGGAAGGCGCAAGGTAACTTCGTCGTCGGTTGCATCCTCCTCCACCGCCTCTGTTGACCTCCTCGAGTGCCTGACTGTGGGTTGACAGTAGGTGGGATCTAGAACTTCCTCATCAATTGTTGTGTTTGCACTCCCCTCACCCTCAGACCGAGCCTCTTCTTGCCCTGACCGAATATTTAAGTTGTCATCCCAATCTGGTATCTGCGTCTCATCGTCATCAGTATGTTCTTCATTGTCTATAACCACAGGTGTTACAGTTTGTGAAAAAGGGTCAACATTATGCTCAGAAACTTGGTCCTCACGGCCTGAATCAGCATCACAAAGGTTCTGGGCATCACTGCAGACCATTTCCTGGTCTGTACTCACTGTAGCTTGGGAGCAGACCTCTGATTCCCAGGCTATAGTGTGACTGAACAGCTCTGCAGACTCAGCCATCTCAGTTCCACCATACTGTGCAGGGCTGATGGAGACTTCAGAGCTGGGAGAAAGCAAGTTTGATTGGGATGACAACTCAGAGGACTGGTGTTTTTTGGATGCGGTAGTTGAGGTGGCTGAGAGGGCACTTGTTGGACCACTTGAGATCCATTCAAGCATTTTCCTTGTTTGGCCATCATCTAACTTTGTTCCTGTTGTTCGTGTCCGTAAAAAAGGGAGCACATCGGATTGTCCACGGTAAGTAGTAGACATCTTACTTTTGCTGGTAGATGGTCTATCTTCAGCAGATGTTAATGGAGCTTTGCCACCTTCCCCACGGACAAACCCTTTTTTTCCTTTTCCAACACGCCTCTTCCCCTTTCCACCAGCATCTGTCATTTTGCCACTCATGTTGATTGCGACAAGATTGTGCACTTAAAATGTGGTAGTAAAAATTGAGAGGTGGTGTAGATTGCAGCGGTGGTCTAGCTTTATTAACAGCAGAATAATAAAGAATAATTATCCCTGACAATGCAACTACGGCCCTTAAACTGGCAGCATAAATTGCTAGTATAATTGCTTAGTAACAATGAGTTTGAGTGTGCAATGCAGGCAGACGTGCTGCAAATATCTTTGCACTAGTGGGACAATACAGAAGTCCAACAGCCACGTTTAGGATGCCACTAAGTTCACTCAGTGTTTGCTAGTATAATGGCTTAGTAACAATGAGTTTGAGTGTGCAATGCAGGTAGACGTGCTGCAAATATCTTTGCACTAGTGGGACAATATAGAAGTCCAACAGCCACGTTTAGGATGCCACTAAGTTCACTCAGTGTTTGCTAGTATAATGGCTTAGTAACAATGAGTTTGAGTGTGCAATGCAGGCAGACGTGCTGCAAATATCTTTGCACTAGTGGGACAATACAGAAGTCCAACAGCCACGTTTAGGAAGCCACTAAGTTCACTCAGTATTTGCTAGTATAATGGCTTAGTAACAATGAGTTGGAGTGTGCAATGCAGGCAGACGTGCTGCAAATATCTTTGCACTAGTGGGACTATACAGAAGTCCAATAGCCACGTTTAGGATGCCACTAAGTTCACTCAGTGTTTGCTAGTATAAAGGCTTAGTAACAATGAGTTTGAGTGTGCAAAGGGCAGGAGGGTACAGTGCCAGGGTTGTGGGTCTCTGGGTAGAGGAAAGGAAGCCTGCCTTTCTATCCCTCCTAATAGGGAAATGCAGCGAGGAAATCCCTAACCTTAGCTACACAGACGCTGTCATCTTGTGTAGCTGTTAAACTCTGTTTTCACGGACCTGTCACCTATGGCTCTGACCCTGCCGGTATGAGCCCTTAAAAGGACTGATAGAAAGTGCTATCCCTATGCTGTACAGCGCTGTGTATGGAGCGTACACAGCAGTATCGGCGATAGGAGCTGCGCCAGTGATGTCTGACACCAAGGACGCAGAAGGCAGATAATGGCGTGGTGGAGGAAAATGTCCGGTTTTATAATGCAGGGACATGTGACATGGACATCCTATCACACATGCCGTTGCTTCTCTGGCTAAAAGTCCACTTAGCTGTGTGTGTGTCTGGGATTGGCTGACATGCTGGCCCGCCCCACTACACGCGCGCGCTTAGGGAAGGAAGACAAGGGAAAAAAAAAAAAATGGCGATCGCCATTATACATACAGCAGTGATCTGAATGCGCTGTTCCCGCACACTATACACTGAAATGTCATAATAGTGTGAGTCACAGAGTGACTTACACTATTACAGCGGAAAGCCAGCTAGGAATTAGCTGTTTTTTTGTTGCTAGAACCGTTCTTGAACGTATCTAGAACTATCGAGCTTTAGCAAAAAGCTCGAGTTCTAGTTCGATCTAGAACATCCCCCAAAATCACTCGAGCCGCGAACTGGAGAACCACGAACCACGAACCGCGCTCAACTCTATTCACTATATCTAGTTTTTCAGTCAGTATAGAAGTGTACATGATTTTGGCCAAGAGATTGGCAGAAACGCGTTGTCCCCACTGACCACCTAGTCCCATCTGGGGGTAGTCATGACTGTTCCTGTATTTTAAATTTTTCTAATAAATCTGGACATTTTATATAATCCACATTTAACTGGTTCCTTACAAGCGCCGGATATATGCTCGTCTTCAACTTTAGACTTCGGGGTCTGTACCGGACACCTAGTATTCGTACACAGACCCTGAACACAGATTTCTCAGGGAAATCCATGTTACTGTTTGGGTTCAGCCACCGGGATAAAAATAAAAAAAGTTAAAATGAAGCAAAATGGAGATTAAAACAGGACAGTTATGCTTACAGAATCTCCACGTGGCTGTCACACTGCTTCCGGGTCTGCTCAGTAGCTCTCATGCATATTCACTGCTTCCCCCACCCACCTTTACCAGCGTCTGTGATTGGTTGCAGTCAGACTGCTGACATCTGTGATTGGTTGTGGAGTGTAAAAATAATTTAAAAAAATGGTGTAGACTCCCCTCATATTTTGATAGCCTGTGCAGATAAAGCAGACAGCTGGAGGCTGCAGTCCTCAGCTGTGCACATTATCTTGACTGTGTATCAAAATATGAGAGACCCCATGAGTTTTATTTAAAAAAAAAATATAAAGATGTTATAAAACGGTGTGCGGTTCCTTCAATTTTGATACCTAGCCAAGATAAAGCAGACAGCTAGTAGCTGGTATTCTTAGGCTGGGGAGGTTCATGGTTATTGGGTACCCACAGCCAAAAAATAGCAGCCAGCAGCCGTCCTGGAATTGTCGCATCCTTTAGATGCCACAATTATGACACTTTACCTGGCTCATCCTGATTGCGCTGGTGTGGCGGCAATCAGGGTAATATAAGAGGTTAAAGATAGCTGTGTCAAAAAATTGCAGCTGCCATTAAGCACGATGTTAGTAATGAGGTCTATGAACACCATCCCATTACTAACCCTGTAATTCTAAAGACATAAACACAACAGAGAGAAAAATCCTTTATTTAAAAAAAAAAAAAAAGCAACAAAAAACACCCTCTCTCCAATTTATTAACCCTCAAAACAACCCTGCAGGTCCAATGTAATCCATATAAGATCCCGACTCTGCTCCATCTGAGGTTGAAAAAATTGACAGTTTTTTCCACAGAAAAATATTGCTTAAGTCTCAAATGTTGCATTTTCATAAGAGTAAGAGGAGAAATTGCACCATAAATTGTGTGGTCCATTACCTACTTAATGCGCCAATCTCCCATATGTGGTTGAAAACTACTGTTTGCGAGCACAGCAGAACTCGTAAGAAAAGGAGCACCTTTCAACTTTTGGAGCGCAACATTGGCCGAAATAGATATCGGACGCCATGTCGCGTTTGCCTAGCCCCTGATGTGTCTAAACCAGAGGTCTCAAACACGTGGCCCGCTAGCTGCATGCGGCCCCTAAGGCTGCTTGTTGCGGCCCGCAGACTCCCTGACGATCGCGGTCCTATACTGAGGGTTGACGCCAGCAGGATTTTACTACAGTTGACTCATTTGCGGTACAGCGCAGAGGAGCTGTCTGCACTATACCAATAGCTGCTGCCCGCCAATCAGATGCAAGGAGGTGATGTCGCTCTATGACGTCACCTCCTTGTAGCCGATTGGCGGGTGGCAGCCGTTGGTACAGCCAGACAGCTCCTCTGCGTGTTACCACAAATGAGTCAACTGTAGTAAAGTCCTGCCGACGCAAACCCCCAGCATAGGGCCGCTATCGTCATGGGCCGCAACAAGGTAGGTGCTCACGATCAGGACGAGCTGTGTCCTAGACACGGCGGGTCCTGACCTGCAAGGAGGCAGCAGCAGCCCGTGCCCGCAATCAGGGTTCGGGGTGCTGCGGTCTCCTCACTGTGTTCTCCCTAAGGTGGATACATGCGGCTCCGCAGCAAAGAACTGACATGCTGCGGCCTCTGAAAGCCGCACCACAAGTCAGTGTTTGCTGCAGGCCACACACGCACAGTGGCATGGGATTTTTAGAAATCCCATACACTCTGCTTGTACTGTACATCAGTGTTTTGGTCACAGCTGAAACTCGCTGTCTCCAAAACACTGCTAACACTGATCGTGGGCACACAGCCTAATAAGAGGGAACTGAGGAAAGGTGAGGATAATTTTTTTTTTTGCGTAAAGGATGGGCAGAATACTACTGGGCACAAAACAACAAGGATGAGCACAATACTACAGGGCACAAGGATGGGCAGAATACTACAGGGCACAATACTACAAGGATGGGCACAATACTACAGGGCACAATACTATAAGGATGAACACAATACTACAGGGCACAATACTACAAGGATGGGCACAACACTACAGGGCACAATACTACAGGGCACAATACTACAAGGATGGGCACAATAGTAAAGGCCACAGTACTACAAGGATGGGCACAAGACTACAGGGCACAAGGATGGACACAATACTACAGGGCACAATACTACAAGGATGAGCACAATACTACAGGACACAATGCTACAGGGCACAATACTAAAAGGATGGGTACAATACTACAAAGCACAATACTACAAGGATGGGCACTATACTACAGGGCCCAAGGATGGGCACAATACTACTGGGCACAATACTACAAGGATGGGCACAATACTACTAAGCACAATATTACTGGGCAAAATACTACAAGGATGGGCACAATATTACAGGGCACGATACTACAAGGATGGGCACAATACTACTGGGCACAATACAACAAGGATGGGCACAATACTACTAGGCACAATACCAGAAAGATGGGCACAATACTACAAGGATGGACACAATACTACTGGGCACAAGGATGGGCACAATACTACAGTGCACAATTCCACAAGGGTGGGCACAATACTACAGTGCACAATACAACAAGGATGGGACAATACTACTGGGCACAATACTACAAGGATGTGCACCTTACTACAGGGCACACGGATGGGGGACATTACTACAAGATGTTGGCTAAGATTACTATATGCTGCTAATTGTGAAACAATATTACAAGAAAGTGATAAAATTCAAAATAAAGCATGAAAAATTGTTTTGCCATTAAAATTGCTTTTTTATGTAGAAACTTAACTAAACAAAAAAGTGCAGGTTTGTTGTAATAAACAAGAAATGTGCAAAAAAATTGATCCAAAGGTGTATAGCAAAAATAAACATTGAATCATTAAATAATGTCACTTTGTCAAAATATGCGGCTCCTCTCAATTTTTTTTTATATGCGGCCCATACACCCAGCTGAGTTTGAGACCCCTGGTCTAAACAGTAGAAACCCCCCCAAAAGTGACCTCATTTTGGAACCTACACACCTCAAAAGATTTATTTAGGTTTGGTGAGCACCTTAAAACCACAGGTGCTTCACAGAATGGAGCTGTGAAAGTAAATACATTTTTCGTACAAATATTGCTTTTGCCCCAAATTTTAATTTCATAAGTTGTAACAGGAGAAATTGAACTGTACAATTGTGCAATTTTTCTTGTGTACAACCACAGGGATACCAACAATGGATAGGGCCCCTGGAACTGAATGGATTGGTAATTTTGGGTACATAGTAGCTTTAAGTCAAAAAATCCTTTAAGTTGTTAAATAGTCTTGAGCTCATTCATGGTCTCTCTGGCAAATAGGATTGGAATAATGGTTCCATTTTAAGCATTGACCAGTGCTTTCTCAGGATAGCTCTAATACTGGGCCACTCGTGGTTAAAGGTTGTTATAAATCTGACTTTTTGATCTGATTGTTGTTTTGTGACTGATTTTAGAAGGTGACTATGTGGGCTTTGCTTAGCTCATCTACTGTATAACCACTCTTTACAATTTTTTTTACTATAACCCATTTGTAAAAAAAAAACGGGACTCTAAATCATTGGTCTGGACTTCGAAACTTTCATTGGTAGAGCAGATCCGCTTCTGGGAAAAGTGTATCCGCACCGTCGCATTTACAATCACAACATTTTGCACAGACACCTCATGTGACCCAAGGAGCGTCGTAGACTATGTTTTGACAAGAAAATGTAACCCCGCGCTTTACAGTTACTCTCCAAAAAACATGCCTCCATTAAAGTAAATGGAGCCTGGAGCTACAGGTTATTAGTAGGAGCTGTGAGTGGTTGCTATAGGAACAAAAGACATTCATAGTATAAGAAGCTTATATGTGATGTAATAAGATGTCGGTGGGCAGACGGATAGAGACAGACAGAGAGACAGACAGAGACAGACAGAGACAGACAGAGACAGACAGAGAGACAGGGAAAGAGACAGAGAGAGACAAACGGTGAAAGAGACAGACAGAGACAGACGGTGAAAGAGACAGACAGAGACAGACGGGGAAAGAGACAGACAGAGACAGACCTGGAAAGAGACAGAGACAGACCTGGAAAGAGACAGACCTGGAAAGAGACAGACTTGGAAAGTGACAGACCTGGAAAGAGACAGATGGGGAAAGAGACAGATGGGGAAAGAGACATACAGACATGCAGACAGGGACAGAGACAGGCAGACAGGGAAGGAGGAGACAGCCAGAGACACAGACAAAGATAGATGGGGAAAGACACAGACCTTGATAGAGACAGACGGGGAAAGAGACAGAGAAATAGAGACAGACAAGGAAAAAGACAGACAGAGACAGGCAGACAGGGAAAGAGACAGACAGGAAAATACACAGACAAAGAGACGTGGAGACAGACCGGGAAAGAGACAGACCTGGGAAAGAGACAGACCTAGAAAGAGACAGATGGGGAAAGAAACAGAGAGATAGAGACAGACAAAAAAAGAGACAGACAGAGACAGACAGACAGGGAAAGAGACAGACGGGGAAAGAGACAGACCTGGAAAGAGGCAGACCTGGAAAGAGACAGACGGAGCACATTACTTGGCCAATTTAGTTAAATCTCTGTGGAATATCTGTGGTGTTCAAATATATGTTGTGAAATGCTTCTATCAGCTTATAGTTTTTGCCTTTTAATAATTACATTTCTATCTATTTGTTTTGCAGTTTTTGTGTGCAGAATACATTTTTGTTAATACATTCTACTTTGTTAACAACAGTGTGTGCATGTGTGTATGTCCGGGATTGGCATCCGCACCGTCGCAGCTACAGCCACAAAATTTTGCACACTCACACTTCTGGACCCCGAGAGCGTCAAAGGCTATGTTTCGAGGGGAAATTTTAACCCCGTTCTTTACAGTTATTTGCCAAAAAACCTGCCTCCATTAAAGCGAATGGAGCTGGGAGCCACAGTGCAGCCAGAACTTCAGAAGAATGCGCAGCCACGCCCTTATATGTAATGTTGGCGTGTCACAATGCAGTCAGGGAAAGAGACAGACACAGACAGGGAAAGAGGCAGACACAGACAGGGTAAGAAATAGACATAGACAGGGTAAGAGACAGACACAGACAGACACAGACAAAGAGACAGACTGACAGGGAAAGGGACAGACAGGGAAAGAGAGGGAAAGTGACAGACAGGGAGTGACAGACAGGGAAAGAGATAGCTAGACAGACAGGGAAAGAGATTGAGACAGACGGAGAAAGAGACAGACAGGGAAAGAGACAGACAGACAAAGAGATAGAGAGATAGATATATACAGAGGAGGAGACAGACAGAGAATGGGAGAGAAACAGAGAGACAGTTACTATCCTGGGCAGCGCCGGGTGCTATGTTGTGAGGCGAAATTTTAACCCTGCGCCTTCCAATTTACCAATCAATTTTGCCCCTATCTACATAATGGGGAAAAAGTGAAGCGAAAAGTGTTGGGAGCAAATTGACAGCTGCCAGATGTGAACAAGGGGGACTTAAAGAATGAGAGCGATGGTGCCAAAGAGTATATACCGTACAGTTGCTAAGGTGGGGCCCCGACATGGGATACTCACCACACTCAGTGATATGAACACACACACACAAAATGCGCCACACACTACCACGTGCTTGAACACATATACCACCCTCAGCACACATCTCACACAAACACCAACCTTGCCACATAATCGCCCTAAAACACACACAAGTCTGGTATTATCTTTCAAAAATAAAAATCTAATTAATAAGCAGCCAAACTACAAGAACAACAAATGTACCATATAGGAAATACGGCAGCTGTCAGTCACATGACCTGTCTATATGTGTATGTGTGAGCTAATATATACTGTCAGGGGGGAGGGCTTTCTGTTGCCTGGAGATTTATCAGGCTGCCAATAGCAACCAATCACAGCTTAGCTTCTATTTTGCTACAGTTAATTAATCTGAGCTCTGATTGGTTAATATAGGCAACAAAGGACATTCTCAGTATGTGTGAGGTCATAGGATGTTAAATCTGTGTGGAATATCTGTGGTGTTGAAATATATGTTGTGAAATGCTTCTATTCGCTTAGTTTTTGCCTTTTAATAATTACATTTCTATTTGTTTTGTGGTTTTTGTGTGCAGAATAAATTTTTGTTAATACATTCTATTTATACAGTCATGGCCAAAAGTTTTGAGAATGCTACAAATATTAATTTTTACAAAGTCTACTGCTTAAGTTTTTCTAATGGCAATTTGCATATACTCCAGAATGTCATAAAGAGTGATCAGCTTAACAGCAATTACTTGCAAAGTCAATATTGGCTAAGAAAATGAACTTTAACCCCCAAAACACATTTCAACATCATTGTATTCCTGCCTTAAAAGGAGTAGCTAACATTGTTTTACTGATTGTTCCATTAACACAGGTGTGGGTGTTGATGAGGACAGGGCTGGCGATCAATCAGTCATGATTAAGTAAGAATGACACCACTGGACACTTTAAAAGGAGGCTGGTGCTTGGTATCAATGTTTCTCTTCAGTTAACCATGGTTATCTCTAAAGAAACACAAGCAGCCATCATTGCTCTGCACAAAAATGGCCTAACAGGGAAGAGTATTGCAGCTACAAAGATTGCAGCTCAGTCAACAATCTATCGCATCATCAAGAACTTCAAGGAGAGAGCTTCCATTGTTGCCAAAAAGGCTCCAGGGCGCCCAAGAAGGACCAGCAAATGCCAGGACAGTATCTTAAAACTGTTTCAGCTGCGGGATCGGACTACCAGCAGTGCCGAGCTAGCTCAGCAATGGCAGCAGGCTGGTGTGAGTGCTTCTGCACGCACTGTGAGGCGGAGACTGCTTGAGCAAGGCCTGGCTAAAAGGAGGGCAGCAAAGAAGCCACTTCTCTCCAGAAAAAACATCAAGGACCGACTGATATTCTGCAAAAGGTACAGGGAGTGGACTGCTGAGGACTGGGGTAAAGTCATTTTCTCAGATGAATCCCCTTTTCGATTGTTTGGGACATCTGGAAAACAGCTTATTAGGAGAAGAAGAGGTGAGCGCTACCACCAGTCTTGTCTCATGCCAACTGTTAAGCATCCTGAAATGATTCATGTGTGGGGTTGCTTCTCAGCCAAGGGAATCGGCTCACTCACAGTCTTGCCTAAAAACACAGCCATGAAAAAAGAATGGTACCAGAATGTCCTCCTAGAGCAACTTCTCCCAACTGTCCAAGAGCAGTTTGGTGCCCAACAATGCCTTTTCCAGCATGATGGAGCACCTTGCCAAAAAGCTAAGGTGATCACTAAATGGCTCATGGAACAAAACATAGAGATTTTGGGTCCATGGCCTGGAAACTCCCCAGATCTTAATCCCATTGAGAACTTGTGGGCAATCATCAAGAGACGGGTGGACAAACAAAAACCAACAAATTCTGGCAAACTGCAAGCATTGCTTATGCAAGAATGGACAGCTATCAGTCAGGATTTGATCCAGAAGTTGATTGAGAGCATGCCAGGGAGAATTACAGAGGTCCTGAAGAAGAAGGGTCAACACTAGTGATGAGCGAGTACCAAAAAGCTCGGGTGCTCGAGGCTCGGGCCGAGCATCCCAAGATACTCGTGTACTCGGCCCGAGCACCGAGCCCAATGTTATCCTATGGGAGACCCGAGTATTTTTATGAAATGACCCCCCGGCAGCATGTAGAAACCCTAAAAATGTCACAAAAGTCTCAGAAGAGTGCTCAAATGACATGGCAACAGCATGGGGAAGACCCCTTGAAGCATTTATCACTCAAAAGTCACAGCTGTGAACAATTTTGTCCGAGTTTTACGCCATTTTTACGGACTCACCAGAAAACCTTCCAAAATGACACCAAAATGAATTTTCATGGCGGAAATGTTAAGGGCACATACCCAATAGTGAGATAGAGCTGGTGTATGTTACTTTTGGAGATTACATGAAAGATTTTACGTGAAAACATTGTGTGGCACTCCGATGTCCCTGAGAAGAGACGTACATGAAGGCCTCTTGAGTCTAATGTGCCCATTTTGAGGAAGTGAGTCTTTGTAGTATTTTCCTTTGCCAGGGCAGTCCAAAATTGTGAAATTCATTAATGCCCCTGCATACAGACGTGCATGAGGGCCTGTAAACCTGAAGTGCCCATTGTAAGGAAGTGGGTCTATTGTAGTATAGCCTTTAGGCAGGGCAGCCAAAAATTGGGAGGCTCCACATTGTCCCTGGATAGAGACGTGCATGATGGCCTGTAAACCTGAAGTGCCCATTGTAAGGAAGTGGGTCTATTGTAGTATAGCCCTTAGGCAGGGCAGCCAAAAATTGGGAGGCTCCACATTGTCCCTGGATAGAGACGTGCATGATGGCCTGTAAACCTGAAGTGCCCATTGTAAGGAAGTGGGTCTATTGTAGTATAGCCCTTAGGCAGGGCAGCCAAAAATTGGGAGGCTCCACATTGTCCCTGGATAGAGACGTGCATGATGGCCTGTAAACCTGAAGTGCCCATTGTAAGGAAGTGGGTCTATTGTAGTATAGCCCTTAGGCAGGGCAGCCAAAAATTGGAAGGCTCCACATTGTCCCTGGATAGAGATGTGCATGATGGCCTGTAAACCTGAAGTGCCCATTGTAAGGAAGTGGGTCTATTGTAGTATAGCCCTTAGGCAGGGCAGCCAAAAATTGGGAGGCTCCACATTGTCCCTGGATAGAGACGTGCATGATTGCCTATAAACCTGAAGTGGCCATTGTAAGGAAGTGGGTCTATTGTAGTATAGCCCTTAGGCAGGGCAGCCAAAAACTGGGAGGCTCCACATTGTCCCTGGATAGAGACGTGCATGATGGCCTGTAAACCTGAAGTGCCCATTGTAAGGAAGTGGGTCTATTGTAGTATAGCCCTTAGGCAGGGCAGCCAAAAATTGGGAGGCTCCACATTGTCCCTGGATAGAGACGTGCATGAGGGCCTGTAAACCTGAAGTGCCCATTGTAAGGAAGTGGGTCTATTGTAGTATAGCCCTTAGGCAGGGCAGCCAAAAATTGGGAGGCTCCACATTGTCCCTGGATAGAGACATGCATGAGGGCCTCAAAACATTGTTCCCATTGCAAAGGAGCGGATCTCCTGTCGTTGTAATGCCCATTCTGAAAGAATGGGTGAAAAAATTTACCACTGGGGGTATACCTGAAACAACGGCCTAACTATTGTAACGGTCATCATGGTGGCGCATGAGGAGAAGGAGGAGCAGTCCAGCGATTAGCCAAACTCCAGAAGTGTGTACCCATGGGTGAGTGGAGGTACATGGCAAATTCCCGTTACAAACTTTAAATTCTACTCTCATTTGCTGGAGGTGTGGTGAAGTCTGGCCCAATCCAACCCTTGTTCATCTTGATCAGAGTCAGCCTGTCAGCATTTTCAGTTGACAGGCGGGTGCGTTTATCTGTAATTATTCCACCTGCGGCACTAAAAACACGCTCTGACAAAACGCTAGCGGCAGGGCAGGCCAGGACTTCCAAGGCGTAGAGAGCCAATTCATGCCACGTGTCCAGCTTGTATACCCAATAATTGTAAGGCACAGAAGAATGTCGGAGTACAGTTGTTCGATCTGCAAGGTACTCCTTGAGCATCTGGGCAAACTTAGAATTTCTTGTGGCACTACCCCGCACCTCAGGGGCTGTGGTACGTGAGGGGCTGAGAAAACTGTCCCACATCTTAAAGACTGTTCCCCTACCTCTGGCGGATTGGACTTGTGCCCCTCTCGGCTGTACGCCTTGGTTGTCCACTGATTCCTGACCTATGCCGCTAGCGTTTTGTGAGGGGAATGCTTTACCTACTTCCGTGACTATGGCCTTCCGGAACTGCTGCATTTTGGCTGACCTCTCCGCCTCGGGAATAAGAGACATAAAGTTCTCCTTGTAGAGTGGGTCTAACAGTGTTATCAACCAGTAATGATTGTCGGCCAAGATGTTCTTAACGCGAGGGTCACGAGACAGGCAGCTTACCATAAAGTCAGCCATGTGCGCTAGACTCTTAACAGCCATCACTTCAGTATCCTGACCAACACGATGACTGAACATGCTGTCCTCCTCCTCCTCCTCCTCCTCATCTACCCTGTCCTCTGGCCAGCCACGCTGAACCGAGTATATGATTGGTGTGCATGTCATATCCTCAATTTGGCCGGAGAGTTGCTCCATGTCTTCATCCTCCTTCTCGTCATAGTCCTCCACTGCACGTTGTGATGAGACGAGGCTGGGCTGTGTGTTATCACCCACACCCACTACTGTTTCTTGCTCCAACTCATCGCGCTCCGCCTGCAATGCATCATGTTTGTTTTTGAGCAGAGAACATTTTAGAAGGCAGAGAAGCGGTATGGTAACGCTAATAATGGTGTCATCGCCGCTCACCATCTTGGTGGAGTCCTCAAAGTTTTGGAGGATGGTACATAGGTCGGACATCCATCTCCACTCCTCAGGTGTTATGTGTGGAGTTTGACCCATTTCCCGACGGCTTAGGTGATGTAGGTACTCAACAACTGCCCTCTTCTGCTCACATATCCTGACCAACATGTGCAGAGTTGAATTCCAACGCGTGGGGACATCACACACCAGTCTGTGAGCCGGAAGATGCAAACGGCGTTGAAAGCCGGCAAGGCCGGCTGAAGCAGTAGGTGACTTTCGAAAATGTGCAGACAGGCGGCGAACTTTTACCAGCAGATCAGACAGCTCTGGGTATGACTTTAGAAACCGCTGAACTACGAGGTTGAGCACATGGGCCACGCATGGAACATGTGTCAGCTGGCCTCGCCTCAAAGCCGCCACCAGGTTCCGGCCATTGTCACACACGACCTTTCCTGGCTTTAGGTTCAGAGGTGTGAGCCAGTGATCTGCCTGCTGTTTCAGAGCTGTCCACACCTCTTCTGCATTGTGGGGTTTGTCACCTATGCAGATTAGCTTCAGCACAGCCTGTCGCCGTTTCGCCGAGGCAGTGCTGCAGTGCTTTCAGCTTGGGACTGGTGTGGAGGGTAAAGTGGATGAGGATGCGCAGGAGGAGGAGGAGGCTGAGGAGCATGACATTCCGGAGCTGTAGAGTGTGGGTGAAACCCTGACTGAGGTAGGGCCTGCAAACCTTGGTGTGGGAAGGACGTGTTCCGTCCCTCGCTCAGACTGGGTCCCAGCTTCCACAATATTAACCCAGTGTGCCGTCAACGAGATGTAGCGGCCTTGCCCACAAGCACTTGTCCACGTGTCTGTGGTTAGGTGGACTTTGGCTGAAACAGCGTTGTTCAGGGCACGTGTGATGTTTTGTGACACGTGGTTATGCAATGCGGGGACGGCACACGGGGAGAAATAGTAGCGGCTGGGGACCGAGTAACGTGGGACAGCTGCCGCCATCAGGTCGCGGAATGCTTCTGTCTCTACCAGCCTAAAAGGCAACATTTCCAGCGCAAGCAGTCACGAAATGTTAGCATTTAGAACTGTGGCATGTGGGGCGTTGGCAGTGTATTTGCGCCTGCGTTCAAAGGCTTGCTGAATGGATAACTGAACGCTGCGCTGGGACAAGGACGTGCTTGATGATGGTGTTATTTCTGCGTGGGCAACTGCAGGTGCAGGGCCGGAGGAGGCTTGTTCGCGGGCAGCATGGACAGGGGATTGGCTCGCATGCACAACAAGCGAAGACGTATCAGTGACATCAGCAAGCACTGCTCCTCGACTCTGTTGTACATCTCACAAAGTCGGGTGCTTGGCTGACGTGCCTGATCATGCTGGTGGTGGTCAGGCTGCTAGTTTTGGTACCCCTGCTGATGCTGGCATGGCAGGTGTTGCAAATGGCCTTTTTAGAATCATCTGGAGCCAACTTAAAAAACTGCCAGACTCGGGAAGACCTAACATTTGTACAGGCACCTTGTGTCGTGTTGTTGTTCCGGGGAACGGTTGCCTGACTTCTGCCTGGGGCCACCACCCTGCTTCTTACTGCCTGTTGGGATGCTACGCCTCCCTCCCCCTGTGCACTGCTGTCCTCGCTCTGCATATCCTCCTGCCAGGTTGGGTCAGTTACTGGATCATCCACCACGTCGTCTTCCTCTTCCGCACCCTGCTCCTCCTCCTGACTTCCTGACAATTGTGTCTCATCATCGTCCACCCCTTGTTGAGACACGTTGCCAACTTCGTGAGAACGTGGCTGCTCAAATATTTGGGCATCTGTACATACGATCTCGTCATGACCCACTTCAACAGGAGCTGGCGAGAGGCCAGAATGTGCGAATGGAAACGTGAACAGCTCTTCCGAGTGTCCAAGTGTGGGATCAGTAATGTCCGTGGACATTTCCTCGGCCTGGTGGTAGGAAGGAGGATCATGTTCTGAAATGTGCAGTGCAGTATCACGGCTACTGACACTTGACCGTGTGGAAGACAGAGTGTTTGTGGTGGTGCCAATCTGACTGGAAGCATTATCCGCTATCCAACTAACAACCTGTTGACACTGGTCTTGGTTCAAGAGCGGTGTACTGCTGCGGTCCCCAAGAATTTGGGACAGGACGTGCGAACGAGTAGATGTGGCCCTTTGTTGTAGCGAAATTAGAGCTTGCCCACGACCTCGGCCTCTGCCTGCACCGCCATCACGTCCACTTCCTTGTTCGTTGCCAACGCCCTTGCGCATTTTGCAATGCTGTGCTGACGTGTATTCACTAGACTTGTGCGTTATATCCAAGTTTGTGCAAAACGCACACAAGTGCACCTGTACGCTGCCACCGACAGGCACACACGTGTGGTTTTTAAATGCAAGCACGGACGCACTAAGAACCTAACAGGTTTTTAAGAGCGACAATTACTGAGAAGTTTGACACTATCAGGCACTGCTGATGTGTATTATTCACTAGACTTGTGCGTTATATCCAAGTTTGTGCAAAACGCACACAAGTGCATCTGTACACTGCCACCGACAGGCACACACGTGCGGTTTTTAAATGCAAGCACGGACGCACTAAGAACCTAACAGGTTTTTAGGAGCGACAATTACTGAGACGTTTGACACTATCAGACACTGCTGACGTGTATTATTCACTAGACTTGTGCGTTATATACTAGTTTGTGCAAAACGCACACAAGTGCACCTGTACGCTGCCACCGACAGGCACACACGTGCTGTTTTTAAATGCAAGCACGGACGCACTAAGAACCTAACAGGTTTTTAAGCGTGACAATTACTGAGAAGTTTGACACTATAAGGACTGTTTTAGACTGTGTACACCAGCCCCAGATATGATGAAGGCTGGTATACGGTCACCACTAGGAATGGCTATATACCCTGCCTGCCTGCCTGTATACAGCTACAATAGTCCTGAGAAGGACTCTTCTGGTCACTAGCCTGTATTCCGACCTGGCTATACCCTGCCTGCCCTGCCTGTATACAGCAACAATAGTCATGAGAAGGACTCTTCTCCTGTACTCCGACCTGGCTATACCCTGCCTGCCTGTATACAACTATAATAGTCCTGAGAAGGACTCCTGGTCACACTGTTTGCAGCCCTACTACGGAAATAACTATAAAGGGCCGCAAACCTTTCCCTGAAGCAGCAACACTCTCCCTGCACTGACTGTCTGGATGGCTGTGTGCAGAGCACAGCGCGCCCGCCGGTATAAAGGCTCGGTCACGCTGTGCAGGCCGGCCAATCACTGCAATTCCACAACTAACAGGGCTGTGGCATTGCAGTGGTCTGCCAGCCAATCCCTGCATGAGGGCTGGCTCTCAAAAGAGCGCCAACATGCAGGGATGAAGACTACGAGTACAGCACAAGTATCGCGAGATTACTCGGTACCTGCCGAGTAGCCCGAGTACAGTGATACTCGTGCGAGTACCGAGTAGTGACAAGCGTACTCGCTCATCACTAGTCAACACTGCAAATATTGACTTGCTGCATTAACTCATTCTAACTGTAAATATAACCTTTTGGTACTCATAATCTGATTGCAATTATATTTCTGTATGTGATGTAAACATCAGACAAACAACAATGAAAAACCAGAGGGCAACAGATCATGTGAAAATATAATTTTGGTGTCAATCTCAAAACTTTGGGCCATGACTGTACATTCTATCCCGGGAATGTTAATACATTCTATTTTGTTAACAGCAGTTATTAACCCGGGCGAAGCCGGGTAGTACAGCTAGTATATATATATATATATATATATATATATATATATATATATATACACACAAGATATATGTGTAATCTACCATATATTACATAGTGTATTACATATTTACAATTTATTACAGTTTTTTGTGTTCTAAAGTTGTATTACAATAAATATATTTTATGTTCTATCTAAATATCTTGATTATTATTGTATCATAAAAATTATTAACTGTCTGATGTAAACATTGTACTACAATAAATTTTTCACTTAACTGTAAGCAATATATGTGGGAGTCGGAGTCGTGGAGTCGGAGTTGGTGCAAGGGAAATTGAGGAGTCAGAGTCGAAGGTTTGGCTTCCCGACTCCGCAGCCCTGAAAAATATGGCTACTCAGTGTTGTTTTATTATGTAATGGTAGCCAAACATAAAAACCTAATATAAATTTGTTATTGCACCGATCTGAAGAATTAAACCGTCTTACCTCTTAATACTGAACAGTGAATGTCATAAAAAGTAAATAAAAATAATTCTTGACCTGTTGTTGGTTTGTTTATTCATCCTCCCAAAGATTGCAGTAAGTCCCGGCTCACATATATCCTGCGCTTTACGCGGAGGACTTGCATCAGGGTTTGCGTATAAAACCTGCTTTACATGTTATGATTCTGCATACGATATCGTATGCGATCATAACCGTCCCCATCGTATGTGCGGCACGTTCAATTTTGTTGAATGTGCCGCACAAACGATTAACCCCCATCACACGTACTTACCCTTCCATATGACCTCGCTGTGGGCGGCGAACGTCCACTTCCTGGAGTGGGAGGGACGTTCAGCGTCACATCGACGTCACGCGGCAACCGGCCAATAGAAGCGGAGGGACGGAGCTGAGCAGGACGTAAACATCCCGCCCACCTCCTTCCTTCTGCATTACCGGCCGGGAGCCACAGGACGCAGGTAAGATCTGTTCATCGTTCCCGGGGTGTCACACACTGCGATGTGTGATACCCCGGGTACGATGAACAACCTGACGTTCAATTCTAGAGAAAAGTACGATGTGCGGGTGATGAGCGTTTTACCGTTCAATCACAATCGCACGTAGCTGTTACACACTGCAATGTACCTTACGATGCTGGATGTGCGTCACTTACGACGTGACCCCGCCGACACATTGTAAGATACATTGCAGCGTGTAAAGCGGGCTTTAGTCTCTGAAATACGTGATTCTGATGGAACCCTCTACGTAGCATTCACTATAATGAGGCCGATTGAGACACTTTGGCCTTTGTGGGGCCTACGATAAGTTGAAGTGGGCCAGACAATAAAAACCTGCTAGAGTCACCCCTGCACTCAAATGAAAGTAAAAAGCTACCTAAATTGCAGAGTCTTACTAACTGGCAGTAATCCCAAAGTAATGTGGACGCACTGTGTCGGCCAGAGAATGTCCGGTAAAATTACCTATTTGAAGTAGGTGAAAGGGGTGCAGAGGGGTTCCAATGGATACCCCAACGTGAGTTTTGTGTGCTTTGTCAAGGGAGTGCATATTGGTGGCCAACAGGACCTTTTGAGTCATGTGAATTCAATCAGAATAGGTGAGATACATACAAAACATACCCTGTTTCCCCGAAAATAAGACGCTGTCTTATATTTTTTTTTGCCCTGAAAAAAGCGCTAGGTCTTATTTTCAGGGGTTCTCTTATTCTCGAGGAGACATGGTTGGGGGTAAGTTTACCCCCCACAAAAAGCAGACCCCCCCATCCCAGGATCGTCATACTTACCAGCCCAGGGCGTCTGTATGGCTCCCAGATCCTTCTGTGATCTCCCATCAGGTATGCTGCACGCCTCCCCTGCGTCTGGCTGACATCAGATCTCACACACACACACATCACTTCTCCCTGTGATCTACCTGCAGCTGTGCTCCCCTGCGTCTGGCTGACATCAGATCACACACACACACACACACACTTCTCCGGTGGGCGGTCCCAGCAGCTGTGCTGCATGCCGTGCTCCTCTGCCTCCTGCCGACACTCACAGATCCGATCGCTTACGTTCACACACAGTTACACATCAGACAGCATACACGCACACATCTGATCGCATACACTCACACACACCCCACTTCTCCCTGTGTCTTCCGGTGGGCGGTCCCAGCAGCTGAGCTACACGCCGTGCTCCTCTGCCTTCTGCCGACACTCCCAGATCCGATTGCATACATTCACATACATTCACACACATACACACACACACACCCACACCCAATATCGCACATACGCGCGCACACCCTCACAACATCCGGACATACCACATGATTCCGGCCATGTGATCCTCGGCAGGTCCTGGAAGGTCACTGCACGCACAGTATCGCCGCCGAGAATTAAGCGATATCGCCGGATGTTGTGAGTGTGTGGATGCGATCTGTAGTGTATGTGTGTGTGTGTGTGTGTGTGTGTGAGAGTGAGTGAGTGTGATCTGATGTGTGTGTGTTCCGCTGCAGGACCTTGATGCGCTCACCTGCTCCCGGTCGGCGTCTGGTGAGTATGATCGGGGGTCTTCTTTCTTCTGTCTTCTCTCTTCTGGGGGTGCCCGCTGCCTATAATGAAGTGTCCTGCAGTGTCTTTAACTCTTTCACCGCTGCATGACACTTCATTATTGACCGCGGCTAGGTCTTATTTTCAGGTGATGTCATATTAAAGCTTCCCTGAAAACTCCTGGGAGGTCTTATTTTCGGGGGAGGTCTTATTTTCGGGGAAACACGGTAGAAACAGGAGGACTATGAGTCATTTTCACTCGAATAAAAACAACGTTTATTTTAATACACAAGGCAGTAACATAAATGACAGTAATAATACCAATTCAATATACATAAGCTGTTTTGACCTATGACTTACGGCTTAATCAATATTAAGTCTTATGATATAATGTGTCCATATGATTGCTGCACCAGAAAATGCATGCAGTAATCATGTTAAATCAATAGAGGGCGCTATTCTCCTATACATGCACGCTGAGCTTTTCCAAACAGTAAACGGTCAGTGCATAATATAAAGTAAGTACGGTAATTGAATTGTCTATATTAAGGACTAGCTGTACTACCGGTCAGTGCATAATATAAAGTAAGTCATTGAATTGTCTATATTAAGGACTAGCTGTACTACCAGGCTTCGCCCGGGTTAATAACTGTTGTTAACAAAATAGAATGTATTAACATTCCCGGGATAGAATGTATAAATAGAATGTATTAACGCCCGGGATAGTAACTG
The DNA here is from genome assembly GCF_048569485.1 of Anomaloglossus baeobatrachus. Classification (NCBI taxonomy): domain Eukaryota; kingdom Metazoa; phylum Chordata; class Amphibia; order Anura; family Aromobatidae; genus Anomaloglossus; species Anomaloglossus baeobatrachus. The sequence goes on from NC_134358.1 coordinate 389,161,018, forward strand.
TCTCTCTGTTTCTCTCCCATTCTCTGTCTGTCTCCCCCTCTGTATATATCTCTCTCTCTATCTCTTTGTCTGTCTGTCTCTTTCCCTGTCTGTCTCTGACTGTCTCTGTCTCTCTCTTCGTCTGTCTCAATCTCTTTCCCTGTCTGTCTATCTATCTCTTTCCCTGTCTGTCTATCTATCTCTGTCACTTTCCCTGTCTGTCTCTTTCCCTCTCTTTCCCTGTCTGTCTCTTTCCCTCTCTTTCCCTGTCTGTCTCTTTCCCTCTTTCCCTGTCTCTTTCCCTGTGTCTGTGTCTTTGTCTATCTCTTTACCTGTCTTTGTCTGTCTCTTACCCTGTCTGTCTCTTTCCCTTTCTTTCCCTGTCTGTTTTCCTGTGTCTGTCTCTTTGTCTGTATCTGTCTCTTTCCCTGTCAGTCTGTCTCTTTGTCTGTGTCTGTCTCTTTGTATCTGTCTCTTACCCTGTCTATGTCTGTTTCTTACCCTGTCTGTCTGCCTCTTTCCCTGTCTGTGTCTGTCTCTTTCCCTGGCTGCATTGTGACATGCCAACATTCCATATAAGGGCGTGGCTGCACATTCTTCTGAAGTTCTGGCTGCACTGTGGCTCCCAGCTCCATTCGCTTTAATGGAGGCAGGTTTTTTGGCGAATAACTGTAAAGCGCGGGGTTAACATTTCCCCTCGAAACATAGCCTATGACGCTCTCAGGGTCCAGACGTGTGAGTGTGCAAAATTTTGTGGCTGTAGCTGCGACTGTGTAGATGCCAATCCCGGACATACATACATACATACATACACATACACACATTCAGCTTTATATATTAGAAAATTTTGTGGCTGTTGCTGCGACGGTGTAGATGCCAATCCTGGACATACATACATACATACACACATTCAGCTTTATATATTAGACTAGCTGTACTACCTGGCTTCGCCCGGGTTAATAACTGCTGTTAACAAAATAGAATGTATTAACATTCCCGGGATAGAATAGCTAGCTCGGCACTGCTGGTAGTCCGATCCCGCAGCTGAAACAGTTTTAAGATACCGTCCTGGCGTTTGCTGGTCCTTCTTGGGCGCCCTGGAGCCTTTTTGGCAACAATGGAAGTTCTCTCCTTGAAGTTCTTGATGATGCGATATATTGTTGACTGAGCTGCAATCTTTGTAGCTGCGATACTCTTCCCTGTTAGGCCATTTTTGTGCAGAGCAATGATGGCTGCTTGTGTTTCTTTAGAGATAACCATGGTTAACTGAAGAGAAACATTGATACCAAGCACCAGCATCCTTTTAAAGTGTCCAGTGGTGTCATTCTTACTTAATCATGACTGATTGATCGCCAGCCCTGTCCTCATCAACACCCACACCTGTGTTAATGGAACAATCACTAAAACAATGTTAGCTACTCCTTTTAAGGCAGGAATACAATGATGTTGAAATGTGTTTTGGGGGTTAAAGTTCATTTTCTTAGCCAATATTGACTTTGCAAGTAATTGCTGTTAAGCTGATCACTCTTTATGACATTCTGGAGTATATGCAAATTGCCATTAGAAAAACTTAAGCAGTAGACTTTGTAAAAATTAATATTTGTAGCATTCTCAAAACTTTTGGCCATGACTGTATAAATAGAATGTATTAACAAAAATTTATTCTGCACACAAAAACCACAAAACAAATAGATAGAAATGTAATTATTAAAAGGCAAAAACTAAGCGAATAGAAGCATTTCACAACATGTATTTCAACACCACAGATATTCCACACAGATTTAACATCCTATGACTTCACAAATACTGAGAATGTCCTTTGTTGCCTATATTAACCAATCAGAGCTCAGATTAATTAACTGTAGCAAAATAGAAGCTAAGCTGTGATTGGTTGCTATTGGCAGCCTGATAAATCTCCAGGCAACAGAAAGCCCTCCCCCCTGACAGTATATATTAGCTCACACATACACATATAGACAGGTCATGTGACTGACAGCTGCCATATTTCCTATATGGTACATTTGTTGTTCTTGTAGTTTGGCTGCTTATTAATCAGATTTTTATTTTTGAAAGATAATACCAGACTTGTGTGTGTTTTAGGGCGATTATGTGGCGAGGTTGGTGTATGTGTGAGATGTGTGCTGAGGGTGGTATATGTGTTCAAGCACGTGGTAGTGTGTGGCGCATTTTGTGTGTGTGTGTGTGTTCATATCCCCGAGTGTGGTGAGTATCCCATGTCGGGGCCCCACCTTAGCAACTGTACGGTATATACTGTTTGGCGCCATCGCTCTCATTCTTTAAGTCCCCCTTGTTCACATCTGGCAGCTGTCAATTTGCTCCCAACACTTTTCGTTTCACTTTTTCCCCATTATGTAGATAGGGGCAAAATTGATTGGTAAATTGGAAGGCGCGGGGTTAAAATTTCGCCTCACAACATAGTACCCGGCGCTGCCCGGGATAGTAACTGTCTCTCTGTTTCTCTCCCATTCTCTGTCTGTCTCCCTCCCTGTCTGTCACTTTCCTTCTCTTTCCCTGTCTGTCTCTTTCCCTGTCAGTCTGTCTCTTTGTCTGTCTCTTTGTGTCTGTCTCTTACCCTGTCTGTGTCTGTTTCTTACCCTGTCTGTGTCTGCCTCTTTCCCTGTCTGTGTCTGTCTCTTTCCCTGGCTGCATTGTGACACGCCAACATTCCATATAAGGGCGTGGCTGCGCATTCTTCTGAAGTTCTGGCTGCACTGTGGCTCCCAGCTCCATTCGCTTTAATGGAGGCAGGTTTTTTGGCAAATAACTGTAAAGAGCGGGGTTAAAATTTCCCCTCGAAACATAGCCTTTGACGCTCTCGGGGTCCAGAAGTGTGAGTGTGCAAAATTTTGTGGCTGTAGCTGCGACAGTGCGGATGCCAATCCCGGACATACACACATACACACACACATACACACACACATTCAGCTTTATATATTAGATTACATATTGACATATTGTATTACATATATACAATTTATTACAGTTTTTTGTGTTCTAAAGACGACTCCAGAGCTTCATTTTTTTGCCTACAGTCATGTATAGGCTCGTTTTTTGCTGGATGAGTTAACGTTTTTATTGGTATAATTTTTGGCCATATAACATAAAAAATTTTTTATCGCTCTTTATTCCAATTTTTGGGAGACAGAGTGCCTAAAAACCAGCAATTCACAAATTATTTATTGGGATTATTTTGTTGTGCCATTCACTGTTTGGTAAAAGTAATAGCACAACTTTATTCCCCAGGTCAGTATAATTATAGCAATACTACATTTATATGTCGTCTTTTTAATGTTTTGCCTCTTTCACACAATAAAAACAATTTTCTTGAAAAAAAATATATATTTTCCATCGCTATATTGTGACGATAGCTTTTTATTTTTTCGCCAATGAAGCCAACTGAGGGTTAGTTTTTTTGCAGGACGAGATGATCTTTTCATTAGTTACATTTGACTTTTTGATTGTGTGTTATTCCACTTTTTTTCAGGCAGTTGGATGAAAAAGCCTCATTTTTGTCACTTTTTTTACGGTGTTTACTGAAGGGGTTAATTTGTTCGACAGACTTCTAGATCGGGTCACTCCAGATGCAACAATACCAAATATGTGTACTTTTTTATGTTACTGCATAAATATTTGCATCTAGTGCATAATATTTGTTTCATTTGTTCCTTATATTCCTTATAATAGTCTGGAAAGCTTGCTATTATTACCATCTTTTCAGTTAGCCATTAAAAGGTATCAACCTCTGAGGACTCTCAGTTCTTTTAAATAACTTTTTTTTATCTCTACTGGCTAACACAGTACAAAGATATTTTATTCCTTATTTTGTGTTTTCTTTTAATATACTTACCATTTTTTTAAAACTTTTTTTTAACTTTTGTACTTATTTCCTCTATGGGCTTTAACTTTTTAGTTTGATCGCTAGTGTAATGCATTGCAATGTACGTACATTGTAATACATTACATCTGCCAGTATGACACTGTCAGAACACCTGTTAGACCCTGCTATTGACATGGTCTACCAGGCTACCATTGCTGACAGATCAGGAGGTCATTATTTGACCTCTTGATGTCATGACAACGATCGGGTCCCTGTAATCATGTCATGGTTGTCCTGATCGGGTGAGATGGAGCTCATTCCCTCTCTCAAGCTTCTAAATGCTGCGATTGTTATTGATCAGAGAATTAGAGTTTTTTTTTTTTATATACATGACAAACATCTGACTGATTTCTAACTCAGGAGCCATCCTCCTCAATATTACGTATATTGATTTTTAGGGGGTTTTGATAAAGTAACCAAGTTAGCCACCTAAACTGGGAGCAGCATAATGTAGAATCAGAGACCTTGATTCCAGGGATGTTGCACTTACTAGGCTGCTGTAGTTTTGATAATGACAGTTTTATCAGGAGAGAGGAGTGTCATTAAGAGGACTAGTTGTCTCGTGTCATGTAGTAAAGCATGAACTCTGTATAACCCCTCATTAGCAGCTTTCTGCCTATACACAGTGTCACAGAAAGCTATGAATCAGTAGTATAGATAGGATTATTCACAGTTTAGCAGTGTGAGTATGTGGATGCGATGTGATGTATGTGTGATGTGTGTGTGAGAGTGAGTGTGAGCCGGTGTACACTGGTAACTATGATACACATCAAGTAACTAAGGGACCTTAGTTACCCGATGTGTATAATGGTTACCAGCGTTCACGGGCTCCGTCAAGATCCCAGCATCGCAAGGTTATGTCTGGCGCTGCTGGGATCATGACGGAGCCGGTGTACACTGGTAACTATGATACACATCGGGTAACCAAGGGACCTTAGTTACCCGATGTGTATAATGGTTTCCAGCGTTCACGGCCTCCGTCAAGATCCCAGCATCGCAAGGTTATGTCTGGCGCTGCTGGGATCGTGACGGAGCCGGTGTAGAAGCAAGCGATATCCCAGGATGTTGTGAGTGTGTGGATGTGATGTGTGAGGTGTGTGCGAGAGTGAGTGTGATCTGATGTGTGTGTGTGTACTCACCTGGGAGTCGGAGCTCCGTGTCAGTTGGGCCAGAGCGAGCGTGCATTGCGTGAGGGGGACGGGGCCTGCAGAGAGCCGGGGCGAGAGGCCAATCCGTGGGGGGGGGGGGGGCGCGGCCATGGCGAGCCCAGCGGCCAATCAGCTTTGTGTCACCGTAAGGACACAATTTTGGAGCATGACAGACAGACAGACAGAATAAGGCAATTATATATATAGATATATATATATGGCAATTATATATGTAGATATATACAGTTAGGTCCAGAAATATTTGGACAGTGACACAAGTTTTGTTATTTTAGCTGTTTACAAAAACATGTTCAGAAATACAATTATATATATAATATGGGCTGTAAGTGCACACACTCCCAGCTGCAATATGAGAGTTTTCACATCCAAATCGGAGAAAGGGTTTAGGAATCATAGCTCTGTAATGCATAGAGTCCTCTTTTTAAAGGGATCAAAAGTAATTGGACAAGGGACTCTAAGGGCTGCAATTAACTCTGAAGGCGTCTCCCTCGTTAACCTGTAATCAATGAAGTACTTAAAAGGTCTGGGGTTGATTACAGGTGTGTGGTTTTGCATTTGGAAGCTGTTGCTGTGACCAGACAACATGCGGTCTAAGGAACTCTCAATTGAGGTGAAGCAGAACATCCTGAGGCTGAAAAAAAAGAAAAAATCCATCAGAGAGATAGCAGACATGCTTGGAGTAGAAAAATCAACAGTCGGGTACATTCTGAGAAAAAAGGAATTGACTGGTGAGCTTGGGAACTCAAAAAGGCCTGGGCGTCCACGGATGACAACAGTGGTGGATGATCGGCGCATACTTTCTTTGGTGAAGAAGAACCCGTTCACAACATCAACTGAAGTCCAGAACACTCTCAGTGAAGTAGGTGTATCTGTCTCTAAGTCAACAGTAAAGAGAAGACTCCATGAAAGTAAATACAAAGGGTTCACATCTAGATGCAAAACATTCATCAATTCCAAAAATAGACAGGCCAGAGTTAAATTTGCTGAAAAACACCTCATGAAGCCAGCTCAGTTCTGGAAAAGTATTCTATGGACAGATGAGACAAAGATCAACCTGTACCAGAATGATAGGAAGAAAAAAGTTTGGAGAAGAAAGGGAACGGCACATGATCCAAGGCACACCACATCCTCTGTAAAACATGGTGGAGGCAACGTGATGGCATGGGCATGCATGGCTTTCAATGGCACTGGGTCACTTGTGTTTATTGATGACATAACAGCAGACAAGAGTAGCCGGATGAATTCTGAAGTGTACCGGGATATACTTTCAGCCCAGATTCAGCCAAATGCCGCAAAGTTGATCGGACGGCGCTTCATAGTACAGATGGACAATGACCCCAAGCATACAGCCAAAGCTACCCAGGAGTTCATGAGTGCAAAAAAGTGGAACATTCTGCAATGGCCAAGTCAATCACCAGATCTTAACCCAATTGAGCATGCATTTCACTTGCTCAAATCCAGACTTGAGACGGAAAGACCCACAAACAAGCAAGACCTGAAGGCTGTGGCTGTAAAGGCCTGGAAAGCATTAAGAAGGAGGAAACCCAGCGTTTGGTGATGTCCATGGGTTCCAGACTTAAGGCAGTGATTGCCTTCAAAGGATTCGCAACAAAATATTGAAAGTAAAAATATTTTGTTTGGGTTTGGTTTATTTGTCCAATTACTTTTGACCTCCTAAAATGTGGAGTGTTTGTAAAGAAATGTGTACAATTCCTACAATTTCTATCAGATATTTTTGTTCAAACCTTCAAATTAAACGTTACAATCTGCACTTGAATTCTGTTGTAGAGGTTTCATTTCAAATCCAATGTGGTGGCATGCAGAGCCCAACTCGCGAAAATTGTGTCACTGTCCAAATATTTCTGGACCTAACTGTATATATAGATATTATTTTTTTTTTAATGTGTATGGGATGTGTGCCTGTATATAGAGGGCTATGTGGGGGTGGGGGCTCACATTGTACCCTGTTTCACCGAAAATAAGACAGTGTCTTACATTAATTTTTGTCCCAAAGATGCGCTAGGTTTTATTTTCAGAGGATGCCTAATTTTCCAATGAAGAAGAATTCACATTTATTGTTGAACAAAAAAAAAAAAAGAACATTTATTATATACTGTACAGTAGTGGTCATCACAAACCAGCATAAACAGGCAAACTGTGAATCCAATCAAGAATTTTTATTGCTACCATTCTTTCCATGTACAACATGCCCTGGTGTTGTTCAGCGGGCATGCTTCCAAACAAAAACATTACTAGGTTTTACTTTCGGGGGAGGCCTTATAATTAGCAAATCAGCAAAACCTCTACTAGGTCTTATTTTCAGGGGATGTGTTATTTTCGGGGTAAAACAGGGTATATAGGGAGGCTATATGAGGGATCAAACTTCCTTACCTCAGCCATGTCTGAGCACTGACCTTGTACGTCTGGGCTCTCTGGGGAGGCTGCAGTTCTGGACTGACAGCACTAGAGGATACCAGGTAGCTGGTTGCGTCATGTTTGATTTTTTTCAAATCTTTGGCAGTTAATGTTTTTTGCGATTCTCTTGACTATTAGAAACAAAACGTTTCCTGTTTCTGTGATCATGTCAGTTACATCTTTTTTATTCCAATTTTTCTTGAGGAAAACAAGTTTCTTAAATCTGCATTCCTTTAGGTCAGGGGTGGGGAACCTCCGGTCCGCGGGCCGCATGCGGCCCGCCATGACCTTTTATGTGGCCCCCGGGCAGATTCCCGGGGGAGGCAGTGCTGGTGCTGTCACCGCAGTTTGCTGCCGCCGGCCCTTTAAATCCACACATTGCTGTTTGTGCTGCAATGTGTTCTCCCGTCGGCCAGTGCCAATTGTGGGCGGGTCCACAGCAGCCTCATAGCTTCCCTCGTTCTGTGCACGCCCCCTGCCCTCCGGAGATCAGTGCCTGCCTTCTCCTTCTGATGCAGTGTGTCCGGCTCCTGCACTCCGGTGATGTGAGTGCAATGCTGCTGTGAGTCCAGCGCCGACCTCTGCTGCTATGTGCCCTGCCCAATGCTTTGTGCCTCCCCACACCAGTTCTGTAAACCCTCTCCCCCAGAGTTGCATGAAACTCTCAGCGCAGTGTGGCCCCCAATATCCTGTGTGCACCCCTCCCCCAGTCCTGTGTGCAGCCCCCCAATGTCCTGTGTGCAGCCCATCACCCAGTAGTCCTGTTTGCACCCCCCCAATCCTGTGTGCACCCCTCCCCCAGTCCTGTGTGCAGCCCCCCAATGTCCTGTGTGCACCCCCACACAATCCTATGTGCAGCCCATCACCCAGTCCTGTGTGCACCCCCAGTCCTGTGTGCACCCCCAGTCCTGTGTGCAGCCCCCCCAGTCCTGTGTGCAGCCCCTCCCAGTCCTGTGTGCAGCCCCCCCCCGTCCTGTGCGCAGCCCCCCCCGTCCTGTGTGCAGCCCCCCCCAGTCCTGTGTGCAGCCCCTCCCAGTCCTGTGTGCAGCCCCCCCCGTCCTGTGCGCAGCCCCCCCCAGTCCTGTGTGCAGCCCCCCGTCCTGTGTGCAGCCCCCCCCAATCGTGTGTGCAGCCCCCCCGTCCTGTGTGCAGCCCACCCCAATCGTGTGTACAGCCCCCCCCCCAGTCGTGTGTACAGCCCCCCCCAGTGATGTCTGTGCCTCCCCCCAGTGATGTCTGTGCCTCCCCCCAGTGATGTCTGTGCCTCCCCCCAGTGATGTCTGTGCCTCCCCCCCAGTGATGTCTGTGCCTCCCCCCCAGTGATGTCTGTGCCCCCAGCCCCGCGTGTGGTGTCTGTGCCCCCAGCCCCGCGTGTGGTGTCTGTGCCCCCAGCCCCGCGTGTGGTGTCTGTGCCCCCAGCCCCGCGTGTGGTGTCTGTGCCCCCAGCCCCGCGTGTGGTGTCTGTGCCCCCAGCCCCGCGTGTGGTGTCTGTGCCCCCAGCCCCGCGTGTGGTGTCTGTGCCCCCAGCCCCGCGTGTGGTGTCTGTGCCCCCAGCCCCGCGTGTGGTGTCTGTGCCCCCAGCCCCATGCCCCCAGTTAATTAATTGCTTCACCCAATATAGCAGGGTCATTTAAACATTGATAATTTTGTGCGGCCCCCGAAGGTTGGTAGAAATTTCCAAATGGCCCCCGACAGAAAAAAGGTTCCCCACCCCTGCTTTAGGTGCTCTTCAAACGTACGTGTAACAGGCATATGTGAAAACCCGATACCGGTGGCTAGCACTGCAGTCTTGCAGCGCTGGGGTCCTGGGTTCAAATCCCACCAAGGACACCATCTGCAAGGAGTTTGTATGTTCTCCCCGTGTTTGCGTGGGTTTCCTCCGGGTACTCCGGTTTCCTCCCACATTCCAAAGACATACAGATAGGGACTCTAGATTGTGAGCCCCAATGGGGACAGTGTTGCCAATGTATGTAAAGTGCTATGGAATTAATAGCGCTATATAAATGAATAAAATTATTATTATTATTATTATCAGAGTTTTCAATCGGTTTGCCATCAATCTGTCATCAGTATTTTTCCGGTATGGCTAAAGAAATAAAGATAATACAAAACTTCTCCTATACTTTCAATGTTAACCCCTTTACGACCTATGACCTACCCATATGTCGTGGTTGGGAATGGGTTCCTGGCCTATAACGTATGGGTACGTCATGGCGATCTTGAAAGGCACAGGAGCTGTACCCACATAATCGTCGCTGAGAGCCTAGCTTACATGACAACCAAGACCTGGCTCTCACAGCCTGGAGCAGTGCCTGCAACACCCCGGGTTGTTTAACCCCTTACATGCTGCGATTGATAATCGATCGCAACATTTAGGAAAAGAAAAAAAAAAATCAAAGATATTATACACTTAAATACATATATTTATGTATAAAAAAACAAAACAAAACATATTTGGTTTTGCGATGTCTGGAATAACCTGACCTATAAAAATGTCACAAAATTGAACCCCTTCGGTGAATACAGTAAAAAAAAAGTTGCATAAAACTGCTTTTTTCATAAAACCGCCAAACAAAAAGTGGAATAAAATGCGATAAAAAAGACAAATGTAAATAAAAATGGCATATCTGGAAATGTTATCTTGTCCCGCAAAAATCAAGTCCCTAAACAGCTCCATCAGCAGAAACATAAAAAAGCTACAGCTCTCAGAATATAGCGATGCAAAACAATACTTCTTTCTACAAAATAGTTTTCATTGTACAAAACATAAAAAAATAATATAAATATGGGATGGGAAACTGTAAATGGTCCTGTAAAAGAGTAATCGCTGCTGAGTAAACATATGGATTGCACATTGACAACAAGCGGATGACAAAACAGAAAAAAATCATCCCACTAATTAGGTGCCAATGTTAGGGAAGGTGATTGTGGGGGAGGGACAGCCGTTGAACGGGGGCGCCATATTTTAGGGTGTCCTCCGTTGCTAGGCGGAATAATATCGCGCTAGGGTCATTTCAGGTTATCCGTTGGTCCTGGGACATCCGTATCCCTGATATAACTTACCCATTTTGAATATATATTGCTTCAAGCCATATTGTGGGGTTGTTATGCATCTCTATATATTTTTTTGTCTGTTTTTTTTTGTATCTTCTTAGTCCTTTGGACAATATTTTAATATATTCTACAAAAATGTATATTTTTGTGGGACATTGTTTACGGTCATTACAAATAATTATTCCCTTTATGATCATTTAATATTGTGCTTTGTCATGTGAAAGCAGCATAAAATAGGGGGCAGAGTCCCTGATTCCAGCAATGTATCACTTAGTCCGGAATTCCACTTGCATATGACATGCGCGAGTCTCGCATCGCATCACCTGGCACAGCCGCACACTCTCCAGACTCTAGCATCTCAGCTGCATGGAAACACATGCAGCCAACCCGCTCCTGCCCGGAGAGTAAGCGGCTGTGCCGGGTGATGCGATGCGAGACTCGCGCATGTCATATGCAAGTGTAACTGGCCTTACTCAGTCACTTGCTGCATTATTGATATCAGTTTTATTGGCTGTAGATTTACCACTGTATAACTCCGGTCACACCACTGATTGACAACTTTTTGTGTACACTGTGCATATGTAGAAAGCTGCCAATCTGTAATAGGGGTGGGGTGATATAGAGCGAAGCGCATGAATATGGAGGATGGCATAGCATCAGGTGTACTAGTGCTCTAGTGATAATGTTCTGCTGATAAGTTATTTTATCAAACCTTCAGTGAGCAGCTCAGTGACACATTGCTGGAATCCGAATCTCTATCTCTTCATCATGTTGCTCTCAGATTAGTTGCCAAATGGTCACTGTTGTTTCAACAATCTTTGTAGAAATCAATAGCACAAGAGAACGTAAGACACATTGTCATTTGTTATCCAAAATATCTCCACATGAGCAACTTCTAGTCTCCAGAATTCATTCATTCAAGCTGAAATCCATGTTTAATAGGAGTGCGGCAGATAAGACCAACCAGTGCGGCAGGTAGTGAGTGATACAAGATTTCTCCCGTGCCTCCCCCATACTCTGGAACGCTCTACCTCAGCATATCAGACTCTCCCCTACCGTGGAAAGCTTCAAGAGGAACCTCAAGACCCATCTCTTCCAACAAGCCTACAACCTACAATAACCCTCAGTCCAGTAGACCACTGCGCAACCAGCTCTGTCCTCACCTATTGTACCATCACCCATTCCCTGTAGACTGTGAGCCCTCGCGGGCAGGGTCCTCTCTCCTCCTATACCAGTCTGTTATGTACTGTTAATGATTGTTGTATGTATACCCTCTTTCACTGTAAAGTGCCATGGAATGAATGGCGCTATAAAAGAAGGGAATTTTGTTTACTTACCGTAAATTCCTTTTCTTCTAGCTCCTATTGGGAGACCCAGACAATTGGGTGTATAGCTTCTGCCTCCGGAGGCCACACAAAGTATTACACTTAAAAGTGTAAACCCCTCCCCTCTGCCTATACACCCCCCCGTGCATCACGGGCTCCTCAGTTTTGGTGCAAAAGCAGGAAGTAGGAAACTTATAAATTGGTCTAAGATAAATTCAATCCGAAGGATGTTCGGAGAACTGAAAACCATGAACCAAGAACAATTCAACATGAACAACATGTGTACACAAAAGAACAACAGCCCGAAGGGAACAGGGGCGGGTGCTGGGTCTCCCAATAGGAGCTAGAAGAAAAGGAATTTACGGTAAGTAAACAAAATTCCCTTCTTCTTTGTCGCTCCATTGGGAGACCCAGACAATTGGGACGTCCAAAAGCAGTCCCTGGGTGGGTAAAAGAATACCTCGTTAAAAGAGCCGTAAAACGGCCCCTTCCTACAGGTGGGCAACCGCCGCCTGAAGGACTCGCCTACCTAGGCTGCCATCTGCCGAAGCGTAGGTATGCACCTGATAGTGTTTCGTGAAAGTGTGCAGACTCAACCAGGTAGCCGCCTGACACACCTGCTGAGCCATAGCCTGGTGCCGCAATGCCCAGGACGCACCCACGGCTCTGGTAGAATGGGCTTTCAGCCCTGAAGGAACCGGAAGCCCAGAAGAACGATAGGCTTCCAGAATTGGTTCCTTGATCCATCGAGCCAAGGTTGACTTGGAAGCCTGCGACCCTTTACGCTGGCCAGCGACAAGGACAAAGAGCGCATCCGAGCGGCGCAGGGGCGCCGTGCGAGAAATGTAGAGCCGGAGTGCTCTCACTAGATCTAACAAGTGCAAATCCTTTTCACATTGGTGAACTGGATGAGGGCAAAAAGAAGGTAAGGAGATATCCTGATTGAGATGAAAAGGGGATACCACCTTAGGGAGAAATTCCGGAACCGGACGCAGAACCACCTTGTCCTGGTGAAACACCAGGAAGGGGGCTTTGCATGACAGTGCAGCTAGCTCAGACACTCTCCGAAGTGATGTGACTGCCACTAGGAAGACCACCTTCTGCGAAAGGCGTGAAAGAGAAATATCTCTCATTGGCTCGAAAGGTGGTTTCTGAAGAGCCGTTAGCACCCTGTTCAGATCCCAAGGTTCTAGCGGGCGCTTGTAAGGAGGGACTATGTGGCAAACCCCCTGCAGGAACGTGCGTACCTGCGGAAGCCTGGCTAGACGCTTTTGAAAGAACACAGAGAGCGCCGAGACTTGTCCCTTAAGAGAGCCGAGAGACAAACCCTTTTCCATTCCGGATTGAAGGAAGGACAGAAAAGTGGGTAAGGCAAATGGCCAGGGAGTAAAACCCTGATCAGAGCACCAGGATAAGAAGATCCTCCACGTCCTGTGGTAGATCTTGGCGGACGTTGGTTTCCTGGCCTGTCTCATAGTGGCAATGACCTCTTGAGATAACCCTGAAGACGCTAGGATCCAGGACTCAATGGCCACACAGTCAGGTTGAGGGCCGCAGAATTCAGATGGAAAAATGGCCCTTGAGACAGCAAGTCTGGTCGGTCTGGTAGTGCCCACGGTTGACCCACCGTGAGATGCCACAGATCCAGGTACCACGACCCCCTCGGCCAGTCTGGGGCGATGAGGATGGCGCGGCGGCAGTCGGACCTGATCTTGCGTAACACTCTGGGCAGCAGTGCCAGAGGAGGAAATACATAAGGCAGTCGAAACTGCGACCAATCCTGAACTAATGCGTCTGCCGCCAGAGCTCTGTGATCTTGAGACCGTGCCATGAATGCCGGGACCTTGTTGTTGTGCCGGGACGCCATTAGGTCGACGTCCGGCTTCCCCCAGCGGCAACAGATCTCTTGAAACACGTCCGGGTGAAGAGACCATTCCCCTGCGTCCATGCCCTGACGACTGAGAAAGTCTGCTTCCCAGTTTTCTACGCCCGGGATGTGAACTGCGGAGATGGTGGAGGCTGTGGCTTCCACCCACAGCAGAATCCGCCGAACTTCCTGGAAGGCTTGCCGACTGCGTGTGCCGCCTTGGTGGTTGATGTATGCCACCGCCGTGGCGTTGTCCGACTGAATTCGGATCTGCCTGCCTTCCAGCCACGGCTGGAACGCCTTTAGGGCTAGATACACTGCCCTTATCTCCAGAACACTGATCTGAAGGGAGGACTCTGGCTGAGTCCAGGTACCCTGAGCCCTGTGGTGGAGGAAGACCGCTCCCCACCCTGACAGACTCGCGTCCGTCGTGACCACAGCCCAGGATGGGGGCAGGAATGATTTCCCCTTCGACAAGGAAGTGGGAAGAAGCCACCACTGAAGGGAGGCCTTGGTCGCCCGAGAAAGGGAGACGTTCCTGTCGAGGGACGTCGACTTCCTGTCCCATTTGCGGAGAATGTCCCATTGAAGTGGACGCAGATGAAACTGCGCAAATGGAACTGCCTCCATTGCTGCCACCATCTTCCCTAGGAAGTGCATGAGGCGCCTCAAGGGGTGCGACTGGGCTCGTAGGAGAGATTGCACCCCTGTCCGTAGTGAACGCTGTTTGTCCAGCGGAAGTTTCACTATCGCTGAGAGAGTATGAAACTCCATCCCGAGATATGTCAGCGATTGGGTCGGTGTCAATTTTGACTTTGGGAAATTGATGATCCACCCGAATCTCTGGAGAGTCTCCAGAGCAATGTTCAGGCTGTGTTGGCATGCCACCCGAGAGGGGGCCTTGACAAGAAGATCGTCTAAGTAAGGGATCACCGAGTGTCCCTGAGAGTGTAGGACTGCTACCACTGTTGCCATGACCTTGGTGAAGACCCGTGGGGCTGTCGCCAGGCCGAAAGGCAGTGCCACGAACTGAAGATGTTCGTCCCCAATGGCGAAACGCAGGAAGCGCTGATGCTCTGGTGCAATCGGCACGTGGAGATAAGCATCCCTGATGTCGATTGATGCTAGGAAGTCTCCTTGGGACATCGAGGCGATGACGGAGCGGAGAGATTCCATCCGGAACCGCCTGGTTTTCACGTGTCTGTTGAGCAGTTTGAGGTCCAGAACGGGACGGAAAGATCCGTCCTTTTTTGGCACCACAAACAAGTTGGAGTAAAAACCGTGACCCCATTGCTGAAGGGGAACAGGGATCACCACTCCTTCTGCCTTCAGAGTGCTCACCGCCTGAAGAAGAGCATCGGCTCGCTCGGGGGGCGGAGATGTTCTGAAGAAACGAGTCGGAGGACGAGAGCTGAACTCTATCCTGTAACCGTGAGACAGAATGTCTCTCACCCATCGGTCTTGGACATGTGGCAGCCAGGCGTCGCAAAAGCGGGAGAGCCTGCCACCGACCGAGGATGCGGTTTGGGGAGGCCGAAAGTCATGAGGAGGCCGCTTTGGGAGCGGTTCCTCCGGCGGTCTTTTTAGGACGTGACTTAGACCGCCATGAATCAGAGTTCCTCTGACCCTTCTGTGGCCTGTTGGACGAGAATTGAGACCTGGCTGAGGGCCGAAAGGACCGAAACCTCGATTGTACCTTCCGTTGTTGAGGTCTGTTTGGTTTGGACTGGGGTAATGACGAGTCCTTTCCCTTGGATTGTTTAATGATTTCATCCAATCGCTCGCCAAACAGGCGGTCGCCAGAAAATGGCAAACCGGTTAAGAACTTTTTGGAAGCAGAGTCTGCCTTCCATTCACGTAGCCACATGGCCCTGCGGACTGCCACTGAATTGGCGGATGCTACCGCCGTCCGGCTCGCAGAGTCCAGGACAGCATTCATGGCGTAGGACGCAAACGCCGACACCTGAGAGGTTAAGGACACAACCTGCGGAGTAGAGGCACGTGTGACTGCATTAATCTCAGACTGACAAGCTGAGATAGCTTGGAGTGCCCAGACGGCTGCGAATGCCGGAGCAAAGGACACGCCTATAGCTTCATAGATGGATTTCATCAAGAGCTCTATCTGCCTGTCAGTGGCATCCTTGAGTGATGCACCATCTGCCACTGCAACTATGGATCTAGCCGCCAGTCTAGAGACTGGAGGATCCACCTTGGGACACTGAGCCCAACC
Organism: Anomaloglossus baeobatrachus; assembly: GCF_048569485.1. Taxonomy (NCBI): domain Eukaryota; kingdom Metazoa; phylum Chordata; class Amphibia; order Anura; family Aromobatidae; genus Anomaloglossus; species Anomaloglossus baeobatrachus. The sequence continues at coordinate 389,176,955 of NC_134358.1, forward strand.
CTTGACTACGTCAGGGGGGAAGGGGTAACGTGTGTCATTAAGGCGCTTACTAAAGCGCTTATCCGGAAAAGCTCGGTGTTTCTGGACTGTATCTCTGAAGTCGGAGTGATCAAGAAACGCACTCCGTGTACGTTTGGGAAACCTAAAGCGGAATTTCTCCTGCTGAGAAACCGACTCCTCCATCGGAGGAGCTGGGGGAGAAAGTTCTAACACCTGATTGATGGACGCTATAAGGTCGTTTACTATGGCGTCCCCCTCAGGTGTATCAAGGTTGAGAGCAGTGTCAGGATCAGAGCCATGATCTGCCACATCCGCTTCATCCTCTAGAGAGTCCTCATGCTGAGACCCTGAACAGTGAGATGAAGTCGAGGGAAGCTCCCAGCGAGCCCGCTTAGCCGGTCTGGGACTGCGGTCCGTGTCGGAGTCCTCACCGTGGGACCTATGAGTCGCCCCAGGAGCACTTTGCTGCTCCAACCGAGGGGGGCCTGGGGGCAATGATTCAACAGTGCCCGGGGCCTGTGTTACCGGTCTGGACTGCAAAGCTTCTAGTATCTTAGCAGACCATCTATCCATAGACTCAGAAAGATTGTCAGCGAATACTGCAAACTCTGTCCCTGTCACCTGGACAGTGGCAGCAGGTGGTTCCACCTGGGCCGAGGGTCCCACCAGTGGCAGAGGCTCCTGCTGAGTGAGTGTCACCGGGGCCGAGCATTGCACACAATGAGGGTAGGTGGAACCTGCAGGTAGCATAGCCGCACATGAGGTACAGGTTGCAAAATAAGCCTGTGCCTTGGCACCCTTGCTTTTTGCGGACGACATGCTGTTGTCTCCTCTAGAGCAATCAATGAGGGTATATAGCCAAAAGCAATAGTGCGGCCGTACAGAGTAAATGTATACAATATAAGCATATAAATATACACTTCGGCACCCAGGGGGGCCAGCACCTAGTAACAGGTGCGGCTTACCGACCGCCCTCAGCGGTTGTGTGACCACCAGATTCCCTGCCTGGGCCTCCCAGAGCTGTGGAGCTCGTCTCTGAAGTTCTCCAGCGTCAGAAGTGCTGATAGGAATGGCTGCCAGCGTTCTGAGAGGAGGGAGCCGTGGGCGTGCCTCAGAAAGTGCGGGAATCTGGTGCCCCACGGTTCTCAGTGAGGGGGGAGGAGGATACTAAGTATGCTCCAGCCCTCAGCGCTGACGTCCAGTGCAGCGTCCCGCCCTTACCCCTGACTGGCAGGCCCGGGGGCGGGAGTATGCGGTACTAGGCCGCAAAAGCCGGGGACTAAAGTTATAAGCGCGGCCGGCAAACAAGCGCGGTCAGCGCGGTACTCCCGGCGCACAAACACACCCAGCAGCTGCTGCAGCGTCCATTACACAGGCGCTGTATGCGCCGTCCCCAAGGGGACACAGAGTACCTCAGAGGAGCAGGGCCTGTCCCTGACGATACCCGGTCTCCTGTCCAGCAGATTCCCCCAGGGGCTGCGGAGGGAAAACGGTCCCAGTGCCTGGTGACCGGTTAGGATCCCACTTCACCCAGAGCCCCTAAGGGATGGGGAAGGAAAACAGCATGTGGCTCCAGCCTTTGTACCCGCAATGGGTACCTCAACCTTAACAGCACCGCCGACCAGAGTGGGGTGAGAAGGGAGCATGCCGGGAGCCCTGTTATGGGCCCTCTTTTCTTCCATCCGATAAAGTCAGCAGCTGCTGCTGACTAAATTGTGGAGCTTGCGTGCATGTGTGCCTCCTTCATACACAAAGCATAAAAACTGAGGAGCCCGTGATGCACGGGGGGGTGTATAGGCAGAGGGGAGGGGTTTACACTTTTAAGTGTAATACTTTGTGTGGCCTCCGGAGGCAGAAGCTATACACCCAATTGTCTGGGTCTCCCAATGGAGCGACAAAGAAATAAATAAATAATAATAATAATTAGCTTATCTCAGCATTAGATTCATAGCCACACAGCTCAGTGCTGCGGGATATTATCCTCCAGGCTGTTGTGAGAACTTGAGAGCATGTACTAAACGGAAGCAAGAGCCCCTTTGTTGCTGTATATTAAACATCATGGCAGCTAGTCTTCCACTAGTTCAGAGAACTGCAAATAGACAATGGAGTGGGAAAAACTGCTGAAAAGAAGGGAATTTTGTTACTTACCGTAAATTCCTTTTCTTCTAGCTCTTATTGGGAGACCCAGACGATTGGGGTATAGCTACTGCCCTCCGGAGGCCACACAAAGCACTACACTAAAAAGTGCAAGGCCCCTCCCATTCTGGCTATACCCCCCCGTGGTATCACGGGTTCTCCAGTTTTAGTGCCAAAGCAAGAAGGAGGAAGCCAATAACTGGTTTAAACAAATTAACTCCGAATAACGTCGGAGAACTGAAAAACCGTTCAACATGAACAACATGTGTACCCGCAAACAACAAAAAAATCCCGAAGGACAACAGGGCGGGTGCTGGGTCTCCCAATAAGAGCTAGAAGAAAAGGAATTTACGGTAAGTAACAAAATTCCCTTCTTCTTCAGCGCTCTATTGGGAGACCCAGACGATTGGGACGTCCAAAAGCTGTCCCTGGGTGGGTAAAGAGATACCTCATGTTAGAGCTGCAAAACAGCCCTCCCCTACGGGGATGTCACTGCCGCCTGCAGGACTCTTCTACCTAAGCTGGCATCCGCCGAAGCATAGGTATGCACCTGATAATGTTTGGTGAAAGTGTGCAGACTCGACCAGGTAGCTGCCTGGCACACCTGTTGAGCCGAAGCCTGGTGTCGCAAAGCCCAGGACGCACCCACAGCTCTGGTTGAGTGGGCTTTCAGCCCTGAAGGAACCGGCAGCCCAGCAGAACGGTAGGCTTCCAGAATTGGTTCTTTGATCCATCGAGCCAGGGTGGCTTTAGAAGCCTGCGACCCCTTGCGCTGGCCAGCGACAAGGAGAAAAAGTGCATCTGAACGGCGGATAGGCGCCGTGCGAGAAATATAGATTCTGAGTGCTCTCACCAGATCTAGCAAACGTAAGTCTTTCTCATACCGGTGAACCGGCTGAGGACAAAAGGAAGGCAAGGATATATCCTGATTAAGATGAAACGAGGATACGACCTTAGGGAGAAACTCCGGAATGGGGCGCAGCACTACCTTGTCCTGGTGGAACACCAGGAAGGGAGCCTTGGATGACAGAGCTGCCAGCTCAGACACTCGCCGAAGCGATGTGATCGCAACAAGAAACGCCACTTTCTGTGACAGGCGAGAAAAGGAAACGTCCTTTAGAGGCTCGAAGGGCGGCTTTTGCAGAGCAACTAGTACTCTGTTCAGATCCCATGGATCTAACGGCCGCTTGTACGGGGGCACAATATGACAGACCCCCTGTAGGAACGTGCGCACCTTAGGAAGACGTGCTAGACGCTTCTGAAAAAACACAGATAGTGCCGAGACTAGCCCTTTAAGGGAGCTGAGCGACAATCCCTTTTCCAACCCCGATTGCAGGAAGGAAAGAAAGGTGGGCAATGCAAATGGCCAAGGGGATACTCTCTGTGCAGAGCACCAGGATAAGAAAATCTTCCACGTTCTGTGGTAGATCTTAGCAGACGTTGACTTCCTAGCTTGTCTCATTGTGGCTACGACTCCTTGAGATAATCCTGCGGACGCTAGGATCCAGGACTCAATGGCCACACAGTCAGGTTCAGGGCCGCAGAATTCTGATGGAAAAACGGCCCTTGGGACAGTAAGTCTGGTCGGTCTGGCAGTGACCATGGTCGACCGACCGTGAGATGCCACAGATCCGGATACCACGATCTCCTCGGCCAGTCTGGGGCGACGAGTATGACGCGGCTGCAATCGGATCTGATCTTGCGTAACACTCTGGGCAAGAGTGCCAGAGGTGGGAAGACGTATGGGAGCCGGAACTGCGACCAATCTTGAACTAATGCGTCTGCCGCCAGAGCTCTTTGATCGCGCGACCTCGCCATGAATGCCGGGACCTTGTTGTTGTGCCGGGACGCCATTAGGTCGACGTCCGGCACTCCCCATCGGCGACAGATTTCCTGAAACACGTCCGGGTGAAGGGACCACTCCCCTGCGTCCATGCCCTGGCGACTGAGGAAGTCTGCTTCCCAATTTTCTACGCCTGGGATGTGAACCGCGGATATGGTGGATGCTGTGTCCTCCACCCACATTAGAATGCGCCGGACTTCTTGGAACGCTTGCCGACTGCGCGTCCCTCCTTGGTGGTTGATGTATGCCACCGCTGTGGAGTTGTCCGACTGGATTCGGATCTGCTTTCCTTCCAGCCACTGTTGGAAGGCCAGTAGGGCAAGATACACTGCCCTGATTTCCAGAACATTGATCTGAAGGGTGGACTCCTGCGGAGTCCACGTCCCCTGGGCCCTGTGGTGGAGAAACACTGCTCCCCACCCTGACAGACTCGCATCTGTCGTGACCACTGCCCAGGATGGGGGCAGGAAGGATCTTCCCTGAGACAATGAGGTGGGAAGGAGCCACCATTGTAGAGAGTCCTTGGCCGTCTGGGAAAGAGAGACTTTCCTGTCCAGGGACGTTGACTTCCCGTCCCATTGGCGGAGAATGTCCCATTGAAGTGGGCGCAGATGAAACTGCGCAATTGGAACTGCTTCCATGGCTGCCACCATCTTCCCGAGGAAGTGCATGAGGCGCCGTAAGGGGTGCGACTGGCCTTGAAGGAGGGATTGCACCCCTGTCTGTAGGGACCGCTGCTTGTTCAGCGGAAGCTTCACTCTCGCTGCTCGAGTATGAAACTCCATGCCAAGATACGTTAGCGACTGTGACGGTGACAGATTCGACTTTGGAAAGTTGATGATCCATCCGAACGTCTGTAGAGTCTCCAGCGTAGCATGTAGACTGAGTTGGCATGCCTCTTGAGAGGGTGCCTTGACAAGTAGATCGTCTAGGTAAGGGATCACCGAGTGTCCCTGAGAGTGCAAGACTGCTACCACCGCCGCCATGACCTTGGTGAAGACCCGGGGGGCTGTCGCCAGACCGAATGGCAGAGCTACGAACTGAAGATGGTCGTTTCCTATCACAAAACGTAGAAAACGTTGATGTTCTGTAGCAATTGGCACGTGGAGATAAGCATCTTTGATGTCTATTGAGGCAAGGAAGTCTCCTTGAGACATTGAGGCAACGACAGAGCGGAGGGTTTCCATCCGGAACCGTCTGGCGTGCACATGTTTGTTGAGCAGCTTTAGATCCAGAACAGGACGGAACGAGCCGTCCTTTTTTGGAACCACAAAGAGATTGGAGTAAAACCCTCGCCCTTGTTCCTGAGGCGGTACAGGAACCACTACTCCTTCCGCTCTTAGGGAGTCCACCGCCTGCAGCAGGGCATCTGCTCGGTCTGGATGTGGGGAGGTTCTGAAGAACCGAGCTGGAGGACGAGAACTGAACTCGATTCTGTACCCGCGAGACAAAATGTTTGTCACCCACCGGTCTTTGACCTGTGACATCCAAATGTCGGAAAAGCGGGAGAGCCTGCCCCCGACCGGAGATGCGGAGGGGGGGGCTGGAAGTCATGAGGTAGCCGCTTTGGAAGCGGTTCCTCCATTTGCTTTCTTGGGGCGTGCGTGAGCCCGCCAGGAATCTGAGACTCTTTGCGTCCTCTGCGTCCCTTTGGACGAGGAGAATTGTGTCTTGCCCGAACCTCGAAAGGACTGAAACCTCTGCTGCCATTTTTTCTGCTGAGGTTTGCTTGATCTGGGCTGGGGTAAGGAAGAGTCTTTACCCTTGGACTGTTTAATGATGTCAGCCAATGGCTCGCCAAACAGTCTATCTCTAGATAAAGGCAAGCTGGTTAAACATTTTTTGGAACCAGCATCTGCTTTCCAGTCCTTTAACCACAAGGCTCTGCGCAAAACTACCGAATTGGCGGACGCAATTGAGGTGCGGCTGGTAGATTCTAGGACCGCATTGATAGCGTAAGACGCAAACGCAGACATCTGCGAGGTAAGGGACGCCACTTGCGGCACCGCTGGATGTATGATAGCATCCACTTTTGCTAAACCAGCTGAAATAGCTTGGAGCGCCCATACGGCTGCGAATGCTGGAGCAAACGACGCGCCGATAGCTTCATAGACAGATTTTAACCAAAGGTCCATCTGTCTGTCATTGGCATCCTTAAGTGAAGCGCCATCCTCCACTGCAACTATGGATCTAGCTGCAAGTTTGGAAATCGGGGGGTCTACTTTTGGACACTGGGTCCAGCGCTTGACCACATCAGGGGGGAAAGGAAAACGTGTATCCTTAGAACGTTTAGAGAAACGCCTTTCTGGATGAGCGTCGTGTTTCTGGATTGACTCTCTGAAGTCAGAGTGATCCAAGAAAGCACTCAATTTACGCTTGGGATAGAGGAAACGAAACTTCTCCTGCTCTGCAGCTGCCTCCTCTGCAGAAGGAGCTGGGGGAGAAATATCCAACAGTCTATTGATGGCTGAGATAAGCTCGTTTACCATGGCGTCCCCATCCGGGGTATCCAGATTGAGAGGGGTCCCAGGATAAGACTCCTGATCACTCTCTTCAGACGCATCACAGGGCGACTGATTGCGCTGAGACCCTGAGCAGTGTGATGACGTTGAGGGTCTTTCCCAGCGAGCTCGCTTAGGGTGGCTGGGGCTATCATCTGAGTCATAATACTCAGCCTGGGAAGCCGGGGACCCCCTTGCAGTCTGGATTAATTCCAACTGAGGGGGATTAGAGGACAGAGACCTCGCCGTGTCCATAGACTGAGCCCCAGTCATGGATTGCAAAGCTTCAAGGATTTTTGCCATAGTCACAGACATTCCATCAGCAAAAACTGCAAAGTCTGTCCCTGACACCGGGGCAGGACTTACAAGCGTCTCAGCCTGGGTCACTACCCCTCCGGACTCCGGCTGGCGAAGCAGCACCGGATCTGAGCATTGCACACAATGGGGGTCTTTGGAACCTGCTGGTAGAGCAGCCCCACATGCAGCACACGCAGTGTACACAGCCCTAGCCTTGGCAGCCTTGCGTTTTGTGGATGACATGTTGCTGCCTCCTCAGAGCGATCTGGGTCCAGCCAGGAAGCGACCTCACAGTGCAAGAAATAAATAAATATATATATCTGGTGACACAGTACACCAATGCACACTGAGGCACTAGAGGGGCCAGCTGAAATGCCGCTTACCGCCCGCTTAAGAGCGGGTGTGTGATCTCCAAAAGCCCCCTAGTCCAGGTCTCCCAGAGCCTTGCGTCCTTCCTCCAGCCAGACTGCATGTAATGGCTGCCGGCGTCCTGGGAGAGGAGGGGGGGCGGGCCCTGGGCGTTCCTGGCTAAGAGCGGGAAGCCTGCTTCCCTCTGTGCCTAGTGAGAGGGCTGGAGCATGTAAATCAGGCTCCAGCCCTCGTCGCTGCTGCGAAACAGCGTCTCTCCCCTACCCTGATTGACAGGGTGGGGGCGGGAACGAAGCGGAGCTAGGCCGCAAAAAGCCGGGGACTAAAGTTATAAACGCCGCCGCCGTAAAAGCGCGGTCGGCGTGTCCCCGGCGCACCACAAGTCACAGCAGCGCCGCCCGATCCAGTGGGGGTCGGCGCTGCGTTCCCACAACACAAAGTCCCCCAGTAAACTGTAGGAACACTAACTCCAACGTTACGGTCCCCGGCGCACTACAACACCCAGCCAGCCCGGAGTGTGTCTGTGCCTGTCGGGGACACAGAGTACCTGTATGATGCAGGGCCATGTCCCTGATTGTACTCCTGCTCCGTATCCATCAGGTGCTATGGGTCTGTGGATGGAGCCCGGCGTCAGAGCTTAGAGGCCGGCAGGATCCCACTTCCACAGAGCCCTACAAGGGGATGTGGAAGGAAAACAGCATGTGGGGCTCCAGCCCCTGTACCAGCAATAGGTACCTCAACCTTACAACACCATCCACGGGTGAGAAGGGAGCATGCTGGGGGCCCTATATGGGCCCTCTTTTCTTCCATCCGAAATAGTCAGCAGCTACTGCTGACTAAAATCTGTGGAGCCATGCGTGGATGTCTGACCTCCTTCGCACAAAGCTTGAAAACTGGAGAACCCGTGATACCACGGGGGGGTATAGCCAGAATGGGAGGGGCCTTGCACTTTTTAGTGTAGTGCTTTGTGTGGCCTCCGGAGGGCAGTAGCTATACCCCAATCGTCTGGGTCTCCCAATAGAGCGCTGAAGAAACACAAGTCATATACAGTGCCTTTAAAAAGGATTCATACCCCATTAACTTATTCAAAATGTTTTCATGTTACACCCACAAACGCAAATGTATTTTATTGGCAGTTTATCTGATATACCACCACAAAGTAGCAAGTAGTTGGGAAGTGTAAAGGAAATGATATATGGTTTTGTAAATAATTTAAAACTACAAATCTGAAAATTGTGATGTATCTTTGTATTCAGCCCCCCTGAATACAAAAATGTACAAAAATTCACATGACACGGTGATAGACAAATATGTTATTACTGAGCGAACCTGAGGCTCGGTGTTCAGACTTTTATTAAAAAAATGGAGTTCAGGTAAACCCCACCTACCCACCCCTGGAAGTGTTCTGTTTATGGCTGGCTGCATGTTGGCGGAGACCTGATCTGCCCAATTAGTGACTTCCATTGGGGTTCAGGTCAAGTTCGGGTCCAAAAACAAACTTAATTTAAGGTTTGGCTAACCCTGCCGAATCGGATTTCCACGAGTTTGCTCATTTCTACTCATGTACACACGACAGCTAGAGATTAGAGATGAACGAACCCGTGGAAGTTCGGTTCAGCCGGACAGTAGATAAAGTTTGGTTTGGGTCAGGAACCCCAATGGAAGTCACTAATTGGGCAGTTCGGTTCTCCGCCCACTTGCAGCCAGCCATAAACAGATCCCTTTTGGCAGAGGGTGGGCAGGGTTTTCCCATATTAATTTATTTTTTGGGTGCACACTACATCTGATCATGCAGTTGTTACCCCCAGTGCGAGCTGATCAAACACTGCAAGTAGCTCGCACTGGGCTTAGCACCAAGCGTGCCTGCGCACTGCAATGCTCGCATGAGTGGTTTGCATACGTAAAGCACGCTCTCTCTGAATTCAAACTGTTTTTTTTTGTTTGTTTTTTTTGGTAAAGCCTATGAACCTCGGGTTCGCTCATCACTGAATTAATTTGCAGATCCCTGGCCTAGAGACCAGGACAGTAATCTGTGGCCATTACATGGGAGCCCCTGCAAACCACCTCCTACCTGTTGGTATCCAGAGCTCCTCTTTCAGCCAGCCTGGCGCAAATTCATCATTGGAGCGTGACACACACTCAATGTTGTACCAGGCCAGCTAATCAACAGAGGAGCCGCAGAACCCAGCAGGTAGAAAGCAGGTTGGAGAGCTCCCATCCAGCGACCACTGAATAGCCCCATGGCTGCTGTACCAGACTCCTTCAAATTTATTCGCTCCTCTTCAGTGACAGCTTATACTAAAACATTCCCTGAAATGACAGGTATCTTTTAAATTGTGTATAATAGTTTAGAAATAGCTAAGAAATGTTACCGAAAAAGGATTTCTTCAATAACTTTACATGTTATATGGACCACCAGCCCATAACCCCGATGATTCGTAGACAACTTTATTTTACACACAATGTACATGTGAAGTCTTCTGCTTACACTACATAGATGTCAATCACCTCCATATGGGGAGGCAAGTTGTCCGGAAAGGACATACATTATATGCAAAGTGTTTGTTTTTTTCACAAGTTTAATCTGAGTTCCTATGGGAAGATTTTCGTTTTTTCTTCTTCTTTTTCTTCTTTTTGTCCTTTTTCTTTTTTTTCTTCTTGTGTTTTTCACGGGAGTCATTTGAACTACTGCTGCTGTCACTATTTTCTTCAGATGTTGAATCTTCAAGCAGCATTTTCAGCTGCTGAATCCTGTAAAGTAATGGACATTGAATACGGAGGGCAATCTAACACATCTGTAAAGCTCGGACAGTACTCTGATTACTGTACCCAGCACAGACAGCTAATTGTCTTGACCTGAGCTAATTGGTTCATATATGACTAACGCAGTTAGCCTAGGTCAGTTGTCCCTGTGTTCGTGCCGGGTATGACGATCCAAGCGAGGTCTGTGTTTTCCAGACACGTGAAACTGCACCAAATTGTATTCTATGTTCTCTAATACACAGGACAGCAGCTGCACAACAGGACAAACAAGTGCACAGTTTAATATTACCTTTGCTTTTTAAGAAACTGCTAATAAACCAATTACTTAAAGTGCCACTCCAGAGGTTTTTCTTTTAATTTCACCACTAGAGGGGCGTTTTAAATCTAAATCCTCTGCCCCAGTCTTATACTCAACTTCCACTGTCTTCATCAGTTTCCAGCATTGCTCCGGTTGGTCTCTAGCACTTTGTGACCTGCCGGCAGCTCCAGTGTTTGATGGAGCGCGCCTGAGATCACAAATCAAGGCAACTCTATGACGGCCTCGTTCTGGTTTTCAGAGAGATGCACTGGGCGCTTGTGACGTACCTTCTGACTTATGGACTGTCAGAAGTTACAGACACAAGATAGCGCCACGCGTCTGAAGAGACACTGAAAAAGGATGAAACCGCCAGAGGGAGAGTATAAGACAGGGGGCCGGGGACTTGGGTTTAAACATTAATCTAGGCAGGAGCAGGGTCGCTGCTGCAAAAAACGGTGACTGGGGTGAACACGTGTGTCCGCTATTAAAGAAAATGAATATTTGAATATTCACTTCTTCCCACACCCATAATCCCACCCACCTCCTGGCACTGAAGTCAGTGAATGTTCATTTTGCATTAGCTGACAACTGAGATTTCAGCGAGTAACTGGGGTCACAGTGCAGTGGCTTCATGCGCTGCCTGTCGCTTATATACCAAAATCAGTTGCTGGCATCAGAAGAGGACGCAGCACACCAGAGAAGCAGAGGGAAGGTGAGTAGAATCATTTTTGTTGGGTGTGTTAAAAACTCCATGTCATAACTAGAGGCATATATACCAGGATAGGCCCAAGAAGAGGAACATGCACAGTGGGAAAAAAGTATTTAGTCAGCCATCAATTGTGCAAATTCTCCCACTTAAAAAGATGAGAGAAGCCTGTAACTGACATCATAGGTAGACCACAACTATGAGACAAAATGAGAAAACAAATCCAGAAAATCACATTGTCTGATTTGGCAAGATTTTGTTTTGCAAATTATGGTGGAAAATAAGTAGTCATCTAAAAACATGCAAGATTTCTGGCTCTCACAGACCTGTAACTTCCCCTTTAAGAGGCTCCTTTGTCCTCCACTCATTACCTATAGTAATGGCACCTGTTTGAACTTGTTATCAGTATAAAAGACACCTGTCCACAACCTCAACAGTCACACTCTAAACTCCACTATGGTGAAAACCAAAGAGCTGTCGAAGGACACCAGAAACAAAATTATTGCCGTGCACCAGGCTGGGAAGACTGAATCTGCAATAGGCAAGCAGCTTGGTGTGATGAAATCAACTGTGGGAGCAATAATAAAAAAAATGGAAGACATACAAGACCATTGATAATCTCCATCGATCTAGGGTTCCAAGCAAGATCTTGCCCAGTGGGGTCAAATTGATCATAAAAGCGGTGAGCAAAAATCCCAGAACCACACAGGGGAGCTAGTCAATGACCTGCATAGAGCTGAGACCACCGTAATAAAGGCTACCATCAGTAACACACTACGCCGCAAGGGACTCAGATCCTGCAGTGCCAGACGTGTTCCCTTGCTTACGCCAGCACATGTCCAGGCCCATCTGAAGTTTGCTAGAGAGCATTTGGATTATCCAATAGTATTGGGAGAATGTCATATGGTCTGATGAAACCAAAGTACAACTATATGGTAGAAACACAACTCGTCGTGTTTGGAGGAGACAATGCTGAGTTGCATCCAAAGAACACCATACCTACTGTAAAGCATGGGGTGGCAACATCATACTTTGGGGCTGTTTGTCTGCAAAGGGACCAGGACGACTGATCCTTGTACGTGAAAGAATGAATGGGGCCATGTCTGGTGAGATTTTGAGTGCAAACCTCCTTCCATCAGCAAGGGTATTGAAGATGAAACATGGCTGAGTCTTTCAGCATGATAATGATCCCAAGCATACGACCAGGGCTATGAAGGAGTGGCTTCGTAAGAACCATATAAAAATCCTGGAGTGGCCTAGCCAGTCTCCAGATCTCAACCCCATTGAAAAACTTTGGAGGAAGTTGAAAGTCCGTGTTGCCCAGCGACAGGACCAAAACATCCCTGCTGTAGAGGAGATCTGCATGGAGAAATGGACCAACATACCACCAACAGCGTGTGCCAACCTTATGAAGACTTACAGAAAACATGTGACCTCTGTCATTGCCAACAAAGGATATATAACGAAATATTGAGATTAACTTTTGTTATTGACCAAATACTTATTTTCCACTGTAAGTTTCTAAAAAAAAAAAAAAAAAAAAAAAAAAAAAGTCTTGCCAAATCAGACAAGGTGATTTTCTGGATTTGTTTTCTCATTTTGTCTCATAGTTGTGGTCACCAATGATGTCAATTACAGGCCTCTCTCATCTTTTCAAGTGGTGAACTTTCTCAATTGGTGGCTGGTTAAATATTTTTTACCCACTGTTTACCATGATGGCAAACATACATATGAGACTGAGGATCATATTTACCAGGAGGGGGGATATATATACCAGGATGAGCCCAAAGTGGGGAACATATACACCAGGATGGGACACACACCAGGATGGGGGACATTACCCCCATAACAGTGTTAGCAGCAGATCTCCCCCATAACAGGGTCAGCCGCAGGTCCCCTCATAACAGTTTCTCATGACCACTTTTTTGGCTTCAAATTTGTTTTTATGATTTTCCTCCTCTAAAACCTAGGTGTGTCTTATTGTCCTGTGCGTCTTATAGTCCAAAAATAAGGTAATTTAATTAAAAAGTCCCTATTATTCCCTTTGCAATCGTAACTGCGTTATTGTTTTATTTTTATTTTTTTTTACCTACATTTGGTTTGATGACTTTTAATTGAGAAATCCCAGTGCATCCTGGCATACTTAAAGGGAACCAGTCAGCAGAAATTTCGCCCAAAACCTAAAAGATTCCCCCTCTTCAGCTCCTGGGCTGCATTCTAGAAAGGTCCCTGTTATTATTGTGCCCCATGTGAGACCAAAATAAAGACTTTATAAAGTTGTACCTTTTTGTATTCAGATTCTGTAAATGTGACACGGGGGCGGGCTCTCTGCCGTCCGTTATTCTGCCTCCTGGTCTTGTATGCCGCCCCCATCGCTCCTTTCCATAGCTGATGCACCGCCCACTGCTCCAGCCATCCCCGCGCATGCCCAGTGCCAGTCTCACGGGACTGAGCAGTGTGACCGCTGGTGACGTGTGCGCAGGCAAGTGATTATGGGCGGGGCTGTGATTGTTATCAGCAAGTACCCGCCCATAATCTCGTGAGCGCACAAACCTCACCAGCGGTCACTGTGCTCAGGGTAGTGCTAGACTGTATGGGCTGCTTCCAGGGATGACGTCCCTTTTGTCACGTGATAGTATTTTGAACACGCCCCTATCACGTGACAAAAGGGACGTCATCCCTGGAAGCAGCCCATACAGTCTAGCACTACCCTGAGCACAGTGTGACCGCTGGTGAGGTTTGCGCGCTCACGAGATTATGGGCGGGTACTTGCTGATAACAATCACAGCCCCGCCCATAATCACTTGCCTGCGCACACGTCACCAGCGGTCACACTGCTCAGTCCCGTGAGACTGGCACTGGGCATGCGCGGGGATGGCTGGAGCAGTGGGCGGTGCATCAGCTAGGGAAAGGAGCGATGGGGGAAGGCATACAGGACCAGGAGGCAGAATAACGGACGGCAGAGAGCCCACCCCCGTGTCACATTTACAGAATCTGAATACAAAAAGGTACAACTTTATAAAGTCTTTATTTTGGTCTCACATGGGGCACAATAATAACAGGGACCTTTCTAGAATGCAGCCCAGGAGCTGCAGAGGGGGAATCTTTTAGGTTTTGGGCGAAATTTCTGCTGACAGGTTCCCTCTAAATGGGACATAATCAGGGGGCAGAGGTTATGGTCACTTATACTGCCTCTGACCCCACCCTGAAACAAAAGAATATCAGTGATGTCTGTTTCAGGGGCTGGGCTAGTCCCTGCTCTACTGAGCATATGTTGGTTGTCAATTCCGATGTATGCTCAACGAAAGCTCCCTTGCCACTATGTGATACTGCTTTTCAATGCACAGTGACAGTGCGCTCCCTCGCTGGGTTTAAGTGATGAGCATTGTAAGACAAGAATCCAGCGAGCAGGGAGAGCAAAGAGCAGTCTGGGTCCCATAACTTTTATGGATGGGGCTAGTCTCTGCTCGCCACAATCTCTTGTTAAAGTAGGTAAAAACAAAAACAGTAAAGAGGGAATGCTAGGGACATTTTAACTAAAGTATTTTAGAAAAGCAATTAAATTATCACAAAAAAATAAACATTTAGGATTAAAATCAATATTAGTTTCGGAAAACCTTAACTACTTATATGAAAGCTTTTAGTCTTCAAGGCCTAGCCACAGCTCACACTGGGTAGTGGAACTCCTCTTTTTTCCTCATATGTGAAAAATGGTCCATTTTTCTTAGTGTGCTAGATCCATTCTTTATCCATGTGTTAGTTTTTAAAATTGATGTTGCATCCATTTTCCTTGTATGAAGAAAAAAGGTCTTCGCTTTTCCTATACATTAATCAGTAAAATATGGACAGCAAAGCAAACAAATGACAGAATGACATCTGTCTGCTATCAGTTTTGTAAACAGGGCCAGTGATTTCCACTGGTGAGCTTGATCTGCATCACAAATTAAAATAGGACAGGTCTCCTTTTTTTCGTTGACAACTAATCCAAAAAAAGACACACGTGAAAAAGCACATTGATATATAGATGATGGATCCTATACAATCAATCTGCAAAAACATCAAGTAGAAAACATAAAAAAAAAACCTAAACTAATTTATGAAAGAAGCCTCAGTGTAAGGAAAGAACATATTTTTTGGAGAATAAGATACACTTTTTACCAAAAGTGTTTGGAGGAAAATGGTAGGTGTTTCTTATAGTCCGCATGTACCTTGCTGTGGCTGTGGAGGGGGAGGAAGTGGCGGCAGAGAAGCGAGTCACAGGAGGCAGGAGCAGGGTCACAGATGGCAGGAACTGGCACTCCGGCTAGCAGTGTGCATACTAATAAAGAAAATGAACATTCACTGCTTCCCACACCCATAATCCTGCCACTGATGCCGACGCCAAGAGATGGGCGAGATTATGGGCATGGGGAACAGTGAATATTCATTCTCTGCAATAGTGGGCACACATGATCAGCCAGCCACTAGCTTAGCTGGGTGATCACGTGTTCACTATTAAAGAAAATTAATATTTACCGCTCCCCTTGCCCATAATCCCACCACTGAAGCCAATGCTGAGAGATGGGCGGGATTATGGACATGGGGAGTGGTAAATATTAATTTTAGTGAATATTCATTCTCTGTAATAGTGGGCACACATGATCAGCCAGCCGCTAGCTTAGCTGGGTGATCACGTGTTCACTATTAAAGAAAATGAATGTTTAGTGCTCCCAACGACCGGCATTATGGGCGATCATCTGATCTATTGTGCCATATATAGCAGTGCATCAGCTTTGCCATGTATAGCTAAAATCACAGTTACCTAAGAACGCCAGCAGACTTGTGATGAGGAGCACGAGGGTCTTCAGCAGACCCCAATGCTGTCATGGCAATACATCAGCATTGCGCAGTCACGTCATGAGCACACTAATAGGTGCATGGAATGGCACGCTTGCCTGCTGGCACGTGTTAAAAGCCCGCAGCAAAGGCAGGGACATGACATATGACATAATTGTACATATGTTGTGAAAAGGTCAAATAAAAAAAAGTGGCTATGCACAGCCCAAATTGGGAAGATTTGGTCTCTGTCCAAATGAACTATGTGTATTGCATTTTATGAGCTGCACTTTAATTCTGGACCTTGTAAAATAATTACCTCATTTGTTTTTCTTGATTTTCTTTCTCCTTTAGTAAGCCATACATTGGGTCTTCATGAGCCTATAGAAAACAAAAATGTCCACATACAATCACATCAACAACTTAAGAAATGTCTCAACTTGGTGGAGGAAGATCTATGCAGCTTGTCATAATCTACAAATAAAGTGTAATCAGAATTATAGCCGATTAAGGAAACTTTGCAATTTACAGTATTAAAAAATACAATGAGCAAGAGAGTTAGGGTAGAGAGTTTAGTAAAGTGACATGGTCAGTGCACATTGCCACAATCCTATAAAACCAGCATTATTTCCCTTCCCCGCTTTACTGACAGAATATACTAAACAGCCTGGGCAGGACCGCTGATAATGTCCACATCAGCCTGAGTGACAGCATTTGTTTATGAAAATTAGATTATTCTGTAGCCAATGATGAAGAAAATGGAAATAGATACATTTTCTAGAAAGCCAACTTATTGGGCAACACCTTCTCAGAATGAAGCTGTCCTTACACATAACTATATGACGACTTGTTTTTAGTGGGATGAGTTGTAGTTCTGAACGACACCCTTTTACCATACAATCTACTGAATAACAGGAAAAAAAATCAGTGTGGTAAAGTGGTGAAAAAATATGCAATCCCACCATTGACTTCTGGGTTCTGCTTTTACTACACCCATTGAATAGTAAAAATGACCCAGAAGCCTGATTCTCCAGGTCAGATTACAGCAATACCAAAACTTGCATATTTGTTTGTGGTGAAAAAAAATCCAAGAAACAAATCTAAAAAAAAAAAAAGAAAAGAAATTAATTTTTTTGTCACCCGATTCAGAACCCAGTGGAGGTTTTTTTTTCCTTTTACACAGCAAGCTGTTGTTTTCACCTATACCATTTGAGGTCCATGAGATTTTTTTTTTTATCGTGCACAACAGATGTGACGGCAATTAAATGCATCAAAATGTGTAATAGTCGCGGCCGGAGCTCAGACGTGTGTGGAGGGGGCTTTGGTCCAGAGCCCATGCCACATGTGGTCACCTCAACATGGACTTACAGTTATGTCCATATGCGTGAAGTGGATAAACTGCTTTAATATTTTATTATGTTTTTATCTCTCAGTAGAACATGAGAACGTGTGAAAAATGTTACTCTCTGATGCAAAATTACATGAAGGTGCCCTTGACTTTAACTCCAGTGTTGTCTTACTGGAGGGGGTCGGCAGCAGTGGTGGAGTAGAGTCACAGGAGACAGGGGCGGTGCTACTGGGGTCTGTCTTGGCAGCGGTGGAGCCTGTCCTGGCAGCGGAAGCTGTGCTGGCAGCGGAAGCTGCGGTGGTTGTGTGGAGAAGGCCTGTGCGGCAGGTGTCCCAGATGCTCTGTCGACGGTCCTGGCTTCAAAGAAATGGCGCCCGGAACAGCGCGTGCACAGATGGTGCTCTCAGCCGAGAGCTCCATCTGCGCACGCGCTGACTCCGGGCGCCATCATTTTAACCCAGCATCTGGGACATCTGCTGCACCGGACTGCTCCATACAGCCAGCTGCATGCGCCAATTTCCACCTCCCGGTAAACTATATTTGGATTTTAAGACGCACCCCTCATTTTCCTCCTAAATTTTTGGGAGGAAAAGTGCGTCTTATAATATATACATATAGAAATATGGATAGAAAGGAAATTATATATATATATTTCCTTTCTATCTATAATATAATATATAATATATATATATATATATATATATATATATATATACTTATACTAGAGGGTGGCCCGATGCTACGCATTGGGTATTCTAGAATTTATTGTGTAGTTAATGTATGATTTTTGTTATATATATAGATGTTGTTGTGTGTAGTTGCCGAGTGTTTGTGTAGGGCGCTGTAAATGCTCTGGGTGTTGTCTGGGTGGGGGTGTGTGAGAGAGGTGTTTGTGTGTTGCGGTGTGTGTGTTGCATTGTTTGTGGAGCGCTGTGTGTCTGCAGTGTTGTCTGTGTGTGGTGCTGTGTGTGTTGCGCGGTTTGTGTGGGTGTGGGGTGCGTGTGTGTGTTTTGGGGGGAGGTATGTTTTGTGCAATGTGTGTGTGTTGCGCGGTATGTGCGTATATTTGTGTATTGGGTGTTGTGTGTGCGCGGCGTTGTCTGTGTGTGTGTGGGTGTCTATGTGGGGCGGTGTTTGTGGTTCCCAGTGTGTGTGTGGTGTGTTGTGCGGTGCGCATGTGGCAGTGTGTGTGTGTTTTGGGGGGAGGTGTGCACCCCCATCGTGCTCCATCCCCCATGCTGCGCACCCCCCATCGTGCTCCATCCCCCATGCTGCGCACTCCCCATCGTGCTCCATCCCCCATGCTGCGCACTCCCCATCGTGCTCCACAGTCACACATCAGACAGTATACACGCACACATCTGATCGCATACACTCACACCCCACTTCTCCCTGTGCCCTCCGGTGGGCGGTCCCAGCAGCTGTGCTGCACACCGCGCTCCTCTGCCTTCTGCCGACACTCACAGATCCGATCGCATACACTCACACATCAGAACACACGCACACATCCGATCGCATACACGCACACATCCGATCGCATACACGCACACATCCGATCGCATACATGCACACATCCGATCGCATACACGCGCACACACACACTGACGATATCGCACATACGCGCTCACACACTCACAACATCCGGAGATACCACAAGCTTTCGGCCATGTGATCCTCCGGCAGGTCCTGGAAGGTCACTGCACGCACAGTATCGCCGCCGAGAAGTAAGTGATATCACTGGATGTTGTGAGTGTGTGGATGCAATCTAATGTGTGTGTGAGAGTGAGTGTGATCTGATGTGTGTGTGTGTCTGTTCTTATGTGTGTGCGTGTGTGTGTGTGCGTTCCGCCGCTGCAGGACCTTGATGCGCTCACCTGCTCCCGGTCAGAGTCTGGCGAGTATGACTGCGTGGTCTTTCTTCTGTCTTCTCTCTTCTGGGGGTCCTCGCTGCCTATAATGAAGTGTCTTGCAGTGTCTTTAACTCTTTCACCGCTGCATGACACTTCATTATTGACCGCAGCGTATGCCGGCTCCCTGCACATGTGTACCGGGAGCCGGTGTTCGCTGGTAACCATAATACACATCGGGTAACTAAGGGAAGCGCTTCCTATAGTTACGCAATGTTTATCATGGTTACCAGCGTACACCGACTCCGTCACGATCCCAGCATCGCAAGGTTATGTCTGGGCTGGGGGAGTCGGGGCTTCGTTTGAATTCGGGGGAAGGGGCGTGGCCGAGCGGTTGATGCGTGCGGAGGGTCGGGGCGAGCGGCCAATCCATGCGGGGGGCGGGGCCAGGCCGAGCCCGGCGGCCAATCCGAAAGTTGTCACTGTAACGACACAATTTTGGAGGCAAGCCAGACAGACAGGCAATTTATATATATATATATATATATATATATATATACACATACACATATATATATATATATATATATATATACATGCATACATATATATATATATACATGCATACATATATATATATATATACATACATATATATATATATACATACATATATATATATACATACATATATATATATACATACATATATATATATACATACATATATATATACATACATATATATATACATACATATATATATACATACATATATATATACATACATATATATATACATACACATATATATACATACATATATACATACATATATATATACATACACATTATATACATACACATTATATATATATATATATATATATATATATATATATATATATATATATATATATATATATATATATATATACACATATATATACACACACTATATATATATATATATATATATATATTATACATACATACATACATACATATATATAGATATATATACATACACACAAACATACATACACATACACACACATACATACAGTATATATATACTTGCAATATATATATATATATATATATATATATATATGCAAAATACAAATGTATGATTGTGAAAAGTATAACGAAGACCTTTGCAGGAAAGGGGCATGCAACTTCTCCATGTTTCTTACATTATGAAATTTTGCTGATACATTTCATTTTATAATTATGCAGATAGCAGGTATAACTACTATAAAAATGAAAACTCTTGTGGACTTACCACTCTGAACTGCTCAATTTTTTGATTGCCTTTGATGAAATATGGACATTCACGATCGCCAGTTCTGTGACCATATTGCTTACATCTCCAACCTAAAGAAAAGGTAAATTACAATTGTTAAGAAGAGGACATATAAAGCGGAGGCTGAAAAAGTAGTTTTACACATGCCGGGTCAGTAACGTGTGGATCAATCAGTAGATCATGGATGTGTGACAAGCAGAACAGGAGCTTGGTGACTATGCTATGGTGCAGGACAAGCAGCGTCTCAATATGCGATAACCCAAATACCGTATTTTTCGCTTTATAAGACGCACCTGATTATAAGACGCACCCCCGAATTTTGTGAAGAAAAAGAGAATTTTTTTTTTAAATGTTAAATGGGGTCCATCTTATAATGCCAGTGTCGCTCTAACAAATCATATATGGTATATGTCCCTCATAGCCCCCCATCCTAAAATTAGCCCCCCTTAATCTGGATATGGCCCCCTTATATTGAATATAGCCCCCTTGTGATGGCACACGTCCCCCTGTGCTGCCCATGGCCCCTATAGATCGCACAAGTCCCCCTGTGTTAGATATCGCCCCCATAGTGCTTCCCATGGCCCCCTATATAGATCGCACAAGTCCCCCTGTGTTAGATATCACCCCCATGGTGCTGCCCATGGCCCCTATATAGATCGCACAAGTCCCCCTGTGTTAGATATCACCCCCATGGTGCTGCCCATGGCCCCTATAGATCGCACAAGTCCCCCTGTGTTAGATATCGCCCCCAGGCTGCTGCCCATAGTAAAATAATACACTCTTTCCTTACCTCCTCCAGCGCTGAGCTCCCTCCTGTCTCCCTCCGTGCTTCTCTTCCTCCACTTCCTGGTTCTAGTGCCAGTCATGTGATCGGCACAGCAGACTGAGATCTCTGCGTGCCTGATCACAGTGGAAGCAGGGACACCGATGAGAAACGCTGGAGGGGGTAAGTAAAGCTTTTTTATTTTAGAATGAGTAGCAGCACGGGGGCATGTGCGATCACAGGGGGGCGCAGAGACATATAATATGCACCGCTCCCCGAGCCCGTCACTGCGATGCAATTTCAGCACCACCAGAGATGGACAGCGGCTGTGCATATTATATGAGCGGGAGCAGGAGATCAAACGCTGCCGCCACCGCGTTCACCTGCCCCCAGCAGCGCCCCCACCTCCCCTGGACCCTGCAGTGTAATATATATATATATATATATATATATATATATATATATATATATATATATATATATATATATATATATATATATATATATATATATATATATACACACATACCCCCCGTATATTCGGCTTATAAGACGCACCCCCTACTTTCCCCCAAAATTTCCATCATATACTACTACAACCATAACTGTGGCACAACTGACACCATCGACTGAGGGAACTCCACTGCCTTTTATTCTGTTTAATTTCTTTTGAAGTTTCAATTTGATAAAAGTCAAAAACCTTTATGAAATTCAAACATAAGTGAGTAGGGGGGGAGGGGGGTGACAGGAGCGGACAAGGATCGGGTGGAGGGGTCAGATATCAGCACTTTGTAGTTTGTTTCAATTTAAAGGGTATTTAGAAGGCGATCTGGCACCAGTGTTCAGCAGTAAAAAGTGAAGCCTACATCTTCCTCCCACCATTACATAGTGTAGTGATGGCAGTGTGTGTAGAGGAGAGGTTAGAGTATATCAAGATAATACCTGGTCATGATGGTGGAATGTACTACACCCTATTGACTTAATTGGACCCAATAGCACTGCACACCACAATATTCGGGTACGTCCCCATCATCTGGAGACATTGCATTCTAGACACAGTGTCCTGCGGAGACTCTAGTCTTCTCCACAGGAGGCAGCAGCGTCTGTGCCCATGATCAGGATTCTGGGAGCAGCAGATTTTCGCTGTGTCCTGCTGAGAACGCTCGCGTCTCTGCAGGCATAATTATGGCATGCTGTGGCTTGGACAGCAGAGCCGCATGTCAGGTTACTCTGCATACAGAAGCACAGTGGGCACGGAATTTCTAGAAATCTCATGCATTTTGCTTGAACTTTTCAAAGCAGCATTTTGGGCGCAGTGAAAACACTCTGCATCCAAAACGCTGCTAATCCTGATAGTGGGCACACACCCTTAAGGGGGCTTTACACGACAGCGATATCGGTACCGATATCGCTAGCGTGCATACCCGCCCCCATCGTTTATGCGACACGGGCATATCGCTGCCCGTCGCACACAAAATCGCGCTCCCCGTCACACGCCCTGCGACGTCGCTCTGGCCGGCGATCCGCCTCCTTTCTAAGGGGGCTGGTCGTGCGGCGTCACACAGCAGGCGTCCAATAGAAGCAGAGGGGCGGAGATGAGTGGGACGTAACATCCCGCCCACCTCCTTCCTTCTGCATAGCCGGTGGAGGCAGGTAAGGAGATGTTCCTCGCTCCTGCGGTTTCACACACAGCGATGCGTGCTGCCGCAGGAACAAGGAACAATATCGCTAATGAGAGGTAAACAATTTTTTGTTTTAGGACGACCTCTCCGCGGCAAACGATTTTGGCCGCTTTTGCGATCGTTTTAGATCGCACATAAATGTCACTCGCTACGATATCGTTAATGCAACCGGATGTGCGTCACTAACGACGTGACCCCGACGATAAAACATTAACGATATCGTAGCGTGTAAAGCCCCCTTTAGTCCTTTCAAAACCAAGCAAATCTATAATAGAGGCTTTACTGCGACAACCTGGCAGTTACAGGTTTACTCACATTGCATAACCTTTACTTCTTTGCCCAAAGGCATCCATAGTCCCTTGGTAGGAGCATGCGCAAGGAAATCTCTGGCATGTTCATTGCCAGGTAAATCAGGAATACAGTCTTCAGGTTTTGGTTCATCTTCCTTAAATAGAAAAAAAAAATAACAAAAGTGTACTTAGTATGTGATACCTTACAGGGAGTGTGTCAACATTTTAGCGCTGCAATACTAGTGACCGCACAAGACAGAGGGGTATAGGCCCTTATTCACACCTTACTGTACTGTGGAGGTCTGATTAAACACCTCTTACTGGGTCAAAACCACCGCTAAAGATACAATCAGACATGTGAGGCAATGTTCACAGGCTGAGAATTATGTCTGGATTTATGGAGGAGTTCCAGGATTAAAAGGTACCGTATTTTTCGGACCATAAGACGCACTTTTTTCCCCCCAAATGTTGGGGGAAAGTTGGGGGTGCGTCTTATGGTCTGACTATAGGGCTGCGGCCGGGAACGAGGGTGCTGTGGTGGAGCGGGTCATCGGGGACATGAACAGGCAGCAGCAGCGCCTGCCGTGACCACGTGGGCCCGCTCATTACATATGCACGCCCATCCTCCCGGCCATCTCTCAGCGCTGAAGCCGGCACTGACAGGTGGACGGGAGGACGAGCGGGGACGCGCGCATAGCAAAGAGCCGGCCGCATGATCACCCCTGGCAATTACAGCCTGGAGTGATGATGTGCGGCTGTATTCACTGCCCCCCGCGCATCATTACCAGCGCGGGGTGCAGTGAATCAGTACACTCACCCGTCCCCGTGTGTGGAGCCGCCCCCCTGCTGCATGCGATGTCTTCCTGTTTGTGCCGGTCAGCTGATCTGTGCTGAGCCGGTCAGCTGATCTGTGCTGAGCTGGTCAGCTGATCGGCACAGACAGGAAGACATCGCGATGCAGCAGGGGAACGGCTCCACACACACAGATCAGCGTGCCAGAGAGGAAGATGATCGGTGCTGCAGGGAGTGAGGAAAAGGTGAGTATAAACGTTTATTTTTTTTTCTCTGTGCTATAGGATACAGGCCATATACCAGGATGGTATATGAGCACGATGGGGGCATATAGCAGGATGGGAGTATGTGAACAGGCTGGATGGGGGGGGATGTGAACAGGCTGGATGGGGGGGGTATGTGAACAGGCTGGATGGGGGGGTATGTGAACAGGCTGGATGGGGGGGTATGTGAACAGGCTGGATGGGGGGGGTATGTGAACAGGCTGGATGGGGGGGGTATGTGAACAGGCTGGATGGGGGGGGGGTATGTGAACAGGCTGGATGGGGGTTTATAGCAGGATCATATACAAGGCAGGAGGATCATTACCAGGATGGGGTACCTTAGTAGAGAATTTGGGGACATTACCCCCATAACAGTTTCAGCAGCAGATCCTCGCCCCATAACAGTGTGTCATGACCACATTTTTTGCTTAAAGTTTTATTTTCCCATTTTCCTCCTCTAAAACCAGGGTGCGTCTTATAGTCCGGTGCGTCTTATAGTCCGAAAAATACGGTAAATAGAATCAACGGCAACTTTGCCAGCCAAGCATGTGAGCGGGTATGCTCCTGACTAGGAAAAATAATAGTGGAATAACCACTGCAGATTTTATAATCCGCAGCCGGCTCATTCACACATATGCTTAGCTGAAAATCCATGGCTTTGTTCTAATAAACCTTGAATGAAGGTAGTTTGTATGGAAACTGCAGTAAATATGTAATTCTGCAGGTTCTCACAAGACTCCACGGTATATTTGACTAGAGGGAGTCCAGACTGTGTGAACAAAGTTTAACAGGATGTGTGGTTTGTAGTAATTACAACATATGGATGTGGTTGGTGAATAATAACAAATGTGTACAGCATGAATATGATCTAATGCGTGATATGTACATGTGAAGAATGGAAGCAGTATGGGTCGTGCACGGGAATATTGGCTGCAAGAATGATACTGTGGAGACCAGTGTATGTAGAGTAGGGGAAAGCCATCACAAGCTATATACTCTCCATATAAATGCACGAAAATCACCTTAATTAGTCCTGGTGGAGGTTTCTCATAGCTATAAACAAAGACAAGAGGCATCAAGAAGGATGAATATCAGCAGGTAAACAGGAGAAACAAGTATTATATACATATAAAAATAAAAACATGTTTTTAAAAATATGAACGTAATTTAAATATATATATATGTATGTAAAATATGTACGGTAATTACCATTTATTTCCCGCCATTAAAAATTAATACCAATAAAAATAACTAAGTGCTCTTGCTGGGTCTGCAACTGTGTGATCTATCCAAATCTAAAATTCCCACAATTGGTAAACTGTAACAAGAAATTAAAATCAAAACTGAAAATTGCAGCAACTCTGCAAAAAAAAAAAAAAAATCTAAAAAGTATCACAACATCAGATCTACCCCAAAATTATACCACTAAGAGGTCAGCTCTCCACTCAAACACAAGGCCACACATGGCAAAAGATGGAAACCCTAGAAGTGTTGGAAAACGGAGACATACATGGCGTTATCTTACGGACCTGGAGAACCACATTGCAACGTCATTTTCCAACTCAATGAACGCCATAAAAACAAAACCCAATAAACAATGGCAGAATTGCATTTTTCTTCACAATTTAACAGTACTTGAAATTTTATGGCCCATCTTCAAGTACATTGAATGGTAAAATGAATTATGTTTTTCAAAACCACAACTAGTCCAGTTATAAACAAGGCCCTGATAGAACTATGTGGATGAAGGGAATTTTGTTTACTTACCGTAAATTCCTTTTCTTCTAGCTCCTATTGGGAGACCCAGACAATTGGGTGTATAGCTACTGCCTCCGGAGGCCACACAAAGTATTACACTTTAAAAAGTGTAACCCCTCCCCTCTGCCTATACACCCTCCCGTGCATCACGGGCCCATCAGTTTTGGTGCCAAAGCAGGAAGGAGGAAACTTATAAATTGGTCTAAGGTAAATTCACTCCGAAGGATGTTCGGAGAACTGAAACCATGAACCAAAAGAACAATTCAACATGAACAACATGTGTACACAAAAGAACAAACAGCCCGAAGGGAACAGGGGCGGGTGCTGGGTCTCCCAATAGGAGCTAGAAGAAAAGGAATTTACGGTAAGTAAACAAAATTCCCTTCTTCTTTGTCGCTCCATTGGGAGACCCAGACAATTGGGACGTCCAAAAGCAGTCCCTGGGTGGGTAAAAGAATACCTCGATAAAAAGAGCCGAAACAACGGCCCCCTCTTACAGGTGGGCAACCGCCGCCTGAAGGACTCGCCTACCTAGGCTGGCATCTGCCGAAGCATAGGCATGCACCTGATAGTGTTTCGTGAAAGTGTGCAGACTCGACCAGGTAGCCGCCTGACACACCTGCTGAGCCGTAGCCTGGTGCCGCAATGCCCAGGACGCACCCACGGCTCTGGTAGAATGGGCTTTCAGCCCTGAAGGAATCGGAAGCCCAGAAGAACGGTAGGCTTCAAAAATCGGTTCCTTGATCCACCGAGCCAAGGTTGACTTGGAAGCCTGCGACCCCTTACGCTGGCCAGCGACAAGGACAAAGAGCGCATCAGAGCGGCGCAGTGGCGCCGTGCGAGACACGTAGATCCGGAGTGCTCCCACTAGATCTAACAAATGCAAATCCTTTTCACATTGGTGAATTGGATGAGGGCAAAATGAAGGTAAGGAGATATCCTGATTGAGATGAAAAGTGGACACCACCTTAGGGAGAAAGTCCGGGACCGGACGCAGAACCACCTTATCCTGGTGAAATGCCAGGAAAGGGCCTTTGCATGACAGCGCTGCAAGCTCTGACACTCTACGGAGTGAAGTAACCGCCACTAGAAATGCCACCTTCTGCGAAAGACGTGATAGAGAGACATCCCACAGCGGCTCAAAAGGTGGTTTTTGAAGAGCCCGTAGAACCATGTTGAGATCCCAGGGTTCCAGCGGACGCTTGTAAGGTGGGACTATGTGACAAACTCCCTGCAGGCACGTGCGGACCTGCGGAAGCCTGGCTAGACGCTTTTGAAAAAACACGGAAAGCGCCGAGACTTGACCTTTGAGAGAGCCGAGAGACAAACGCTTGTCCAATCCCGATTGAAGGAAGGAAAGAAACCTGGGTAAGGCAAACGGCCAGGGGATAAACCCCCTCTCAGAGCACCAGGCTAAGAAGATCCTCCAAGTTCTGTGATAGATCTTGGCTGATGTTGGTTTCCTGGCCTGTCTCATAGTGGCAATGACATCTTGAGACAACCCTGAGGACGCTAAGAGCCAGGACTCAATGGCCACACAGTCAGGTTGAGGGCCGCAGAATTCAGATGGAAAAATGGCCCTTGAGATAGCAAGTCTGGTCGGTCTGGGAGCGCCCACGGTTGCCCCACCGTGAGATGCCACAGATCCGGGCACCACGACCGCCTCGGCCAATCTGGAGCGACGAGGATGGCGCGGCGGCAGCCGGACCTGATCTTGCGCAACACTCTGGGCAGCATTGCCAGAGGAGGGAATACATAAGGCAGTTGAAACTGCGACCAACCCTGAACTAAGGCGTCCGCCGCCAGAGCTCTGTGGTCCTGAGACCGTGCCATGAATGCCGGGACCTTGTTGTTGTGCCGAGACGCCATGAGATCGACGTCCGGCGTTCCCCAGCGGCAACAGATCTCTTGAAACACGTCCGGGTGGAGAGACCATTCCCCCGCGTCCATGCCCTGGCGACTGAGGAAGTCTGCTTCCCAGTTTTCTACGCCCGGAATGTGAACCGCGGAGATGGTGGAGGCTGTGGCCTCCGCCCACAGCAGAATCCGCCGGACTTCTTGGAAGGCTTGACGACTGCGAGTGCCGCCCTGGTGGTTGATGTACGCAACCGCCGTGGCGTTGTCCGACTGTATGCGGATCTGCCTGCCCTCGAGCCACCGATGGAACGCCTTGAGGGCTAGATACACTGCCCTTATCTCCAGAACATTGATCTGAAGGGAGGACTCTGTCGGAGTCCAGGTTCCCTGAGCCTTGTGGTGGAGAAAAACCGCTCCCCATCCTGACAGGCTCGCGTCCGTCGTGACCACAGCCCAGGATGGGGGCAGAAAGGATTTTCCTTTCGACAGAGAAGTGGGGAGAAGCCACCACTGAAGCGAGGTCTTGGCTTCCAGAGACAGAGAGACGTTCCTGTCTAAGGACGTCGGCCTCTTGTCCCATTTGCGGAGAATGTCCCATTGGAGTGGACGCAGATGAAATTGCGCAAATGGAACTGCCTCCATTGCTGCCACCATCTTCCCCAGGAAGTGCATGAGGCGCCTCAAGGGGTGCGACTGGGCCCGAAGAAGGGATTGCACCCCTGTCTGCAGCGACCGCTGTTTGTCCAGCGGCAGCTTGACCATCGCTGAGAGAGTATGAAACTCCATCCCGAGGTACGTCAGTGACTGGGTCGGAGACAATTTTGACTTTGGAAAATTGATGATCCACCCGAACCTCTGGAGAGTCTCCAGAGCAATGGTCAGACTGTGTTGACAAGCCACCCGTGAGGGTGCCTTGACTAGGAGATCGTCTAGGTAAGGGATCACCGAGTGGCCCTGAGAGTGTAGGATCGCTACGACGGATGCCATGACCTTGGTGAAGACCCGTGGGGCTGTCGCCAGGCCGAAAGGCAGTGCCACAAACTGAAGGTGTTCGTCCCCGATGGCGAAACGCAGGAAGCGTTGATGCTCTTGAGCGATCGGCACATGGAGATAGGCATCTTTGATGTCGATTGATGCTAGGAAGTCTCCTTGGGACATCGAAGCGATGACAGATCGGAGGGATTCCATGCGAAACCGCCTGGTTGTCACATGTCTGTTGAGCAATTTGAGGTCCAAAACGGGACGGAATGAGCCGTCCTTTTTTGGCACCACGAACAGATTGGAGTAAAAACCGCGACCGTGTTCCTGAAGGGGAACGGGGATCACCACTCCTTCTGTTTTCAGAGTGTCCACCGCCTGAAAAAGCGCAACGGTCCGCTCGGGGGGCGGAGATGTTCTGAAAAAACGAGTCGGAGGACGAGAGCTGAACTCTATCCTGTAACCGTGAGACAGGATGTCTCTCACCCATCGGTCTTGGACATGTGGCCACCAGGCGTCGCAAAAGCGGGAGAGCCTGCCACCGACCGAGGATGCGGTTTGGGGCGGCCGAAAGTCATGAGGAGGCCGCCTTGGAGACGGTGCCTCCGGTGGTCTTTGGAGGACGTGACTTAGACCGCCATGCAGAAGAGTTCCTCTGGTTCTTCTGTGGCCTGTTGGACGAGGAGGGTTGGGATCTGGCTGAGGGCCGAAAGGACCGAAACCTCGCTTGAACTTTCCGTTGCTGAGGTCTGTTTGGTTTGGGTTGGGGTAAGGACGAGTCCTTTCCCTTGGATTGCTTAATAATTTCATCCAATCGCTCGCCAAACAGTCGGTCGCCAGAAAAAGGCAAACCGGTCAAGAACTTCTTGGAAGCAGAGTCTGCCTTCCATTCGCGTAGCCACATGGCCCTGCGGACTGCCACACAATTGGCGGATGCTACCCCTGTACGGCTAGCCGAGTCCAGGACAGCATTCATGGCGTAGGATGCAAATACTGACGCCTGAGAAGTCAAAGATGTTACTTGTGGCGCAGCGGTACGGGTGACCGCATTAATCTCAGACAGACAAGCTGAGATAGCCTGGAGTGCCCACACAGCTGCAAAGGCTGGGGCAAAAGACGCGCCTATGGCTTCATAGATGGATTTCAGTAGGAGCTCTATCTGCCTGTCCGTGGCATCCTTGAGCGATGCACCGTCAGCCACTGCTACTACGGATCTAGCCGCCAGTCTAGAGACTGGAGGATCCACCTTGGGACACTGAGCCCAACCCTTAACCACGTCAGCGGGGAAGGGGTAACGTGTGTCATTAAGGCGTTTAGTAAATCGCTTGTCCGGGAAAGCCCTGTGCTTCTGGACAGCATCTCTAAAGTTAGAGTGATCGAAGAAAGCACTCCGGGTACGTTTAGGAAACCTAAACTGGTGTTTCTCCTGTTGTGAAGCCGAATCCTCTGTAGGCGGAGTTGGGGGAGACAGATCTAGCACCTGGTTGATGGACGCTATAAGGTCATTTACTATGGCGTCCCCTTCAGGTGTATCCAGATTGAGCGCAACGTCAGGGTCAGAGTCCTGAGCTGCGACCTCCGCCTCCTCCTCTAGAGAATCCTCAAGCTGAGACCCCGAACTGCGTGATGAAGTCGGGGAAGATTCTAAGCGAACCCGCTTAGCTGGTCTGGGACTGCGGTCCGTGCCGGAGTCCTGCACGTAATAACTAGAGGCCACACCAGGAACACGCTTAGTCGCAGACCGAGAGGTGCCTGGGGGTGATCCCGCAGTGCCCGGGGCCTGTGTAAGGGCCGGTCTGGACTGCAAAACCTCTAAAAACTTAGCAGACCATTTATCCATAGACTGAGTCATGGAATGAGAAAGAGACTCAGAGTTTGTCGGCTAAAACAGCAAACTCTGTCCCTGCCATCTGGACAGGGGGGGCCGGCGGTTCTACCTGGGCCGAGGGACCCCCTAGTGTCTCAGGCTCCGGCTGAGCGAGTGCCACAGGGGCCGAGCATAGCTCACAGTGAGGGTAGGTGGAACCTGCAGGTAGCATAGCCGCACAAGAGGTACAGGTAGCAAAATAACCCTGTGCCTTGGCCCCCTTGCTCCTTGTGAACGACATGCTGTTGTCTCCCAGGAGCGTGATCACTGAGGGTATATAGCCACAAGTTAACAGTACAGCTGAACCGGAAAAAGTATACAACTATAATGTATCTATATACAGTTCAGCACCCTAGGGGGACCAGCACCGGTAACCGGTGTGGCTTACCAACCGCTCCAGCGGTGTGTGGCCACCAGATTCCCTGCCTCGGGTCTCCCAGAGCTGCAGCCAGAAGTCCTCCACCGGCAGTATGTGTTAAAACATGGCTGTCGGCGTTCACAGGGGAGGAGGGAGCCGTGGGCGTAACTTACAAAAGTGCGGGAATCTGGTGCCCCATAGGGATTAGTGAGGGGGGAGGAGGACAGCAATGTGTGCTCCAGCCCTCACTGTCGGCGTCAGACCGACCGTCCCGCCCTTGCCCCTGACTGGCAGGCCCGGGGGCGGGAGTTTAATGTACTAGGCCGCAAAAGCCGGGGACTAAAGTAAAAACCGCGGCCGACAAGCAGGCACGGTCGGCGCGGTAGTCCCGGACAAAAAACAACACTGCAGGCGCTGCAGCGTCTGAGGCCCAGGTGCTCCATGCACCGTCCCAAAGTGGACACAGAGTACCTGTAGTTGCAGGGCCTTGTCCCTGACGATACTCAGTCTCCTGTCCGGCAGATACCACCAGGGGCTGCGGAGGGAGCCCGGTCCCAGTGCCTGGATGACCGGTTAGGATCCCACTTCACCCAGAGCCCCTAAGGGATGGGGAAGGAAAACGGCATGTGGCTCCTGCCTTTGTACCCGCAATGGGTACCTCAACCTTAACAACACCGCCGACTCAGTGGGGTGAGAAGGGAGCATGCCGGGGGCCCTTAGGGGCCCTCTTTTCTTCCATCCGAAATAGTCAGCAGCTGCTGCTGACTAAAATGTGGAGCATTGTGTGCATGTGTGCCTCCTTCAACACAAAGCAAAAAACTGATGGGCCCGTGATGCACGGGAGGGTGTATAGGCAGAGGGGAGGGGTTACACTTTTTAAAGTGTAATACTTTGTGTGGCCTCCGGAGGCAGTAGCTATACACCCAATTGTCTGGGTCTCCCAATGGAGCGACAAAGAAAGAAAGAGTTATGACTCTTGGAAGTAAGGTTGGGAAATAGTAGCGCTGCAGCTGTCTTTTTTTGTTTTAGATTCAGTTAAAGGGAATCTGTCAGCAGGTTTTGCTATGTAATCTGAAGACAGTATGAGGTAGGGGCTAAGACTTAAGGCTGCTTTACACGCAGCGATATTGCTAGCGATGTCGCTCGTGAAAGCACCCGCCCCCGTCGTTTGTGCGTCACGGGAAAATCGCTGCCCGTGGCGAACAATATCGCAAGTACGCGTCACACGAACTTACCTTCCTAACGACGTCG
The DNA here is from genome assembly GCF_048569485.1 of Anomaloglossus baeobatrachus. Classification (NCBI taxonomy): domain Eukaryota; kingdom Metazoa; phylum Chordata; class Amphibia; order Anura; family Aromobatidae; genus Anomaloglossus; species Anomaloglossus baeobatrachus. The sequence continues at coordinate 389,209,043 of NC_134358.1, forward strand.
CTGTGGCCGGCGAACAACCTCTTTTCTAAGGGGGCGGTTCGTGCGGCGTCGCAGCAACGTCACACAGCAGGCGTCCAATAGAAGCGGAGGGGCGGAGAGCAGCCGCATGAAAGACACGCCTACCTCGTTGCCGGAGGACGTAGCTACGGTTTTGTTCGTCGTTCCCGGGGTGTCACACGTAGCGATGTGTGCTGCCTCAGGAACGACGAACAACCTGCGTCTAAAATCAGCAACGATTTTTGGGAAATAGACGACGTATCAACAATCAACGATTTGGTGAGTATTTTGCATCGTTAGCGGTCGCTCGTACGTATCACACGCAACAACGACGCTAACAAGGACGGATGTGCGTCACGAATTCCGTGATCCCCAACGACATCTCGTTAGCGATGTCGTTGCGTGTAAAGCCCCCTTAAGGTTTCAGTGGTGTGTCATTTATTAGGCTGTGTGCAGTTTACATACAATGTGTGTTTTATCAGAAGATTATCACTGCGTGGACTAAAGGCCCCGTCACACTAAGCAACATCGCTAGCAACATCGCTGCTAACGAACAACTTTTGTGACGTTGCTAGCGATGTTGCTGTGTGTGACATCCAGCAACAACCTGGCCCCTGCTGTGAGGTCGTTGGTTGTTGCTGAATGTCCTGGGCCATTTTTTAGTTGTTGCTGTCCCGCTGTGAAGCACAGATCGCTGTGTGTGACAGCGAGACAGCAACAACTAAATGTGCAGGCAGCAGGAGCCGGCTTCTGCGGAGGCTGGTAACGAATGTAAACATCGGGTAACCAAGAAGCCCTGTCCTTGGTTACCCGATATTTACCTTTGTTACCAGCCTCCGCCGCTCTCACTGTCAGTGCCGGCTCCTGCTCTGTGCACATGTAGCTGCAGGACACATCGTGTTAATTAACCCCATGTGTGCTGTAACTAGGAGAGCAGGGAGCCAGCGCTAAGCATTGTGCGCTGCTCCCTGCTCTGTGCACATGTAGCTGCAGCACACATCGGGTAATTAACCCGATGTGTGCTGTAACTAGGAGAGCAAGGAGCCAGCGCTAAGCGGTGTGCGCTGCTCCCTGCTCTGTGCACATGTAGCTGCAGCACACATCGGGTAATTAACCCGATGTGTGCTGTAACTAGGAGAGCAAGGAGCCAGCGCTAAGCGGTGTGCGCTGCTCCCTGCTCTGTGCACATGTAGCTGCAGCACACATCGGGTAATTAACCCGATGTGTGCTGTAACTAGGAGAGCAGGGAGCCAGCGCTCAGTGTACGCTGCTCCCTGCTCTCTGCACGTGTAGCTCCGTGCGCTGGTAACCAAGGTAAATATCGGGTTGGTTACCCGATATTTACCTTAGTTACCAAGCGCAGCATCTTCCACGCGGTCAGGTTGCTGGTGGGATCGCTGGAGCGTCGCAGTGTGACATCTCACCAGCAACCTCCTAGCAACTTACCAGCGATCCCTATCGTTGTTGGGATCGCTGGTAAGTTGCTTAGTGTGACTGGACCTTAAAGCTTGAGAGCTTGCTAGACCAACCACATCCCCTCCTCTGATAAGGAGCTCACTGTGAATATACAATGTGCACAGAGAGCTGTGGTGTGGTTGGATTTAGCTTTGTGAGCTCTGCTACATCTACACTGTGTTCCAAATTATTATGCAAAAAATATTTTTTCATATTTTCCTAAATTAACTTTATGAATTGAAGTCATTGTTATTTTCCAGTCATCTACTATTCGCGTATAATTGAAATGTTTTTGAACAAACTGCCTATGAAAACAGTATATTTTTAAAAATAATAAACACTCAAAGTGCACTCAAAATGCATGTTCCAAATTATTATGCACAGCAGAGTTTTCAACCTTTTTATTTTTATTTTGAAAAACAAAATGGTGAATTGTGAAATTATAAGCATTATCAGCTTATTACAAAATGAAATCAAACAGTTTTGAAGTCAAAACTTAATTCTAGGTGATGCTACATTTGCACATAGGACCCCTTCTTCGAAAGAAGCTTCTGAACTCTCTCGTCCATTGAATTTGTCAGTTTTTGGATGGTTTGTGCTTCAATTGTTTTGCATGTGGACAGAATACCCTCCCAGAGCTGTTGCTTAGATGTGAAATGCCTCCCGCCATCATAGACACTCCTTTTGATGCTCCAGAGGTTCTCAATGGGGTTGAGGTCAGGGGAAGATGGTGGCCACACCATAAGTTTGTCCTCTTTTATGCCCATAGAAGCCAGAGATGCAGATGTGTTATTTGCAGCATGAGACGGTGCATTATCATGCATGAAAATCATCTTGCTGCGGAATACACGGTTCTTCCTCCTGAACCATGGCAGGAAGTGCTGTTTTAGAAATTCCACATAGATTATGGAGTTCATCTTTACCCCTTCAGGGATCCTAAAGGGGCCGACAATCTCTCTCCCCATGATTCCAAGCCAAAACATTACTCCACCTTGTTGGCGCCTTAGCCGTGTTTTCATGGGGTGTCCATCAACCAGCCATCCTCCACTCCATCCATCTGGACCATCGAGCGTTGCACGGCACTCATCGGTGAACAAAACAGTTTGGAAGTCAGTCTTCATGTATCGTTTGGCCCACTGGAGCCGTTTCTGCTTGTGTGCAGTGGATAGAGGTGGTCGACAGATGGCTTACGCACAGCTGCAAACCTCTGAAGGACCCTGCATCTTGTTGTTCGGGGGACGTTGGAGGCACCAGCAGCTTCAAAAACTTGTCTGCTGCTATAACAAGGCATTTTAGCAGCTGCTCTTTTAACCTGACGCAATTGCCGGTTGGAAAGAGTCCACAATTTTTCCTTATCAGCACGCACACGCGTGTGCTGTGAATCAGCGACATACTTCTTGATTGTGTGATGATAACGATGAAGTGTCTTGGCAATGTTGATTGTAGTCATGCCTTGAACCTAATACTCCACAATTTGTTGCTTCTCAGCAGCCGACACATCCTTTTTCTTTCCCATTTTGGCAAAAAATGTAGGCTGCTTAATAATGTGGAACAGCCTTCTTAAGTAGTCTTGCTTTTATTTGGACACACCTGCCAAACTAATGTGCACAGGTATCTGCAATTGCTTTCAGAGATATAAAGAGCCCTGACACACATCACCTCAATGAGTTTAAATGACAAACAAAACATTTCTAACCTTATCACTCCTAAACTCTTTTTGCATAATAATTTGGAACACCGTGTAAGAACTCTAAGGCTATGTGCGCACGTTGCGCATTTGCATGCAGTTACGCTGCGATCTGCACCGCAGCGTAACTGCATGCGTCCTGCGTCCCCAGCACAATCTATGAAGATTATGCAGTAGACGTGCGCATGTGGCGTATTAGAGCGCAGCGCTTCTGCTTGAAGCGCGTGTTCTAAGAAGTGACATGTCACTTCTTCCGTGCGCTCTGCCTGCATCCCCTGCTCTGTCTAATGGAGGGGCTGCAGTCAGAGCGCATGGAATCGGCTTTTTTTTTCATTATGGACTCTTTCTGCAGCGATTTGAAGTGCACGTGTGCTGTTCAAATCGCTGCAGAAATTTCTGCAGGGCAGAACGCTACGTGCGCACATAGCCTAAGTCACAACTGCTGCACCCAGTAACCTAAGTGATACATCGCTGGAATCAGGGTCACATTATACTGCTCTCAGATGAGGTAGCAAAAACCTGGCAACATATTCCATTTAACTGAAAAATTGTATGTCATTAACTGATGGCCAGTGTCACATGTCTGGCGTTCGCAGGTCTCCAGTCTAGACCTTAACAGTCCAATGCATGCCTATGGGGCTGTAGGTTAGGAGACCTGACACTGAATGTCATGAACTTACAAGATCTCCACATGCTTGATCTTCTGGATCTCGTGTGAGTTATGGGTACTGCCACTGCTGCTCCGTCTCCGCTTTCTGTCACTATGATGGTGGCTGCTACTACTGCTCCCTGGTGTCACCGACTCTTCCTCTTCACTCCGGCGCCTACGATCTTCTTTCCTTCTATGGGACATTTTATACTGCCTGTAATACAAGCAAGCAGTGAGGGTAATAGGGTATTTCATAAACCACATTCATAGCTCTATGTGGTATTTTACTGTCTAGTGGAAACAGATCCTATTAACACAGTAACAAAGGACAACTTGTGGATGGGGCATTCTGCAGGTGTGCCGATAACATGCAGCATCCTGGAGTTTCCCTGTGGAGAAAGTCAGGAATTTTATCAAAGCTGATCCTGACCCCTGACTGCACAAGAGAAGTCACATGAAGGACCCATGCAGATGGGATAAAAGTGCCACAAACCTGACAACGATGGCAGACCACACAGGAGCGCAGAGAGTCGGGAAAGATAGCTGCTGGCCAAACTACAGCTTTGGGTATGTACAGCATGACAGGTCCCAATGGTCATTACCAGTGACTTCCAGAAAAATGCTAGAGTCCCCCATTGACTTCCATTATACTCAGAAACTCCAGTGGTGCCCATCTGAGCATCCAACTGCTCTTAAGGAGTACCGAGCCTGGTAGTGCTTGCTCATCACTAGTCAAACTAAAAAAACAGCCAAGAGACCATCTCATCAGCAGAATTATATACAGGGCATACTTCCTATTAAAAATTTCTGCCCACAATAACAGTGCTGGGTGGTGCATTCATTTAGTAAGTAGGTAGAGGACATGACAGTGCTGGGTGGTGCATTCATTTAGTAAGTAGGTAAAAGACATGACAGTGCTGGGCGGTGCATTAGTTTAGTAAGTAGGTAGAGGACATGACAGTGCTGGGCGGTGCATCAGTTTAGTAAGTAGGTAGAAGACATGACAGTGCTGGGCGGTGCATCAGTTTAGTAAGTAGGTAGAAGACATGACAGTGCTGGGTGGTGCATTAGTTTAGTAAGTAGGTAGAGGACATGACAGTGCTGGGCGGTGCATTAGTTTAGTAAGTAGGTAGAGGACATGACAGTGCTGGGCGGTGCATCAGTTTAGTAAGTAGGTAGAAGACATGACAGTGCTGGGTGGTGCATTAGTTTAGTAAGTAGGTAGAGGACATGACAGTGCTGGGCGGTGCATTAGTTTAGTAAGTAGGTAGAAGACATGACAGTGCTGGGTGGTGCATTAGTTTAGTAAGTAGGTAGAGGACATGACAGTGCTGGGTGGTGCATTAAGCCTGCTTTACATGCTGCAATATATCTTACGATGTGTCAGAGGGGTCACGTCGTAAGTGACGCACATCCAGCATCGTAATGTACATTGCAGTGTGTGACAGGTACGTGCGATTTCGAATGAACGGTAAAACGTTCATCGCATGCACATCGTTCATTTCTCTAGAATTGCACGTCAGGTTGTTCATCGTACCCGGGGTAGCACACATCGCAGTGTGTGACACCCCGGGAACGATGAACAGATCTTACCTACGTCCTGCGGCTCCCGGCCCACAATGTGGAAGGAAGGAGGTGGGCGGGATGTTTACGTCCCGCTCATCTCCGCCCCTCCGCTTCTATTGGCCGGCTGACGCGTGACGTCGCTGTGACGCCGAACGTACCTCCCACTCCAGGAAGTGGACGTTCACCGCCCACATCGAGGTCGTATGGACGGGTAAGTACGTGTGACGGGGGTTAATAGTTTGTGCGGCACATTCAACAAATTGAACATGCCGCACATACGATGGGGGCGGTTACAATCGCATACGATATCGTATGCTGGATCGTAAGGTGTAAAGCAGGCTTTAGTTTAGTAAGTAGGTAGAAGACATGACAGTGCTGGGTGGTGCATCAGTTAAGTAATTAAGCAGAGGACATGACAGTGCTGGGTGGTGCATCAGTTAAGTAATTAAGCAGAGGACATGACAGTGCTGGGTGGTGTATTAGTTTAGTAAATAGGTAGAGGACAAGACAGTGCTGGGTGGTGCATCAGTTTAGTAATTAAGTAGAGGACATGACAGTGCTGGGTGGTGCATTAGTTTAGTAATTAATTAGAGGGCATGACAGTGCTGGGTGGTGCATCAGTTTAGTAAGTAAGTAGAGGACATGACAGTGCTGGGTGGTGCATTAGTTTAGTAATTAATTAGAGGACATGACAGTGCTGGGTGGTGCATCAGTTTAGTAAGTGAGTAGAGGACATGACAGTGCTGGGCGGTGCATTAGCTTAGTAATTGAGTAGAGGAAATGACAGTGCTGGGTGGTGCATTAGTTTAGTAAGTGAGTAGAGGACATGACAGTGCTGGGTGGTGCATCAGTTTAGTAAGTGAGTAGAGGACATGACAGTGCTGGGTGGTGCATTAGTTTAGTAAGTGAGTAGAGGACATGACAGTGCTGGGTGGTGCATCAGTTTAGTAAGTCGCAGACATGACTTTGTGGCACTTACTAATCTCTCTATATATTACAGCTCCTCCTGCTTGGTTAGTGCAGCCTTCCTGCACCAGATTACTGTTCTCACAACGGCACCCGATGGAGATGCATGTGACCAGATAGGTTCCTCAGCATCCTCCGATAGACTTCCAAGGGTAATCCACTTCTGGACAGCTCCCGCTTTATCAATTCAGGACCTCAATTAAAGTGTGTCCTCACCCCCTGCAGTGGCACAGATCCAGCGATATTCTTTCAGGGTGATCTGGCATTGTTGTTCATTGTGCCTGATGCAGCCAATGAGCCAGCACTAGTTGGCTGCAGCTTTTACTATTTCATCGGGAGCAGACATCAGTGGCTGCAGCATCGTCACTTCACTCACAGGAAGCTGCACGGCTGTGGGAGGGGAGTATCCGCTGCTTTTATTATAACTGGGGTCCTGAATGAAGCTGGGGAGAACTGTAAGAACAGGAGTCCTGAGCATCTGCATGGAAGAATGCACTAAAAGGAGCAGGAGAAGCAGTAATACATGAGTAAGCGCCACAAAATCATGTCTCCAACACGTCTGTTATAATATAGTGGACAAGCCCTTTACAGGGAACCTGTCAGGTGCAATATGCAGCCAGATCCACGAGCAGGTCTGGGTGCACATTGCTAATCCTGCCTAACTGTCCCTGTATACAGTAGCATAGATAAAGGGATCTTTAGAAAAAGGATTTCTAAACATCTTTTATCATATGCTAATGAGTGAGGGCACAAGTCCCCTGGGCGTTAGTTCCCCTGGCTAGTCGCCCTATTAGCATGTTAGTACTTCCCTGTGGGCGTACTAACATGCTAATGAATGCGCAGCATCACAGGAGGGTCTCACTCACCTCTCTGCCACCATTGCGTCTGAAAGGGGATTTCGGCTCAGTGCGCATGACCCCGGAGTTTCAGTCATGCCCACTACTTCAGTTTGAAGCCAGGAGCGTACACCCGGCTTCATTGTGCGCATGACCCAAACTCCTCATGTGCAGTGAGCTGAAATCCCCGTTCGGACGCGATGGTGGCGGAGAGGTGAGTGAGATCATCCTGTGATGCTGCGCATTCATTAGCATGTTAGTATATTAGTACGTCCCTGTGGGCATACTAATGGGGGCGACTGACTGAGGAACTAATGCCCAGGGGACTAGTCCCTGCACTCATTAGCATACCATAAAACATCTTTAGAAATACTTTTTCTAAAGATCTCTTTATCTATGCTAATGTATACAGGGACAGTTAGGCAGGGATTATAGATATGTACCCAGAACTGCCCGTGGTGCATATTGGAGCTGACAGGTTCCCATTAAAGACACGTGAGAATAAACCTTCATTGGATCCAATCGGCTCTGCGCTAGTTAGAAAACACTTTTCTCTTTATGCAAGTCTGCGCAAGGGGGGGGGAACGTCGCCACGCAGAGAGGGGGGGGGACGTCGCCACGCAGAGAGGGGGGGGGACGTCGCCACGCAGAGAGGGGGGGACGTCGCCACGCAGAGAGGGGGGGGGGGGGAACGTCGCCACGCAGAGAGAGGGGGGGACGTTGCCGCACAGAGAGAGGGGGGGACCTTGCCATGCAGAGAGAAGGGGGGACCTCACCGCGCAGAGAGAAGGGGGGGACACGTCGCCACGCAGAGAGGGGGGGGGGGGACGTTGCCGCACAGAGAGAAGGGGGGACCTCACCGCACAGAGAGAAGGGGGGGAGCGTTGCAGCGCAGAGATGGGGGGACGTTGCCGCGCAGAGTGTGAGGGCGTCACCGTGCAGAAAGGGGGGGGGACATCGCATCTTAGCAGAGCAGACAAATCATGGGTGGAGCGGTTAGCACAAGGGGCAGGCTCAGAGATGGCAGAGCTCCCGCACAGCTTGGGGCCACACACTGGGAATTTTCAGGTTATTACATTTTTCTGCAATGTGATCAGCCTCAGACATGATCACAGGTTTTTATGGACAGTGCCTGTAGTGGATGTTGCTTTGGGAGTGAGCTCCAGCTGGGACACTATGGCCTCCCACATACATGCAGGCCTGCCTGTGCCTCCATAGCAATGTCACAGCATCATATACACTAAGACCTGAATAAATCTACAGGGGTCGCGGAGCCCCTCCTATCCATGCTGGTGCTTCTCTCTGGCACATACCACACGGCTACACACGGACATGTCCCCCACTCTCCACAGGTGGCACAGACCCCATTTGTACACTTGTGACCTATGAATCCCCTGGTATAGAGCACTGATCACACCACGCAGCAGTCGTGCGGTCCACACAGGACTCACCCGGATGTTGTGGTCCTCATACACGACGTCACAAGCCTCGCCTTACAATTACCGTACTAAGGCAGCCATGATTCCACACACAGCTTCCTGGTATAATGGCACTGCCGGGCTACAGTAAAATGGCGGTCGCCAGGAAATAGCCTTTTTTGTTTTTTTACACTTCATGAGGAGGTAGACAACGGGAGGAAGAGTTTCCAATGGAAGAGAGATAGCGCGCCCCCTGGTGGTGAAAGTACAAGCTGTTTCTTCCCGGTGCTGCAGCTGCTGATATATAAAGCCAGAACCGAAAAAGCTAATAAAAATAGAATCATCACTGGATAAAAGCCCTGACAGTCTGTGTCATGTGATCCTGCAGAGACCACCCTAATGTGTGGTGGGGTCCGGCTAGGATCAGAACCTTACAATGTGGACTCAGCAGCGATTTCGTCTTCGTTCCATGACAATAGTAGTTGGAGAACTTGTGATTGCATTCCTGTTGTATTAGTGGTGTCATGCTAAGATATGCATATCATACTTCTAGCCTTTGGGGGGATTCTTATCTGTGGTGCAAGCAGCAAACTTTTGGGGACAACCAAAATGACTTTGTAGCGCAGACCCCTTCTTTACCATAATGTTCTTCAGTCATAAGGCCCATGAGTTCATTGGGAACTTTGATGGCCTCCTGGACATCACTGCACCCACACTGCTTGCTGGATACCCACCTGTCACCAGCTATGCTGTCCTTGGCTATGCTGTCCCCGGCGATGCTATACCCGGGAATGCTGTCCTTGGCTATGCTGTCCCTGGCTATGCTGTCCCCGGCGATGCTATACCCGGGAATGCTGTCCTTGGCTATGCTGTCCCTGGCTATGCTGTCCCTGGCGATGCTATACCCGGGAATGCTGTCCTTGGCTATGCTGTCCCTGGCGATGCTATACCCGGGAATGCTGTCCTTGGCTATGCTGTCCCTGGCTATGCTGTCCCCGGCGATGCTATACCCGGGAATGCTGTCCTTGGTGATGTTGTCCCCGGTGATATTCCTGCTTCCAGGTCCGAGGTGCAGTGAATATTCAATGAGTACAACGAGCGGGGGTCAGGAGCGGGAGGCAGCAGAGCCAAAGAAAACAGCACTGGATACAGGTGAATATAGAAAATCTTTTTATTATACAGACCTGTGTTTTCTCCGGTACGTGTCACACTGATGTCACTGTGCAATCTGTGTGACACCGGTGAAAATAAACATGTCTCCGTGGGTGCGTGTGTGGACACGAGGGGTCACATGGTCCATGTGAAAACACGGATGTGTGTGTAACTCAAGAGAAAGACATGGGTACTTGTGGCATCTGTGTTAAAAACGGATGTCACATGTACCTGAAACACGGACGTCTGAAACAGCCTTAGGGTATGTGCGCACTAGGCGTTTTTTTCACGCTGCGTTTTTATGTGCATTTTTGTCTCAAAAAACGCACCCGCGGCTACAAAACGCAGCAAAAACGCATGCGTTTTTGCCGCGATTTGGTGCGTTTTTTTGCTGCGTTTTTGCTCACTGCGTTTTTAATCAGTGCACAATGCCATTAAAGATTGTTGATGAAAAAAAAAAAAAGGTCTGATGTCATTTCCTTCTTCAAAATGTTCATTGTATACAGGAGAGCAGACAGCAGCTGCAGAACTACAAGGCTCAGCATCCTCCATTCACTAGTGTATGCAGGAGAGCAGACAGCAGCTGCAGAACTACAAGGCTCAGCATCCTCCATCCAGGACTGTATGCAGTTTTTTTGCCCAAAAAGAAAAAAAAAATGACATGGGCTTCGCCATATTTTTGTATGCTAGCCGGGTACAGCAAGCAGGTACGGGCTGCCCCCAACCCCCAGCTGCCTATTTGTACCCGGCTGGGAACCAAAAATATAGAGAAGCCCTTTTTTTTTAATTATTTCATGAATTTCATGAAATAATTAAAAAAAAAAAAATGACGTGGGCTTCGCCTAATTTTTGAGTCCAGCCGGGTACAACTAGGCAGCTGGGGATTGGAATCCACAGTGCAGGGTGCCCAAGATTTCTGGGCACCCCCACTGCGAATTGCAGTCCGCAGCCACCCCAGAAAATGGCGCTTTCATAGAAGCGCCATCTTCTGGCGCTGTATCCAACTCTTCCAGCTGCCCTGAAGCCGGGTGGCTAGCTAGGTAATAATGGAGTTAGGGCTAGCTGTATATTATCAACTGGCCCTAAGCCCGAAATTCATGGTGTCACGCCAATATTAGACATGGCCACCATGAATTTCTAGTAATGATAAAAAAAAAAAAAACACAGAAAAATATTTTTATTAGAAATGAAACACAACACAATTAGTGACGCCATCTTTATTGAAATAAACCCCCCCTCCGCAGTAATCCTGGGTCAGGGTCCCGCGCCGTCCAATCCGGATCCAATATCATCTGATCGGTTTGCTGGAAGGCAAAGCGATCAGATGATGTGTCAGGATCAAGTGCCTGAATCACATCACACATCAGCTGATTGTATAAAAGCCGATTATACAATCAGCAGATGCATCAGTAGAAAAAAAAAAAATAATACTCACTTATGTGCTGTGCTGATTACCGGCAGCTCCTGCAGCGATCGATTGGACAGGAGTCTGATCCCGTCCGATCGCTGCAGGAGCTGCCGGTAATCAGCTGATGAAGTCCCCTGACGGCAGGATCAGCTGATAGCCGGCCGGGCGCGAAAAAGCCGGCGAGACTACGATCAGCTGATGCGTCAGGTGACTGCATCAGGTGATCCACCGCCAGGTCCTGCAAGCAAGGTCCTGCCCCGGGGAGACTGCACACAGCCAGAGCGGCGGTACCGAGACAGGGGCTGGGAGCGGGTATGGCACCGGGACCCTGCAGACAGGTGAGTATATATGACATTTTTTTTTTCTACTGTTCACTTTGGTTTTCGCCGCTGCCTCCACCTCCCGCCCAGACATGGCGCCGCACGGAGCTGACATGCACAGGACGGGAGGTGGACGCAGCGGTGACGGTACCGGGAGGATTCATGCTTCTGTGTTTACCAACAGAAGGAATCCTCTTCCTGTACACGTCACTGTAGTACCCACCCCTTGCGTTTATAGCTGCGTTTTTAGTCATAGAAACGCGGCTATATGCGTTTTTCATTGCGTTTTTAACATCTCATTGAATTCAATGAGTGAAAAACGCAGTGGAAAACGCAGAAATAATTGACATGCTGCGTTTTTGTGGTCACCACAAAAACGCAGCTAAAAAAAACCGCTGTGTGCGGACAGCACTTATGAAAACCCATTGACATTGCTGGGGAAGCAATGTCACTGCGTTTTCAGCACAAAAACGCGGTAAAAAACGCCGCTAAAAACGCGGCAAAAACGCCTAGTGCGCACAAGGCCTTAGGCTTATATTCACACAACCATATTTTCGGTCTAAATGCTGTCTGTGAAAATATAACAGCACTCCGGCCAATGTTAGTCAATAGGGTCGGTCAGATGGCCATTTTCACATGGACCAAATGACCACATGAAAAAAATTGCATCGTTCTGAATGAGACTTCCCTATTCAGGTCTATGGGTGCACAGAAAAAATGAGATCCCATATGGCTCATTGATATAGCATCTGATTTTAATAGATTCCTAACATAGGAAACTGTATTTAGAATTGGAAATGTTATTCACCTCTGATGTATAAAAACAGATTCACATAAATAACAATACACATAAACATTCGTATTTTCTGGATGAAATTCAGACCATTTTATTTATTGGATGTGTAAACTTAACACCAGAGAGAATTGAAGGGAACCTGTCACCACATGAATCAGAACCTGACTTTACATTTGCAACTAAATAAGTTTTTCTCTGAGACGTTGCAGCAGTTCAGTGAAAACCTAGGGTCCAATACATCAAAATTGGCGTTGTTCATGCTAAACTTGATGAGGAGATGGACTGGAGTCAGACACTCGTGATTCTTTAAGAGGCGCATGCCTTGCCACAAATCCTACTCTAGTCCCCACACTGGAGTAATATTTGTGGCATAGCAAACACCACTGCTTGTCATGAGCTTGACAAACAACGATTGACACCCCCCCAGCTCCACCTACTTTCTAGGAGCTGAGCAAAAATATTATGAGAGCGCTTGGTACTACCATTCCCAGTAGTACGTGCCAAACGATTTTCTCCATGTGCAGCATTCCCTCTCGAAGGTCAGCTTGCTCAGTGACAAACTGGATAGCCTCAGACAGAGGTCTCCCATCCATGGACAACACTGCGATGGGAGTGTGAAGCTGATGGATGGGAATCCGATGCTGATCCACATTGGCCTGGTATATGAAGTTCCCAGCGGAACCAGAGTCCAGTAGAGCCAATTTGGAGAATCAGGTGTTGCCATTAGTTATAGATCTATATAGTGGTGGAGATGTCTTGCTCTCACCTAGGGTAGCCTCTCCTACAGAGCCTAGGCTGAGCAGTTTCCTGGCTTTCTGTCATGCGTGGTCCGAATCCACGTTTGCGGATCGCTACTTCCATTTTGGACTCTGTCTACATTACTGAGTCGAACAACCTACCTACCTACTGAGACAAACAACCTGCCATGCGCTACCCAGATTGGCACCCGCATATTGCTACTACGAGGTTGGACTCTGTATACACTTCAGAATCCAACAAGCAACGTGGCTTCTATTGAGGAGCTCTGCTCTGCCGGGCATCGATTGTTTTATTACCACTGCTTTAGGCACTGTAGGAGTTAATGTCTCCTGCAGTAGTGTGTGGCTTTTCAGAGAACCAGGTTGCTAATCATCACCTTCACCTGGTCTCCTCCTACTTAAGTCCAGGGAGTTTTCTGAGTTATCGCCGAAGATAGCATCTGCATAGCTGATGCGATATCCCGGTATCTGTTGCGATCTGCCGTTTGTTGATCAGTGCTTTGCTGTATGAAAGTTTCCTGGTATGACTGTCTCCTTCCCCTTTAGTTTATCCCCACCAGTGTCTATTTGTCTCCCCTCTGGAGATATTTGCGGTGTGCGTGAGTTTTAGAACCTCCTTGTCTTTGTCTTGTGGGAGGTTTATTACTTTGTGTTCTGCCCACCCCTGGATTGGGGGTGCGGGGGTATTAGGTCAGGTGTCGGCAGGAGACAGGGCCAGGTCAGGGGTCTGGACCTCCCTACCTTTTAAGGGTACCTCCAGTGTGAGGGTGAGCACAGGGGTCCCAGTCTTAGGTCCAACATAAGTCCCCCTGTGTCCCCTAGTCAACCCTGACACTTTCTTGGATTGGCGAATGAGGTGCATAGGACTTTTGCAGTAGAAGCACCCCTCTCTGGAGTAAAGGACCTCAAGACAGTGCTTCGCCGGATACACTTGATCCACCTCTATGGGCTCGGAAAGAGTTGGGTAGACCGCAGGTCACGGCATGATGAGTCTCAGGAATGAAGGAGCCATCTTCTCTCAGTTCGACTCTCTGGTTTGTTCTTGGAACCAGAGGTCAATGTGGATAGCAAGCGATGCCAGGTTGTCCAGAGAAGGGGGCACATCTCAACCAGCCACGTCATCCTTAATCGCACCAGAGAATTCTTCTCAGAATATAGCTACCTGTGCTTTCTTATTCCAGCCCAGTTTAGAGGGTAAGGTGGAGAAATGGACTGCATACTGGCCTACAGTGAAACTCACTTGGTGGAGTCTAAGGAGTGAGGATACAACTGAGGAGACTCGAACCGGCTCATCGAACACCTTGCGGAATACTTCCAAGAAGATTGGCAGGTTCTGGAGGATAGAATTATTCCTCACCCACACTGGATTGATCCAGGCAAGGGCCTTGCCAGACAGATTTCAATGTCACTTTGACCCGATCCGAGGTGAACTGATGTGACAAGAGTTTGAAGTGCAAGGAGTGCTGATTTAATAAGCCCCTGCATAGGTGAGGGTCAAAATCACTTGGAAAAGCTACCGGAGTAGGGACCACCACCGGTACCGAGGCAGGTGAAGACAAGGCTTGAAAACAGTTATTCAATGACCACAGATGAGTCGGGATCCAGTCCTGTTGTTCTCACTGCCAGACCACCTCTTGCTGCAGGCTGGTATGCATGACAGCACTGAAGACAGTGAGATCCATGGCCTGGGTAAACTGTACTGCTCGCGGGGAGTGGATCCAATGGGCTGCAGCACACAGAGCACCTGAGGCACTTGACTATGGTTCACACCAGGTTTTCACCAGTACCTCTAAAGGTGTGGGTGTTGTTCTGCAGGTAGAAACCTGATGCCACATAGGGAGACTGCTTCTGTGACAGCTGACCCCAGAGGTATGGAGACGAAGTTTCCTGATAAGGCAGGTGCAGCCAAAATGGCTGATGCTGCAACGCCCGATACCGCAGGCTTAGCTGATAGGGTATGATCCAGCAGCAGCCGTAATAGCAGGTTCAGCTGGAGTGGACAAATGCAGCAGCGGATACATCTGTTACTTAAACACAGACAGGTATTAGCAATATGGAACACAGCACTAAACAGCAGCAGCACTTAGGGACTTGACAACTAGCAATGTATGGACCATGATGCCCAGGTACCTCCTTTAAAGGGGTTTTCTGGTTTATTTTGCCTTTTTTGTTTCACTATTGGGCTACATTGGGGGAGGTAAGTAGATAGCGACTACCTACCTGCCCTGCTGTCAGCCCCTCTCTCCCGGCCCAGAGTGGTCATGTGACCGCTCCTGCTGTGATTTTGCTGCTTCCTGTGACGTCACGTCGACAGGGGCAGGAGCTTGTTGCCAGGCATCACAGCCGATGACTTGTTGCCACCCTGCTGGGAAGGTACTGTGCATGGAGTCCCCACCCATCTTCCCCCACACCCTCCCACACATTCCGTAGTGCAGTGCTCTCAAAGACGCTGCCATTAGGCTGCATGTGGCTCCTGATGCTGCTTGCAGCACGCAGGCCCGTGGCCCCTTTGCTGATCGCTGCCTGTGCTGGGGCCGCGCAGTCAGCGCTTTAAATCAGGGGACAGATTCCCTGTTCCCCGATACTGCTCAGATGCGAGCTCTGTATACAGCTACTGCAATAATCAGCTGCCGGTCAATCAAAGGTCAGCAGCTGATCACTGGAGAAGCTGCATAGAGAGCTCGCCCTTGTGCTGCTCCCGGGAATCTGTACTCTGATATAAAGCGCTGTCAGCTGCGGCCCCTGCACCGGCAGCGGTCATCAAGGGGGCTGCGGCCACAAGAAGCAAACAGGCCATTGAGGGAACGAGGATAGGTGAGAAGAATTTGTCTTTGTTTTTTTTGTGTGTGTATGAATGGTACAATATGGGACACTACTACAGTATGGAGCATTACTACAAGAAGAGGAGCAGGAAAGTGGACATTACTACAGGATGAGCAGAAGGATGGGGCACAATACTGTAGGAAGGGCGCAATACTATAGGATGAGCAGAAGGATGGGGCACAATACTATAGGATGGGCACATTTATTAAAAGATGGGCACAAGGATAGGGCACAATACTATAGGATGGGCACATTTATTACAAGATGGGCACAAGGATGGAGTACATTATTACATTATATGTTCCCATATTGTCCTATGCTAGAAGTCTGTGCTGGGCAGACTACTGACAGCCAATGAGTGTGCAGAAGGCGGCCTGGACAGTGAGGTTGCCAACTCTGACTGTGAGGTTTGGCATAGGAAGATTTCATGTTTGGTTGAGCTGCAGATAAATAAAGTGGCTGCAGAGAATAAAGGGATAATTCAAGAGGAACACAATTCAGAAACAAAAAAAATAATGTAGGGGTGTTTTATATGACAATACAGCACAAATTAGCTTACATTTTTTTTTAGAGTTTATGTCGGACAACTCATTAAGATGAGGTTACCTTACATACCTGATGACTCTCAGCCACAGGCTGATAGTCACTTCGAGTTAGGGTGTACTGGCACTTTAGGAAAAGGTATGCATGCCCTAAGAGCACTCCCAGGAGGCATGTGTGGCATGTTCAGTTCCTGGGAGGCGACAGCAGGGTTTGGAGATGAAGCAGCCATAGCTGAGTGGTCAGGAAGGCGAGAATGCCTTCGTCCCCGCCAGGGAAGGGGGGCAGAACAGTGCGGGACATCAGTAAAGAGTGGAAACCTTCCACAAGTTACCTAATTTCGGAAACTAGACCCCTCAAGTAATTTATCTAGATAGTTTGTGAGCACCTTTAACTCCCAGGTGCTTAACAGAATTTTATAACATTGAGCCGTGAAAATGAATAAGCACATTTTTAACCACAAAAATGTCACTTTAACCACTTTAATTTTTCAATAGGGTAACAGGAGATAATGGACCATACAATTTGTTGTGCAATATCTTTTTAGTACGCCAATGCCCCATATGTGGTCAAAAACTACTTTTGAGGCACAGTACAGTGAAGAAGGGAAGGAGCGCCATATTTAACTTTATATTTAGTTGGAGTGGTTTGTGGGTGCCATATCACATTGGCAGAGCCCCGGAGGAGACATAGCAGCAGAAACCCCCTCAAGTGACCACATTTGGGAAATAACACCCCTCTGGGAATTTATCTGTGTGTGTAGTGATGATTTAACCTCTGGAAAACACTCATGGAGTCAAACGCAATGAATTTTGCAGAAGTAAAAATTGGAAATAAGCCTTTGTCATGCCCAGTACATTGCAGTGCCCATACATTGTGTCCAGCTGGTGTGTTACGGGTGTATCCCAGTGTTAACAAACAGTCCTGTGATGTCCGGCTGTAGTAGGTTGCAGCGTTTGACTACAGTAGCTGCTGTGTGATATTCCCTTTTTCTCTGCTTGGTGTTAATCCCTTTCTCTTTAGGATCCTGCAGATTTCCTCATCTTTCAGCTGTTAATCATCAGCACTTTCATTTAAAAAATTTAAAATAAATAATAAATTTTGTTCACCTTCACAATTGCGTCCCACTTGTTATTGATTCGTCACCAAAACATTAAAATTTTTATCTTTGTTTGAAGCCTGAAATGTGGGACAAGGTTGAAAAATTCAAGGGAGCCCAATACTTTCGCAAGGCACTGTATATATATATATATATATATATATATGTATATATATATATATACATGTGTATATATATATACATATATATATATATATATATATATATATATATATATATACGGTATAGATATACATATACACTTTTAGTGGTATAATTTTTATATATTTATTTTTCTCTTATTTTCATATTTTTAAAAAATATATATTTGCAATTTTTTTTACTTTTTTTTCAACTTTTTTACTTATTCCCTACAGGGGGCTTTACCTTTTATTGCCTTGATCACTGATGTAATATATTGCAATGAACCAGCATTGCGATACATTTATAGCAGTCAGAGCAGCACTAACAGAAGCCTGTGGGATCATGCTCCTGGCATGACCACAGAGGCTTTCGTAACCTGGGTGACCTGGTTCTCAACCTGACAACCTCGGATCAGCATGACAATGATACATCGCTGGGGCACTGATCGGAGGGGAGAGGGAGCGTGATCCCTGTCCCAGACCTCTAAATACTGCAATCGATATTAGAGGATTAAACAGTCAGTGACAGCACAGAGACTGTCCCTGGCTGTGAGAGCCAGTGCTGCAAGGAAAGCCAAAACCATAGTGGCAATGGTGCCTGGCACAGCGCCTGTGCCCGCTCGATTGCCAGGATGTACCCCATATGTCCTTGGTCAGCAACGCATGGGGTATGTCCAATATCGGAAAGGGATTAATTATAAAATTAACCACTGTAACATGACCAATCCTATCAGCCTGTAATATAGTCGGCATGTGACTGTAAATGTGGAAATCGCATATGAGTAGTAACATGGCAATTACTCAAAAAGCTTTAGCTCGAGTGCTGTTATACCTAATCTACCTCTGACATATGTAGCTATGCAGTACTGTTTGAGAGAGGGAAGGAGCGCTATTTGACTGTTGGAGCACAGATATTTCTAGAATAGTTTGCAGACTACAGATACAGAGCTCGAAAATACCAGAAGCACCATGGACACCCCTATATTTTCATTAAAAGATGATGGACCTGAGTGAGAACTTGATTTTGTGAGTTGAGTTGAGGCTTTTATTGGTATCTTATTGACATGTGTGCTGGTCATTTTGGCAACGTCACTGCGCCTCTGAAGCCAGGTGTAAGCGTCCCAGCTTCAAAGAGGCACCGTAATGTCTCACGCATGCACGGTCTTGTGACGAATTTCACGCATGCGCTATTGCGCCAGGTATCACTTTGGCTTTCGTTACTTTCCGTGATTTTCTGAATTCATTTGTGCATGCGTGGTTTGAATAATTGGATGACGACGTATTAGGAGCGCCAAGTTTACAAGGACCTTTTCTTGATCCGGAATTACATCATTCCGGAGCGCGACGCTGTCCGCATAGCAACATTCACAATACAGGTATGAACCGCTGGAATATGGGCCTTTATATTTTGTTCACCTTTTTCATCCCTTACAATTTTTGCGATACTCTGACTGGATTTCTATAGTACCATAACGTGGCTTTATATCAATGGGATTGTGTTTATATCAGGGTAATGCATATAAATGCATTATATACTAGATGGCTTGATATTTCCTATGTATACTAAGTTTCTTATTCTTTTCTGCAGTCATATAAAAGGAACTTTCCTTGTATCAAATACATCCAAGAATCTATCTCCTTTGATTATCCTCCTGAGCTTTGTGACTTGCATTCTTAGATATTCATTATGATATTTCATTTGTATCTTTTCTTGTTTATGTTGTAAGATTGTACTATTAATCTGACTATGACCCGCAACACACATCCGTTTTTTTTTGTACGTGTGCGGTACGTATTTGCACGTACCGGAGACACGGAGACCCATGTTATTCAATGGTAGATGGCACACACACATAAAATCACACGGAACGTGTGTCCGTGTGGTAAGTACGTGTGTGCGCTTTTCTACACGGATGACATGTCCGTTTTTGGCCGGCAGCACGCAGGCACGGACCCGCTTTAGTCTATGGGTCCGTGCCTGCACGGACCGCACACGGAGTATGTCCGTGTTCAGCACGTTTCGTCCGTGTCCGTTTTTAATCACAAAATCTGAAACACTTGTTACCAATCTATCAGGTCAATTGATGGCAAACAAAAACACCAGGATCTCATGATGAATGATTAACAACGTTAATTGGGTAAGAATGCGGGCCTTTAAAAACGGACAGCACACGGACAGCACATGTACGTATTTTATGTCAATACGGACATTCCACACGCACACACGGCTCGCATACGCCATCACACGGATGCCATACGTACCGGAGAAACGCCCCTAAAAAACAGAACACGGATCCGAAAAACGGACCGTAAGACACGTACGTATTTTTTTGCGGAAGTGTGTTTTAGGCCTATAACAGTGTGTCATAGTGGCATGTTCATTTTTCCTCTTTTTTTCTCCTTTTTTTTCTCTTTATGTTAATAATGTCATTTGAATGAGAGATGTTATCTCATTGTTTGTGTACTTAAATGTATACTTTATTTGTATGCAGATAAAACCATGGCAAAAGCAATTTGCGGAAACGTTGGTTTAACTCTGAATGTGCCACAATAAAGACGAATTTTAACTTGCCAAAAAAATTTCTGTATTTGGACAATATATATTTTTAGTGTGTTGGGATTCTACTTTATATTTGAAATTAATTTTCCTGAACACACTTTTCCTATGTATTAGGGAACACAAGATAATCATATTGATGAACTACACTGTGTGATCTTCTCCCTATTTTTTCTGCTCCCATAGTATCTTCCTTACATGAATTTTTACAGAATCTTTTTGACATTAAGAACTTTTCCAGTGTGTTTATGCAGTATAAAAAAATAATTTTTGTTTGAATTCTTTTCTCTGTGGACTTACAGGAGTCTTTTTTTTTTTGTGAATTTCTTCCGCCATCTTGTGGAGATTTTGTAGAACTACATTGTGTTTTCTTTTTTTTTTTGTAGCCTATACTATGATAGAACATATTATTTTTGTTGAATTATATACCCTATTGTTTGTCTATGAGTGACCTCTTTTTTTTTATTTTGGTTGTTTTTAGATTTTGAAAATACAAATGATAATTTTTATGCCTCCTGTTTGTAGTACTTGGGTCCTATACTCACATTCATAAAGGTTGTTGTTGCTGAAGAAACAAGTTTACAATAACCCTTTAAGTAAATCTTCCATAAAGGCCACTTCTGGACTAAAGGGTACTCTACATGCAGCGACATCGCTAGCGATCTCGTTAGCGATGTGAAATTCTAGATCGCAAGTGCGATCTTTCGAGATCCACATAGGTCATTTTTTTTCCCACTTGCGATCTAGAATTTCACATCGCTAACGAGATCGCTAGCGATGTTGCAGCATGTAAAGTACCCTCACTTCTTCAGC
Source organism: Anomaloglossus baeobatrachus (assembly GCF_048569485.1). Classification (NCBI taxonomy): domain Eukaryota; kingdom Metazoa; phylum Chordata; class Amphibia; order Anura; family Aromobatidae; genus Anomaloglossus; species Anomaloglossus baeobatrachus. Next base: position 389,230,026 of record NC_134358.1, read on the forward strand.
AGTTCTTTGTGTCAGTGCGTTCTCGTGAGAATTACCACACATATTTTGGTAGCGCTGAAGACACTAACTCCTCCTTTACTCTAACATGAGGCTGTATTAACTTAGAGCAAACAAAGAACAGCGGCGCTCCTCTAATGTAGTGTCAAGGTGAAACTGTGCATGGTAGCCTGGCAGCTTTTCATAGGACTTCCATGGAAAAGCTTAGCAATATCCACTCCACTACCAGATCCAGTGCTTGCCCTGGCCCTTACGCCTTATCCCCTGTACAGGAATCTGAAATTTCACAGTGTATTTAACCTGAGGCATTTGTTTTTAATGTTACACATTATGAGTTTTACGAACTCACATGATTTTCAACACACCTTGAGCTGATTTTTAGAGACACTTGTAGTGTGGGCAAAGAAAAATGTTTGTCCAGCACCAATAGGGATAAAACTCTCAAATTTATTGAAAATGTTTTTAAAACATCATAAAACACAGGACACCTGATGCGTTTCGGATGTCAGTCCTTAGTAGTAGCATCTCCAGATCATCACCGATCCTCCACCAAATTTCAGAGTGGGTGCAAAACACTGTGGCTTGTACGCCTCTGCAGGTCTCTGTCTAACCATGAGACGACTAGGTGTTGGGCAAAGCTGAAAATTAGACTCGTCAAAGATTACCTTAGGGTATGTGCGCACGTTGCTTTTTACCTGCTTTTTACCTGCTTTTTTGCTGCTTTTTCTTCTGCGCTGTTTAATGCCAAAATGGATGTGTTCTTCTATTCAAGCAAAGTCTATGGGAATTTGGGTTTCTTGTTCACACTATGTTGTTCAAAATGCTGCCTTTTTGTGGCAGAACTTTGGTCAAAAACTCAGCTTTGCTGTGCAAAACCCAAATGGCAAAAACAATTGACATGTTGCTTCTTTGAAAAGCTGAGTTTTTGACCAAAGTTCTGTCACAAAAAGGCAGCATTTTGAACAACATAGTGTGAACAAGAAACCCAAATTCCCATAGACTTTGCTTGAATAGAAGAACACATCCATTTTGGCATTAAACAGCGCAGAAGAAAAAGCAGCAAAAAAGCAGGTAAAAAGCAGGTAAAAAGCAACGTGCGCACATACCCTTACTCCGGTTTTCTATGGTCTAATTGGGCAGATGAAACTTTGCGAAGGATGTATGAATGAAGCCGCATACAAGGTTATCCTGGAAAAACAGTTGCTTCCTTCTGCTCAGGGAATGTTCCCCATCTCTGAGGACTGTTTTTTATTCTGTAAAGAATACTGCATCAGACATGCAGTATCTAGTAATGCTAATTTTCTCTACTTACAATTTTCTCATGCAGAGCTGGCTTGGTGTCATGCCATTGTCTATTTTTACAGCCTTGAAGAGGTCCTGCAGTCCTCTTCTATCAAAACATTATCTAAGGCTCATGCTTAATGGATAGTTGCTGTACCTGATCAGACAGAGGAGAAATAGAAGGAAGTGGAGGGCACATGCTATTCCTCAGTGCTAGAGAGGGTTTGATTGAATCTAAATCCCTACATAGGATCTTTACATCACTGAAAGGCTAAAGAGGATTTGTTTATGTGTCCTGTGATTTTGTTGCAAAGCAGAGGATGGGTTTTTACATTTGATTTGGTCTCGGGTACTTTCGTTGTGATTGCAGGCACTTTTGTTTATGCATGAACAATTCAAGATTCCCAGAATCTTATTTCCCAAGTGTTTTTAATAGTAGATATAAATGAACTAATCACAGCATCCTATGAAAAAATATATTTCAAAGTCTTGGTATTCTGTGCAAGGAAAGCAATAGTTATGGCCTGGATATTAACAGCTATCCTGAACATATTTCATTGGATTTGAGGTAGGTGGTTGGCAGTAATGAGCACTACTCTGTAAGGCTTCTTAGTGAAGCATTTCTCTATGAAGGGGTTTGTCCACTACTAGGACAACCCCTTCTTATTCCCCATGTTTGCCCCCATTTCAATAAAAAAGCTTACACTCCTCTCCCGTGCTGGCACTGTTCCAACGGCTTTCCTTCCCCACCTTCGGCATATAAGTAATTAACAGGATGTGAGTGACCAGACACAGCTCTCACTTCCTGTGAATTTCTTATACTTCTGAAGTTGGGGTGTCACGGGTGTGTCACGGGTGTGTCACGGGTGACAGACAGTCATGTGGTGTCTGGCAATAGAAGGGCACAGCATTTGGCTGTTCAAAATGCTACCTGACTCTCTATTGTTCCTGCTGTCAGTATTCATTGTAATAGATCGCTTTCCTGCTGGATTTTCATCTCTCCCACTTTTGGACCCAGCAGGAGTTCGCCTTCCACTCAGCTACTGATCATCAATATTATCTTGGTGGTTAAATACTCCCTTCTTCCCTGGACTTGTGTTGGTGATGTTATTCAGTTCATTCTAGCTCAGGTTGCAAGCATGTTGCTTGCTCTCATCTGTAGCATCGTTGCTGAACCTTGCTGAACTCCTGCCTGTGTCATCTGCAGATAAGTAGGTCATGCTTTTTCCTCCATGTGTCCCCCCTTGTGTTTTCTTTAGTTGTTTGAGAGGGATTGATGAAGAGCTCTTCCTATCCGCTCCCTATTTAGGATCCAGCACTAGGAATACCTAGGGTCAGGTATCCGGCTCAGCGCATAAGTGCGAAACCTATCTAGGGTGGTGAGAGACCCAACAAGGGACTAGCTGTAGATTTGGTCATAGGTCACCATCTCCCCCTTCCCAAGACACAAGGGTCCCCTTACCTTACCTTTCACCGCTCACTTTGTACTTCCCCGCACTTAGTTTGACATGTGGACAGTGAAGCCAGTAGTGATTGACTATGGTGCTTGTGTGATGTCACAACCTCACTTGAACTCTGGGAGAGCATAAGCTATTTTATTTTAATGGGGGCAAACACGGGGAATAAAAAGGGGTTTCTCAAGTAGTGAACAACTCCTTGAATCCTGTTAATAACTTCCCTATATATATACTGTATATGTTAATCTTTGCATGTTGGGAAGGATAGAGGAGGGTGTGTTTGTTGAGTTTGAGTGAATGATGTGGACAGATGATCTTCCAGATTGCTTGAGGTTGAGATTTCCAAACCTCAATGTTACCATTAATCTTGGCACTTGTATTGAAGGGCTGTTCGGCCATCTATCCCTCTTCAGTTGACTGTAGTGTTTTTAAAAGAATCTGAAATAGTTGGGAATTGTTAAATCATTAATGTTTATTGTTTCTTCATAAAACCACAATAAAAACTTAAAAAAGAGAAAAGTTGCACGAGTGGGCCCAAGTTAAACTTTTGCAGAGGGACCTAGTAGCCTTTTGCTATGTCCCTGACTGACAGCAATTTAGGCTGGTGAATCATATTATATCATGTATTATTATTCTTATTGCTAAGGAGTTGGACAGTATTTAATTTGTCCTCATTTACTCACCAGAGACAGTATATTATAAGCCTTAAGGCCGCTTTACACGCTGCGACATCGCTAGCGATGTCGCTAGCGATCGCACCCGCCCCGTCGTGCGTGCATCACAGGCAAATCGCTGCCCGTGGTGAACAATATCGCTAGTACGTGTCACACGCACATACCTTCCTAACGACATCGTTGTGGCCGGCGAATAAACTCTTTTTTAAGGGGGAGGTTCGTGCGGCGTCACAGCGGCGTCACACAGCGGGCCACCAATAGAAGCAGAAGGGCGGAGAGCAGCCGCATGAACGTCACTCCCACCTCGATGCTGGAGGACGCAGGAACGCTGTTGTTCGTCATTCCCGGGGTGTCACACGCAGCGATGTGTGCTGCCTCAGGAACGACGAACAACCTGCGTCCTAAATGAGTAACGATATATGGGAAAGGAATGACGTGTCCACAATCAACATTTTTTGCCGTTTTTCCAATCGTTAGCAGTCGCTCATAGGTGTCACACGCAACAACGTCGCTAACAACGCCGGATGTGCGTCACGAATTCCGTGACCCCAGCGATATCTCGTTATCAATGTCGTTGCGTGTAACGGGGCCTTAAGGCTATGTGCACACGGGAGTTTGTACCTGCGGATATATCCGCAGGTACATCTGCAGGTTTCCCGCATCTGCTTGGCTGCGGTAAACCTGCGGGCATTCGTGCTGCTTACCTGCGGAAGTCCCTGCCTCTATGTCCGTAATGTAGGGCCGATATTTCGGCAGGTAATTCCGCAGAAATAATTGACATGCAATTACGTGCGGCTGTGGGACATCTGCAGCATGTTCCGCAGCTGCACGTATGCCTGGGCTGCATACCATAAAGGTGCATGCTTTCCCCTCGCTCCCCCTGTACACCCCATAAAACCTATGTAAATATTTGGGTTCGGTCCGATGGGTGTCCATGGTTGTGGCTCCTGTCCCTCCTCTCTATGCTGATCACCATCCTTTTGTGATGACTGACGTGAATGAAGCCTCCTGCGCTATCCACGTCGCCGGGCAAAATCTCACACCTGCACAGAGACACTGCTGGCTGGCGCAGGCGCCCTTCGCTCTGCCCTACTGTGGGCAGAGCCGAACACATAGGTGCGCATGCACGAACTGGCGAGGTTCTGTGCAGGCGTGAAATTTTGCCTGGGGATGTGGATGACTGTTTAGGATTTGTTCACATATAGGTCATGTCTTCCATTTATACAGGGTGCCATAATACTGTACCGGATCCTTCTAATACTACTGCCTTATAACCTAATTCAGGGGTGTCAAGCTCAAGGCCCGTGGGCCAAATCTTGCTCACCACATCATTTTATGTGGCCATGAGCTAAGTTGCCAGTAAAACCCATGGGCTTTTATCTGCCGTTAATAGTGTCCAGCAAAAAAAAGCACTGTCCGTGTTTTTTTTATAAATTTTCAACAATTTGTACTTCACATACGCTAAAGGGTGCTTTCCACGCTGCGACATCGCTAGCGATAGCTAGCAATGTCGTGCGCGATATCACCCGCCCCTGTCGTTCGTGCGACATTTGGTGATCGGTGCGTAGTGAACATTATCACTACGGCAGCGACACATGCACATAGCTTTACAGCGACACCGCTGTGACCGCCGCACAATCCCTCCTTCACTGCGGCGTCACTAAGCGGCCGCCCACGCCCAATAGCAGAGGAGGGGAGGAGATGAGCGGCCGGAACATGCTGCCCACCTCCTTCCTTTCTCATTGCCGGTGGAAGGCAGGTAAGGATATGTTCGGCGTTCCTGCAGTGTCACACGTAGCAATGTGTGGTGCCGCAGGAACGACAAACAACCTCGCTACTGATCAGACAACGATTTTTGGTAATTGAACGATGTGTTACTGACCAAAGATTTTAACTCTTTTGCAATTGTTTAAGGTCGCTCCTAGGTGTCACACGCTGTGATGTCGCTAAAGACGCCGGATGTGCGTCACAAACACCGTGACCCCGACGATATATCGTTAGCGATGTCGCAGCGTGTAAAGCACCCTTTAAGAGGCTGCCATGTGCGGTACAAATGGCAGATGTTAGAATGTAGGGGCTCCAGATAGGTGTGATGTCATTTCCGTCACATGTTGTCAGTGTCACTTCCAGTCTGAAGGAGCATAGCGCCCCGTTTGACGGAGTGGCTGGGACTTAGGAGAGATGTGATGCATGCTCCACATCTTTAGCAGTCATAGGGTTGTGTGTTTAAAAAAGCTGTGGGTATGCTTGTGCTGCAGTTTAGGAGGGTTTATAATGCTGGGGGGATGCCTCTGGTGGGATTTGGGGGGCTACAATACTGGTGGATGCCTTTGTTGGAATTTTTTGGGATCTATAATGTGAGGGGATGCCTGTGGTGGGTTTCGAGGGAGTACAATGCTGGGGGGATGCCTGTTGTGGGATTTTAAAGGTTTATAATGCTGTGGTGATATCCGTGTTGGGATTTGAGACATGGGGTACAATTCTGTAGGGATCTCTGTTGTGTGTTTTGTGGGTCTATAATGCTGTTGATCTACCTATGGTAGAAATTTGGGGGTCTCTGATGCCTGTGGTGGGATTTGGGGTGTGTGCAGTGTGGGATGGTGAGATGGCTTTGATGGGATTTTGCATTTGATGCTTTTGGGTGTGTATTTCCAGAGGGACACCTGTGGTGGGATTTTGTGGAAGGGGGGGGACGATGCTGGAGATTGACTGAGATTTTTTGGAGACATGCGGGGTGTACAATGCTGAGGATGCCTGCAGTGGGATTTGGGGGGACAATAATGCTGTGGGGATGCCTTTGGTGAGAGGTTCGGTGTGTGTGATGCTGGGGGGGATGCCTGTGATGGGATTTTGGGGAGAGTGTGCTGTTGGGTGGATGCCTGTGGTGGGATTTGGGAGTCTATAATGCTGGGAGATGCCTGTGATGGGAGTTTGGGGATGTGCAATGCTGCGCAGACGTCTGTGTGGGAGTTAGGGTTTAGGGGGTATGCAATGCTGGGGGAATGCCTATGGTAGTCTTTGGGGATCTATAATGCTGTGTAGATGCCTGTGGTGGGATGTGGGGTGTGTGCAATGCTGAGGGGAAAATTGTAGTGAAATTTACTCCCCAGGGACAGAACCCGTAGCCATACAACCCAGGAACAGCACTTTTAGCGCTATAACTTAGGTACAGGGCCCTTAGCCTTACAATCCACGGATAGCTTTTAGATAGCCCTCCTACCCAGGGACAGCTCTTGGATAGCCCTACTACCTTAATCCCAGTACCCACGGACAGAGTCCTGCTACCCAGGGACAGCTGTCATATAGCCCTACTACCCAGGGACAGCTGTTGCGTATCCTTATTACCCAGGGACAACTGTCACATAGCCCTACTACCCCGGGACAGTTTTCTTATAGTCCTACTACCCAGGGACAGCTGTTGTATAGCCCTTCTATCCAAGGACAGCTTTTGTATAGCTCCTGGCCAGTTTGTACATTGCGGACCATGCACCTAGGTAAGACCAAGAGAACTTTAGCCATCATAGTTTGCTAGTGTCGTTTCCCTATAGAATGAACATGGTATTTCTTTTACCATTTCACGGTTTCCAAATCCGGAAAAAAGTAACAAAAGACTGAACATGTGCACAGCAATATTGTTTTTACATTGCTGCGCATAATGTTTATTGTTTGGAATTCTGGGCAGAATCTGCCTGAAAAAACACATTGTTTGGAAAAGCCCTTAGGTTACATAAAAAATTGTTTAAAAGAACTGAGAGTCTTCAGTGGTTGATAACTTTTAATGGCTAACTGAAAAGATGGTAATAATAGCAGCTTTCGAAACTACTCAGGTCTCTTCATCAGGCTCAGTATCAACCACTGAGGACTCTTAGTTCCTTTAAACAATTTTTTATCTCTACTGGCTAACATTGTACAAAGATATATTTTACCTGTATCAAAACGTAGGTTACATACTCACTTTTTTTGCTCAGTTTTCCGAGAAAAAACTCTCTAGAAATCATGAGGAATTGAAATAAACATGAGTTTTGATTGGAGACTTCCCACTTCGAAAACCAAGCAATAAAACTCAGTGTGAACACACCCTTACAGTATGTGCACATGATGTCTTTGTCAGGCATCTTTTTTGGCTTTCAAAGACACTAAGCAGTTAAAATACGTGAGATGACTTCTTCAGGCATTTCCTGCTCTAAATATACTCTGTAGTTTTAATAGATGTCAATAGGAAGCGTCAAAAAAATGCTATCAACCTGAAAATAATAGCAAAAAACAGATGCGGAAGAACTGAAAAATGCTAAAAAAAAATAAATGCCAATGGTCAAAATTGTTTAAGAAAATATAACAGAACATGCTAAAAAGAATGCTTCTGGGAAAAATGGCTGCATTTCCTGAAGCATCTTTGACTTTCAAAACCTAAAGCAGAAGAAAAATACTTAAAGGACTGAACATAGATAAAAAATAGAAATTAATAGGAAGAGCATTATTAGAGGTTTTTGAGCAATTGGTTTCAGCCAGTAGTGCACGTTTATTAGTGAATGGTGAATTTCAAATCCTTTTATGAAAATCCAGATCATGCTTTCTGTCTCCGATAAGGAAGTTCTTGATCTAGTGAATAATGGCTTTCCTTGATAAAATCAGGATTACTAGAATCCAGATCGATATTCCAAGCTGGAATGAACAGAGTCCTAAAATGCTCACATCCACTCTGTAGGTTAGTGTCACCTGTAAAGAGACATTGAGATTGAAAAGCAGTTTAGTTTCTTTAAATTATCTTTTTTTAATTGTTATTCTCAAGAAGATTGTCGCGTAACTTGTCAGCTTATGGTAATAGCTTGTCGTCCTTAGGGTACCTTCACACTTAGCGATGCAGCAGCGATCCGACCAGCGATCTGACCTGGTCAGGATCGCTGCTGCATCGCTACATGGTCGCTGGTGAGCTGTCAAACAGGCAGATCTCACCAGCGACCAGTGAACAGCCCCCAGCCAGCAGCGACGTGCAAGCGACGCTGCGCTTGCACGGAGCCGCCGTCTGGAAGCTGAGGAGACTGGTAACTAAGGTAAACATCGGGTATGGTTACCCGATGTTTACATTAGTTACCAGTGTGAGCAGGGAGCAGGGAGCCGCGCACACTGAGCGCTGGCTCCTTGCTCTCCTAGCTACAGTACACATCGGGTTAATTAACCCGATGTGTAATGCAGCTACATGTGCAGAGAGCAGGGAGCCGCGCACACTGCTTAGCGCTGGCTCCTTGCTCTCCTAGCTGCTGTACACATCGGGTTAATTAACCCTATGTGTACAGCAGCTACATGTGCAGAGAGCCGGAGCCGGCAGCACAGGCAGCGTGAGAGCTGCAGAGGCTGGTAACTAAGGTAAATATCGGGTAACCACCTTGGTTACCCGATGTTTATCTTGGATACAGCTTACCTCAGCTGTCAGACGCCGGCTCCTGCTCCCTGCTCGCTTCATTTGTCGCTCTCTCGCTGTCACACACAGCGATCTGTGTGTCACAGCAGGAGAGCGGCTTTGAAGAAAACGAACCAGGGCTGTGTGTAACGAGCAGCGATCTCGCAGCAGGGGCCAGATCGCTGCTCAGTGTCACACACAGCGAGATCGCTAATGAGGTCACTGCTGCGTCACAAAAAGCGTGACTCAGCAGCGATCTCGGCAGTGAGCTCGCTGTGTGTGAAGCACCCCTTAGAGTCACACACATTATACATTTTTTTTTTTACTTATCTTAAAATAATATAAAATCTATTTTGTCTTTTTGTAACAAAAGCTAATTTACTACTTATTATTGAGATATTTTTGGTTCAAAAATTAAAAATTGGTGGAGGACTCTTAGGGCGGCTTTGCACACTACGGGTCAAATTGAAAGTGACGCACATCCGGCATCGCATGCAACATCTAAGTGTGTAAAGCCTAGATGATACGATTTACGAGCGCAAAATCGTCGTAATCGTATCATCGCTGCAGCGTCGGCGTAATCCATAAGGCGGGCTTTGCACGCTGCGACATCGGTAACAATGTGTTACCGATGCTGCAGCGATAGTCCCGCCCCCATCGCACGTGCAATATCTAGTGAAAGCTGCCGTAGCGATTATTATCGCTACGGCAGTTTCACACGCACATACCTGCCGTGCGACGTCCCTCTGGCCGGCGGCCCGCCTCCTTCCTAAGGGGGCGGGTCGTGCGGCGTCACAGCGACGTCACACGGCAGGCGGCCAATTGAAGTGGAGGGGCGGAGATGAGCAGGATGTAAACATCCCGCCCACCTCCGTCCTTCTCATTGCAGCCGGCGGCAGGTAAGGTGAAGTTCCTCGCTCCTGCGGCTTTACACACAGCGATGTGTGCTGCCGCAGGAACGAGGAACAACATCGCACCTGTCGCTGTACCGGCATTATGGAAATGTCGGAGGCTGCAGCGATGATACGATAACGACGCTTTTGCGCTCGTTCATCGTATCAAAAAGGATTTACACGTTGCGATATCGACTGCGACGCCAGATGTGCGTCACTTTCGATTTGACCCCATCGACATTGCACGTGCAATGTCGCAACGTGCAAAGCCGCCCTAATTACGCTGACGCGACGGTCCGATGTGGTTCCTCGTTCCTGCGGCAGCACACATCGCTGTGTGTGAAGTCGCAGGAGCAAGGAACATCTCCTACCGGTGTCACCGCGGCTTCCGTAGAATATGCGGAAGGAAGGAGGTGGGCAGGATGTTTACATCCTGCTCATCTCCGCCCCTCCGCCGCTATTGGTCGCCTGCCGTGTGACGTCGCTATGACACCGCACGACCTGCCCCCTTAGGAAGGAGGCGGGGCGACGGCCAGAGCGATGGTCGCAGGGCGGGTGAGTGCGTGTGAAGCTGGCGTAGCGATAATTTTCGCTACGCCAGCTATCACACGATATCGTACCTGCGACGGGGGCGGGGACTATCGCGTGCGACATCGCAGCATCGGCTTGCGATGTCGCAACGTGCAAAGCCCGCCTTATGCCTGTAGCTATATCAGACTGCCCAGGTCACACTGACATAAACATTTTATGGGAATGCATAAAATTGGGCTCATATTGGTTCATTAAAATGAGTCTACAATCTCAATTCTTGCCACAATTTTGAGTTCACTTCAGGCTTTTGTAGGTAGGATATGAGACTCATGGACTATGTAAGAAAAGCCCTACTTTACCAGGATGTAAGTCTCATGTCCAGTAAAGGGATTTCAATTTACAAGAAATTATCACTTATTCACAGGATAGGTGATTACTTCTAGATTACTGGGGTCTGACTGCTGAGATCCCCACCGATCTCCAAGTACAGGGCACTTTTGTCTTCTATCTGAATGACGTGTAAAGTAAATAGGAAAAATTGGTAATAAGCCCACAACAGTAATAAATATAGTAAAGAAAACGTTATTATTTTAAAACAATATAGGTGAATGAATGGATATAGTTGTATGAAAAAGAGTCAGAATTTTTTTTTTTTTTTCATTTTTAGGGTATTTTTTCAGTTAAGTTTATTAGGTTAATGTCTTTCTGTGTTTTCCCTGACTCTTAGGGGTACTTTGCACGTTGCAACATCCCTAGCAACGGCTAGCGATGCCGAGCGCGATAGTACCCGCCCCCGTCGCACATGCGATATCTTGTGATAGCTACCATAGCGAACATTATCGCTACGGCAGCTTCACATGCACTTACCTGCCCTGCGACGTCGCTCTGGCCGGCGACCCGCCTCCTTCCTAAGGGGGTGGGTCATGCGGCGTCACAGTGACGTCACACGGCAGGCGGCCAATAGAAGCGGAGGGGCGGAGATGAATGGGACGTAAACATCCCGCCCACCTCCTTCCTTCCGCATAGCCGGTGGAGGCAGGTAAGGAGATGTTCCTCGCTCCTGCGGGTTCACACACAGCGATGTTTGTCGATCGTTTATCGGCGCATCTAGGCTTTACACGTTGCGATGTCGTTACCGGCGCCGGATGTGCATCACTTTCGATTTGACTCCGACGATATCGCAGGAGCGATGTCGCAACGTGCAAAGTACCCCTTACTCATTTGGAACTATGGACTATGATGCCAGAGAAAAATACTGGCTGGGACAGATCCAACAGGTCTTTAGCAATGGATTATCAGTATTGGGTCACAGTTGTCAAAGGAAGCACCAATTATCTGACACCATTAAGGAACCACCATCATTCCAGCAAGAGAGAACTCTAATGGGTATGTGCACATTTATACACATGTAATATATTTTATCATATACACTGCTCAAGAAAATGAAGGGAACACTAAAATACCGCATCCTGCATCTCAATGAATGAAATATTTCAGTTGCAAATCTTTATTCATTACAAAGTGGAATGCGTTGAGAACAATAAAACATAAAACTGATCAATGTAAATCAAAATTAATATAGCATGGAGGTCTAGATTTGGAATGATACTCAATATCAAAGTGAAAAATCAAATTACAGGCTGATCCAACTTCAGTAGAAATGTTTGAAGACAAGCAAATGAGGTTCGGTAGTGTGTGCGGCTTCCACATGCCTGTATGATCTCTCACCAATGCCAGTGTATGCTCCTAATGAGGTGGTGGATGTTCTCCTGAGGAATCTCATCCCAGACCTGCATTAAAGCATCATTCAACTCGTGGCCAGTCTGTGGTGCAACATGGCGTTGGTGGATGGAACGAGACATGATATCCCAGATGTTGTCAATTGGATCCAGGTCTGGGGAATAGGCAGGCCAGTCCATAGCATGAATGCCTTTATCATGAAGGAACTACTGACACACTTGAGCCACATGAGTCCTAGCATTCTCATGCATCAGAAGAAACCCAGGGACCACTTCACCTGCATATAGTCTCACAATGGGTCTTAGGGTCTCATCCCGGTACCTAATGGCACTCCGGGTACCTTTGACTAGCACATGGACGGCTGTGCAGCCCTCCAAAGAAATGCATCCCCACACCGTTACTAACCCACTGCCAAACCGGTCAAGCTGGAGGACGTTGCAGGCAGCAGGACATTCTCCACAGCATCTCCAGACTCAGGCACGTCTGTCTCATGTGCTCAGTGTGAACCTGCCTTCATCCGTGAAGAGCACAGGGTGCCAATGTGGAATCTGCCAATCTTGGTGTTCTGTAGCAAATGCTATAAGCTCAACACCCACTTGTGGATGTTTTGCCTTCATACCACCTCATGCTACGTCTAGGGATCAGAGCAATGACAAAATGCAAAAGTGAGCAAAACAACAGCCAAAAAGGATGAGAACAGAGAAATGGTTTGTGGTCAACCACTCCTTTTATAGGGGTGTCTTGCTAATTGCCTATCATGTCTACTTGTTGTCCGTTCTATTTGCACAACAGCAGGAGAATTGATTCACATTCAGTGTTGCTTCGTAACTACACCGGTTGATTTCACATAAGTATTATTGACTTGGAGTTACTTTGTGTTTCCTGTATATTTTTTATCAGTTTTCTTGTTAATTGATCACTACCTTTGTATTGTATTGTTCTATGCTAAAATAAAAAGCATAATACTAATCCAGATTTCTACAGAGTGTTATCTCAATCTACTGAAGCATTGGTCCTTTTGTAAGAACAACGGGCCACTCGTTTCTCTGTTTAATTATCCTAATAAGAATGTATATAACTTATTATAGTAATGTGATATCATATGGTCTTGATGTACCCTGCCGCCCCTATCCTGTTTTAATTTTCTTTATGCTCTTTATTTACTTGAACCCATTTACCACACCAAGGTATAACTCTCAACTGGGTCCTAATCTAAATTTCTGCCTCTTTTCATGTCAATCCTGACCTTTCTTTATATGGGAGAAATAAAAACCTTCAAAAGAAAAATTAAAACACCTGAGGCCATTGGGAAGAGTGCACAGACAAAGGTCATGACTCCTTAATACAAAATAGAAGAATTGCCGGCACTTCCTAAACCTATAGTCTGAACTGGTGCAAACTGAACATAGCATACATTATCCAAAATAACAGTTGCACACAAGTAAAAGGGAGGGAAAAATAACTGAAGGATGTAAATAGTGAATATTGAAATGAGAATATGCATTACTGATACCAAAAGAAGCAGAACTTTAGATTAGGACCCAGTTGAGTAGGGTAGATCATACAGTATCAGTCTTAGTAAGGAGATGTTCACATTGCATCTATTTCTGACGGTCAACATCCTCTATTTTTGTTATAGCAGAAGACGCTACTGGAATTACATTGCTCCGAAGTCGTGTGAACAAGAAGATTTTTTGGTGGAGTAGGAGAAGGGTTTTGTTTCATGAGTGCTTTTTACTTTTTCAATGTTATTTTTTACCATTTTTCGGCTTTTTGACAGAGGGTCATTTTTGTGACGGTTTTGCAGACAGTTTTTGAATACACTAAACAAAGAAGAAAAAGTTAGCTTTTTTTAAAGTAAAACCGATGATAACACTACAAACAAGTTGAACGTGTGTCTTCTGGGCATCTTTTTAGTTTTGCCTTTGATTTCTAGTGGAAAGAATTAAGTGTCAGAGCATCATACCAGATAACGTCCATATTAGATTTTTGGTATCTTTAAAATCTGGAAGAGTTTATATACTGTTTAAAAGCCTGAAGATATGAACAGCAAATAATTTTCCCTTACAAATTAATAGAGGCAATCCTATGTTTGGTTAATGCTTTTTCTACCATTTTTTAGCGGACTCTAAATAACTTAAAGAAAAAGTCACAGAGTATATATTTTAATTCTCCTTCAATAGTTCTATGTCAAGTCAATTTAAAAAATATTTAAAGTGATAAACACCTTTAAGTAACACTTAGTAGCATTAAAAATATCATAATAGGTTATTTGTGTGGAACTTACATCACTTTTGCTATGTGGAAATAGCAGTGGGTAGGAAAATTCCAAAGAGTAAATAACAATGGCTGCCGCAGAGGCCGTGATACTTAATATCACTGTCAAAGCTGAAATGATTTCCTGTAAAAGAAAGTGCTTAGCTATTAAATATAAAACTACACAAAATGTATCATACACTACATAACATCTTGTAAACAAATGGATAAATTTAATTTAACCCCTTTAGAACCTAGGACATACCTATACGTCCTAGGTCGCGGTATTCCCGCACAAGTCAGCTGATTTGACCAGCTGATGTATGTGCAGCTAACAGGCTGACAAACTCTAACAGCACAATCTAACGCGCTCCGGCAGGGATCATACCATTCTACACTGGCATCAGAGTCCCTTGTGCCAAAAGATTGTCATGACAGCTGGGGGTTGATGACCCCTGTTGCTGTCATGACGTGCTTCCTGTGAATCATGACCCTTTTGTCCCATTGAAAATAAAACAAAAAAATGCACATATTTAGTATCACCACTTTGTGAAATGCCCGATCTCTCAAGATATAAAATCAATTAATCTGATCAGAAAAGGGCATAGCAAGAAAAAAATCAAAACACCACAATTACATTTTTTTGGTCATTGCAACATTGCAATAACAGGCGATCAAAACATTGCATCTACCCAAAGATGGTATAATTAAAAACGTCATCTCAGGGAACAAAAAATAAGCCATCACTGAACCCCAGATCCCGAAAAATGAGAATGCTACGGGTCTTGGAATACGGTGACAAAAGTACAGATCTTTTTTTGACAAATTTCTAATTTTCTTTTTTTACCATTTAGCTTAAAGTAAAACTATACATATTTGGTATCTACAAACTCGATCTGACCTGGAGAATCATATTGTCAGGTCAGTTTTACCATATAATGAACATGGTAAATAAAAAAAAACAATTGTGCAATTGTACTTTTTTGCAATGTCGCCACACTTGGAATTTATTTTCCTGGTTTCCAATACAATATGTAGCAGAGTGAATGGCGTCATTTAAAAGTAAAAATTGTCCCGCAAAAAACAAGCCCTCATATGGCCATATTGATGGCAAAATAAAATTGTTATGTCTTTTGGAAAAAGGGGAGAAAAAAATAAAACGGAAAATCATCGGAGGGTGAAGGGGTTAAAGCTAGAAGGCTACTTCTTATAGTACAAAAGTAATAATGGAAAAATCATGCTGATTTTTTTATTGTCATTAAACTGACACATATATAGTATAAGCATATAGTATATCAAGTATCATAGATATTGGGGCTGAAGAAGTAGCAAACCCAATTGGGCTCCAGCTTTTTAATCCACTTTACAAATTAATTGTTTTTTCCTTATTATATGGTTTTGCGTTAGTTCACCTTTTTTTATTCTTCATTTATATACTGTAGATAGCTGGTTTTCAAACTTCAGTAGGTAGACCCAATTTACACGTAACTACTGCAAGTTCTACATTTAGCGTAAATGGGTTGTCAAAGATTAGAAAAACATGGCTGCTTTTTCTTAGGCCCCCTTCACACGCACGTGTCTCTGGTACGTGCTAGGTCCGG
Source organism: Anomaloglossus baeobatrachus (assembly GCF_048569485.1). Classification (NCBI taxonomy): domain Eukaryota; kingdom Metazoa; phylum Chordata; class Amphibia; order Anura; family Aromobatidae; genus Anomaloglossus; species Anomaloglossus baeobatrachus. The sequence continues at coordinate 389,245,854 of NC_134358.1, forward strand.
GCCCGCATGTACCGGAGACACGGGCACACGTAAACCCATTAAAATCAATGGGTTTATGTGCACGCTCGTGTGCAGCCATTGGCCCGTGCCTCCGTGTGCTCCACACGGACGCATGGCCATGTTTCTCCGGCAGCACGGGTGTCACACGGCCCGCACACGTACTACACGGAAGTAGTGTGGATGCGGGCCCACGTTTCCCTCTCTTGGGTCTCCAAATACACTCTGCTGAATCTATATATGCCTGAATCTATATATACCTGGCTTCATGGGCGTGAATTTTGTGAGAAAAATGTGTGTGTTTTTTGGGGGGGGCCCTCCATTTTGGAAGTTGTGCGTTTGTTGTGACTCTGAATGGGATCATTGATATATGACAATTTCTGGTGCATCCACTTACCAACACAGTGTTTACTGCTTGTGAACATTCAAATAAGGTTATGTGAAACCTGATATGCTGCCTGCATGGCATTACCTATTTCTGACACATGTGCAGACTATATATTGTTGTAGTTATTTTTATTCGGCATTTCTCTTTAGTCTGCTCATGAGTCCTAACATTAGCGTATCCCTTTATACAAGTCGGCCCTCTGTTCTCACAGACACCGCTCTTTATTGAGAACCTTCATCCCCCCCCTTTTTTCGGCCGGCCATGACGAGTGCTCCCCATACTTTCCACGCATGCGTTTGACCGTGGGCCTAAACGCATGCGTAGTTTGTTTCAGCGTTGTTGGTATTTGTTAGCAACACTCTTTCACTTCTTTCTGTTTCTAGACTGCATGCTGGGTCCTACCTCCTTGCTGCTCACACAGGTGATTCATATTGTCTATTTAGCATTTTACCCTTTAAATAGTACACACATATGTCTTAGTGGTGTTAATGTCTGCCCTTGAGAAAGCTACCAAGAGGTAGCGATATGCGTGGGGCCACCCATATCTGGTCCACCACCCTTCCTTTGCCCTGCCCTGGATGGTTTTTTAGCATTTTTTGCTGCACCCTCCTTGAGGTTTTGGTATGTCATCCTGAGGGATTTTCCTTAGTTGCTCTCTGGGCTTTTCTTTATTATTTCAGCCCGCTTGCTTGATTATCTAAAACCTGTTTGAAATGCCTGCTGGGTGTCCTGCTCAGGTCTTTGTGAATTTGTGAACTGTACAATTTTTGATCTTGTTCATTTATTTTCTGCTGCTCACTCTGCTATGGGCCAGCCAGTTAATTTCATTTGAGTACCTGTGGGATCCTCGGCATAAGCTGCTATTCTATTTTGTGGAAATTCCTCTCCTTCTGGCACAAATATAGGGGTATTTCAGGGTTTGTTCAATATTGACTACAGCCTATTGGCATTGGACCAAGAATATACATTTTTCAATGTGGGTATCTCTCAAGTGCATTAGTGCTTTTAATTGATTTTAGATGTCCGTATTTGTCTGTGTGTATTCGTTCATCGGTATTTATTCACTTTCACTATGTGTTTTATGTGTGTTCTATTGACAATAAAACATTGATGATTCTTAATAATACTTCATAAGTGGTGATCCCATTTTTTAGGTATGTCTTTTTCTTGTTCTTGCCACGTAACGCAGTGTACCTAGGAGATCCCCGTGGGTGGTGCCATCCCACTGTCTGTTTTTCCCCTCAGTTTTTTGGTGTTTTTCACCAATTCCAGGGAGTTGGCACGCTTTTTTGTCTTTGACATTTGTTTTTTCATCTTGATTGTAATCACCTTTTGGTGGAGGCATGGATTTGGATGCCAGAGAGGCAGCTTGGAGCAACCAAGCGGGCAGCATGTTTGGTTTTGGGGACGAGATGCCTTTACCTTCTAACACAACCCCTATGGATGATCCTTCACAGAGATTGATGAGTGACCTTATAAATTTACATAAACGTTTAACCAAAACCTGGTGGAATATACGCAGCTTGGAGGAGTATATGATTTTAAAAATTATCCCCAGGGGTTTGAGGATACAAATTTTTCCGGCCTGGGAGGCTGATCCTACTTTTAAAGATGAGTGGGAACAGGGCTTGCTTAGAGCCTCAATTATTCTACTAGATCTGTTGGTTGAGCATGACCAAAAATTACTGATCAAACTCAAGGAGGAGATCAGAATAAAGGAGCAGATGTTGGAGTCTTTAAATCAGGAGGATGTGGTTTTGCCATTCAAGAAAGAATTAAAAACAATTATTGATCTGTTTGAAAAGGAGGTAGTGAAGGGTAAGAAAAACAAGTTCCAGAGGGATAGATCAGATTATGCTAACGGTAAGGCCTATAAGTGGTCCCATCATGGGAACAGGAGACATGCAAGGCCATTAGACCCCTCTATCCCAGCCCTTGTTCCAGCTACTGATACTACTACCAGTGATTTTTTATCCTCGGACACAAGCGAGGCAGAAGGCGCACACGGAGGGGGCTCCGTAAATAAAAAGTTCATCAAGAAGAGGAAGAACCGTCATTACAACTGGTCCCCCTCACATCGACGGGAAATGCGCCAGACCAAGAAATATTAACCACTTTCACAGAAAAAGGTAATCTACAGGTCATCAACCTTTCCACTTATGAGTTGTCTGAGATAGAGATCAAGCTTCTGACAAAAGGGCTTTCCTTCTCCCCCATGAACAGGCTTGATAAGTTTGTCTTAACCAAAGATCTATATCTGTTTTGCAGGCAATTGGTCTTCAGGTTCTTGTATAGACACATTGGTGGATGAATTGCCCCCAGAAGACAGACGGGTTTTCCAGGGCCTCCTGGAATTGGTGAGTGAGAACGAAAGGCATTTGGGCACCAGAACTCCATTTTCGGGACGCCTCTTATCACAGGCCACTCCCCCTTTTAACATCTGCCCGGCGGTACAAATCTTTTTTGATAAAACATGTGTTGATATAAAAAATCTAAAACTAGACGGCAATAGGGCTAATAATTTATCCAGAGAAGAACTACTTGCCCTGAAACGCCTAAAAGAAAACAAGGATTTTATCATTAAGGAAGCAGACAAAGGGGGTAATATTGTCTTGTGGCCCTTTGACATGTATATGAGAGAAGCTAAGAGACAACTAAACAATGCTCTTTGTTATCAAATTCTTCCATCAGATCCTACGGAATTCTTCAAGAGGAAGCTTGATGACCTACTCAGATTCTCATTTGACCAAGGCATAATTTCAATGAAGGAAAAAAACTTTTTGACCACGAAACACCCAGTTGTTCTAACTCTATATTTACTTCCAAAGGTGTATAAGGGACTCCAGGAGCCCCCAGGTAGGCCTATTGTTGCGGGGATTGGTGGTCTTTTTGAAAGACCATGTATTTATTTGGATTTTTTCTTACAACCAATTGCCCAACACCTTCCTTCCTATATACATGATTCGACACATATTTTGGATCAAATAAGGGGCCTACGAGTACCATCTGGAACCATGTTGGTTACATTAGATGTGGAATCCTTGTATACATGCATAAGTCATGATTTGGGTATTCAGGCTGTGACCTTTTTCTTGAACCAACAGAGCACAGGAGATCGGCTGCATGACTCGTTCCTTTTGGAACTTTTGAAAATGGTGTTGGAGAAAAGCTATTTCACGTTTGATAGAGCCTTCTATAAACAAACAGCTGGGACCACGATGGGAGCGCATTGTGCGCCAAGTTACGACAACGCGTTTCTAGGATGGTGCGAACTCAACAGAGTATGTACTATGGCTCTTTATAATAGGTTTGTACTGAAATGGTACAGGTTTATTGATGATATCTTGTTTCTGTGGACAGGGCCCTTAGATCTGTGCGATGAGTTCATACGGGAGTTGAACCAGAATGAATTAAACATAAAGCTCACCAAGACTATATCAACTACTTCGGTGGATTTCTTGGATTTGAGGATTAATCTGAAGGGTGAGTCTTTATGTACGCAACTCTTTAGAAAGCCTACCGCCACCAACAGTTTGCTGCACTACTCCAGTTTCCACCCTCCCCATGTCCGGAATGCGATCCCGAAAGGACAATTTTTGAGGGTTCGGAGGAACTGCAGCAACCTGGAGGATTTCCGCGTTCATGCACTCGATCTCTCCAGCAGATTCAAAGCAAGGGGTTACCCAAAACGAGTCATATCCTCAGCCTACCAGATGACCTCCAACATGAACCAGGAGGATGCCCTAGGACCCAAGAATCAGGCCAAAGCTGGAACGGTAAATTTGATCTCACAGTATCACAATCAGTGGCAGGATGTTTATACAATTCTCAATAATAACTGGGGTATCCTACGGAGTGAGGAAAGGCTTTGTGCCTTTATCTCTGAAAAACCTAAAATGGTTGCCCGAAGAGCTAGGAATATGAAATCATTCCTAACCTCTAGCCACTTTCGGAGACAGACCCAGAACTTGGGGAGGGGTTCAAAGGTGGTTGGAACTTTCCCTTGTGGGGATTGCACGGTGTGCCAATTCATGGTTGCAGGAAACCAATTCCTTCTACCTATTCCTCCTGGGCAGGTTTCCTGTCGGTCGTATTACAATTGCCGGTCAAAGAATGTGGTCTGTGTGTTGAAATGTGATTGCCCTAAACTCTATGTGGGTCAAACCACCCAGGAACTACGACGCAGACTACAGCAACACATATCCAATATCAACACAGCAAAAGAGGACCCGAGGAAGGGTAAGACCGTGTCATCTGTGGCTATGCACCTTCTCACATATCATGGTGGTCGTACCAGAAGTCTCAAAGTCCTTGTGGTTGATGCTGTCAATCAGGGCATCAGGGGGGGTGATGTGGTCAAGGAGTTGCTACGAAGGGAATCAAAATGGATTTACACACTCAACAGCCTTGCACCACATGGCATCAATGAGGAAATTTTGTTCGATGGTTTCTATGAAACCTTCTAATCTTTGTTTGTCCATTATTGTTTCAGGTTCATCCCTTCCGGCTGTGGATACTCCTTTTTCCTCCCGCCGCACCCCCCTCCATCTTTGTTTACTGTGGCGCTGTCCCTATCACCAACCACAAGGACGTGTTTATGACCAGTGGCATTTTCCTCTCCAGATGCTGCATTGAATGGATTACTACCCTTGGCCTGGGAATGATTAATCGAACTTTGATCCAATTTCTTGAAGAATTTCATAAGACTGCACATCAAGCCACCATGATCGCCTTTTGAATGGCTCCATTGCTCTACTCACAGGACTTTTTTGCTGTCGCCTACCAATGTCTATTGGTGCCCTGCATCTCTGTGTATAATGGATGCGCCATTTGCAGGATTTTAATGGGGTACCTCCCTTTTTTCCACTCTCAGCATGTACCAGTGTGGTACACTCCTAAAATATTGTGGCCTGCCTTATTTTTCTCCCAACAGGTTGTACAAAATACAAAAAAACAAAAAACCAGCAGAAAGCAAAAATTAATTTAATTAAAAAAAAAAAATATATATAATTTTTTTTTCCCTGTTGCCCACTAATGTCTATTGGTGCCATGCCCTGCATCTCTGTCCATAATGGATGCACCATTTGCAGGATCTTAATGGGGTACCTCCATTCTTTCACTCTCAGCATGTACCAGTGCCAGTACCAATTTTTTTTTTTTTTTGTGATCAACCTTTTGTCCCTCTCTTGGGTCTCCAAATACACTCTGCTGAATCTATATATGCCTGAATCTATATATACCTGGCTTCATGGGCGTGAATTTTGTGAGAAAAATGTGTGTGTTTTTTGGGGGGGCCCCTCCATTTTGGAAGTTGTGCGTTTGTTGTGACTCTGAATGGGATCATTGATATATGACAATTTCTGGTGCATCCACTTACCAACACAGTGTTTACTGCTTGTGAACATTCAAATAAGGTTATGTGAAACCTGATATGCTGCCTGCATGGCATTACCTATTTCTGACACATGTGCAGACTATATATTGTTGTAGTTATTTTTATTCGGCATTTCTCTTTAGTCTGCTCATGAGTCCTAACATTAGCGTATCCCTTTATACAAGTCGGCCCTCTGTTCCCACAGACACCGCTCTTTATTGAGAACCTTCATCCCCCCCCTTTTTTCGGTCAGCCATGACGAGTGCTCCCCATACTTCCCACGCATGCGTTTGACCGTGGGCCTAAACGCATGCGTGGTTTGTTTCAGCGTTGTTGGTATTTGTTAGCAACGCCTTTTCACTTCTTGCTGTTTCTAGACTGCATGCTGGGTCCTACCTCCTTGCTGCTCACACAGGTGATTCATATTGTCTATTTAGAATTTTACCCTTTAAATAGTACACACATATGTCTTAGTGGTGTTAATGTCTGCCCTTGAGAAAGCTACCAAGAGGTAGCGATACGCGTGGGGCCACCCATATCTGGTCCACCACCCTTCCTTTGCCCTGCCCTGGATGGTTTTTTTAGCATTTTTTGCTGCACCCTCCTTGAGGTTTTGGTATGTCATCCTGAGGGATTTTCCTTAGTTGCTCTCTGGGCTTTTCTTTATTACTTTAGCCCGCTTGCTTGATTATCTAAAACCTGTTTGAAATGCCTGCTGGGTGTCCTGCTCAGGTCTTTGTGAATTTGTGAACTGTACAATTTTTGATCTGGTTCATTTATTTTCTGCTGCTCACTCTGCTATGGGCCAGCCAGTTAATTTCATTTGAGTACCTGTGGGATCCTTGGCATAAGCTGCTATTCTATTTTGTGGAAATTCCTCTCCTTCTGGCACAAATATAGGGGTATTTCAGGGTTTGTTCAATATTGACTACAGCCTATTGGCATTGGACCAAGAATATACATTTTTCAATGTGGGTATCTCTCAAGTGCATTAGTGCTTTTAATTGATTTTAGATGTCCGTATTTGTCTGTGTGTATTCGTTCATCGGTATTTTTTCACTTTCACTATGTGTTTTATGTGTGTTCTATTGACAATAAAACATTAATGATTCTTAATAATACTTCATAAGTGGTGATCCCATTTTTTAGGTATGTCTTTTTCTTGTTCTTGCCTTCTTAGGCCCCCTTCACACGCACGTGTCTCCGGTACGTGCTAGGTCCGGGCCCGCATGTACCGGAGACATGGGCACACGTAAACCCATTAAAATCAATGGGTTTATGCGCACGCTCGTGTGCAGCCATTGGCCCGTGCCTCCGTGTGCTCCCCACGGACGCATATCCGTGTTTCTCCGGCAGCACGGGTGTCACATGGCCCGCACACGTACTACACGGAAGTAGTGTGGATGCGGGCCAACGTGACACGCGCCGGAGAAACACACGTGCCATTTTAAAAATAAAAAAAACACGTACTCACCTCCACGAGTCCTGCAGTCTCTGCCGCGGCTGTCACCTGCATCCGTCCCCCAGTGAATTTGAACAACGCATCATCTTCACTGGGGGCCGGAAGCAGCATCAGCGGGTCGTGGCCTGTGCCGGACGCTGTCCTTCAGCACCACAGACAGCTCCGGAAGAAAAAGGTAAAGGCGGGGCTTTCCGTTCTCCATGAGTTATTACGTATAACACACGAAGAACACTCATAGTGCCATAAACACGGCATACGGAGGGGAACACGCACCTTTGACACGTCCGCGAAACACGTGTGTGATTTTCACGGACGTGTGAAGGGGGCCTTAGGAAGTGCACCATCCCTGACCAAATGTACCCAATACCATACACAACCTATGGTCGGGCGTGGCATTTTCTGAAAGAAAGCAGACATTTTTATAATCCTGGACAACGCCATTAAGGCATAAATAAAGAATTAAGGATTGTGCAGAACAAGATGAGTGCTAGATCTGTTCTAGATAGTTACTACAAAGCAAAATATTTTAAAACTTTTTTTGCACATTTTAACTGCAGGAATTATGATTACATCTTTTATTCTTACTCACCAATTTACTCAATTGCCAGATGTATAGTAAGCAAAGAGATGCCCCAGACAGAATATACTGCAAAATAAAACATATTGTAAATGTATGCATAAAACAAATTAATGTTACAAACCTCCTTGTGTTATGGAGAACTGCTTAATCCCCCTTCAGGACCACCAAATTTAAACTGTGGGGACTGTCGCATTCAAACAGCAAAAAAATGTATATGTCCATCAACATAACCATTTGAGGACTTTTTTTTCCAGAGTACATTGTATTTATCAATGACATCAATGTGGGATACATCTATTATCTACAGCAATTCTACCACTGTGTTTATACACCAAACGCTTTATACTGCTCATCGTGCTGCACAAATAAAGTGTTATCTTTATTCTGTGGGTCAGTTCGATTATGGCATTACCAAATTTACATAGTTTTATGAACATTTTATTTTGGACATTAAAATTATTTGTGTGTTGCCATATTCTGAGTGACATACGTTTAACACTTTTCCTGTCAATAGAGCTATGTGAGAGGTTATTTTTTTTCCCCAAGACAAGATATAGTTTTCATTGGTACCATTGTGTAGTATGTACATTATGTGCACAATTATTAGCGAATTAGTATTTTTGATACTTTTATTGAATAACTACAGTCCTGTCCAAAAGGCTAATAAAGCAGAAACATGAATATTTAAGAACATAAAAGTGATGTTTTGTCTTATGACAGTATCCATGTGTGCATAATTATTATACAACTATTAGTGTTCAGTATTATTATACATCTAATGAAAAACATATTTTCCCATCTCAATTGTTCATTTTCATCTGTTAAAGTGAGAATAATAACCAAACAACTCAAAATGTGCAAAAAGACATTTGTGACATTTAAAGAACGATATCAGTGACCAATATAGCCGCCCTACTTTGCAATAACAGTAATAAGTTTTCCATCCATGGAGTCTGTCTGTTTCTTAGGCCCCTTTCACACGTCAGTGATTCTGGTACGTTTGTGCTTTTGTTTAAACGTACCAGAATCACTGACATACGCAGACCCATTCTAATGAATGGGTCTGCTCACACGTCAGTGATTTTCTCCATGCGGCGTACCCGCGTGTGCGTGATTGCTGCACGGAGACATGTCCATTTTTTTCTGGCATCACTGATGTTCCACGGACCACGCAGTGGTGTGGTCCGTGAAACACGTGCCAGAAAAAAACGTGCATTTAAAATAATAAACATTTTAACTCACCCGGCGTCCAGCGATGTCCTCTGCAGCCCGTTCTCCCTGCTCTTCTGTGCCGGCTGATTACTGTCGCGCATATTCATTATGCACGACACAGCCGACCCGGAAGCAGCTGCTGCAGGGGTCACCGCCGGCCGGATGCTGCGTCACGGGAGCGATCAGCACCATGGACAGCGGGAGCGGGCGCAGGTGAGTGAATCTCTAAGTGCAATCACGGGCCACGGAGAACGGAACCCGGATTGCACTTAGACAACCCACGTGTGCCGTGATTTTCGGCACACGCAGTGAAATGTGCGTGTTTTACACGCCAGTGAAAAACGTCACTGTTTTTCACTGACGTGTGAAATGGGCCTTAGGCTGTGTCCGCACTTTGCTTTTTACCTGCTTTTTTGCTGCTTTTTCAACTGCAGCGTTTAATGCCAAAATGGATGTGTTCTGCTTTTCAAGCTTAGTCTATGGGAATTTGGGTTTCTTGTGCGCACTATGCTGTTCAAAATGCTGCCTTTTTGTGGCAGAAATTTGGGCAAAAACCCTGCTTTGCAGTTCTAAACGCAAATGGCAAAAACAATTGACATGTTGCTTCTTTGAAAAGCAGGGGTTTTGCCCAAAAAGGCAGCATTTTGAACAGCATAGTGCGTACAAGAAACCCAAATTCCCATAGATTAAGCTTGAAAAGCAGAACACATCCATTTTGGCATTAAACGCTGCACTAGAAAAAGCAGCAAAAAAAGCAGGTAAAAAGCAGGTAAAAAGCAACGTGGGCACAAAGCCTTAATCTGTTGACCATCAATTGTTTGGGCAGCACCAACCACTTCTGACGCCCCTGGATTAGTTAGGTCGTCACAGGGTACTGCACGCTCTTTATCTCCCAGTGCAGGACTCAACCCCCCATGGTTCTGGGTTCCCAACTTGCGGCACTGCCTCCACCAGCATCCAAAATCCCAATAACACCTCGCACCACACCCTGTCAGGCACACCAGTGGGCTGCTAAGCTGAAATAAGGCTGCCACCTAGGGGTCAGGCAGGGAGGTGGGAGGAGACAAGGGAGTCGGCTCCAGGGAAGCAAAGAGGACAGTGGTAGCTTCGAGCAGTGAGGAGCTCGAGGAAGCTGGGAGTTGGAGCTCCCAGGGGAGAAGCAGATTTGTTGCAGACGGTTGTCTGGACCAGGAGGAGTCGGAGACCCGGTTGCAGGATATTGGGACTGGGTGCCTGGCTAGTCAAGGAGTACGGTCGGCAGCTGGAGTCCAATAGCCGGTATGGGGCTGAAAGCACGTCAGGGTACTGGACCCTAGGTCGGGGACAGGCTTCAAGCAACCCGGCAATTAACCTGTGGAGGACAGGGCCTTTATGGACTGTTCCCACAAGGCTCAGAGATCGGGGGCACTAGTGCAATGAGGGGGATAGGGCTTTCCAAACAAAGCAGCACACTGAAATCCCAAGCGTGAGCTCCTGAGAGCAAGCTCCTCTACTACCCATTGTAGCGAACGGGGCCCGTACAGCTTCAAGCTTACGGGCCACTTGGACACTTCTAAATTCTTTGCACGGAAGCAGGCACCAGACCATCAGGCAGTGCTGCAGGGGACAGAACCCGGACGAGCTCCCCAAGAGGGCAACGGTACCCAGAGACTTGGTTTACCACGTTGTCAGCGTCTGCTTTCCTTCTGAGTGAGTATCTGATTAACCCCTGCTACTAGCGAGTCTGCGCTCCCCCTGCAATCCATCCCACCATTCAGGGTCCCGGGCCCTTTCCCTACCCGTGGAGGGTAACATCATCTGGCTGCCCCACTCCATCACCCCGGGTACTCCCAACGGCAGCGGCAGTACTCCCTAGTACAGCATACCACGGGTGGCGTCACAAACTACCTAACCCCCCCCCCCTGTAAATAGCCCCCCATCACATTTCCCCGAGTGACCCCGAGCCCCCAGGTCCAGAGACCCTCGAGCCACGAGTAGTGATGCCCGGATCCGAGCAGTTCGACCGCTGTTGGGGCGGTACACGTCCGGGACACATTCTCTCTTTTAGGCCCCCTTCACACGTCCGTGAAAAACACGCACGTGTGTTACGGGCCGTTTTTCGGGTCCGTGTCCCGTTTTTGTGTCCGTTTTTATGGTCCGTGTGGCACCTGTGTGAATTGCGTATGCTAGCCGTGTTTGTGTGTAGAACGTCCGTGTGTGCGTGTGGAATTAACGTGTATGTGTACGTGTAATGTCCGTGTGTAATGTCCGTGTGTGTGATGCACAATGTCGTTAATAAATGTCGGTTGACAGCAGACAGAGTTGCGCGATGAGAATGAACTCGGGTGAACTTCACCCGACTTCATCCTCATACCGCGGCTCTGTCTGTGTCGAGTACTGATTAGCGGTCACCTGTGAAGGGCTCACCGGTGACCGCTAATCCCCCGAGTGACTGAAGTTTCCCCCCCTCTCTCATACTCACCGATCCCCGATGCGGCGCTACACGGCATTCACACTGCTGCGGCGGCTTTTACTATTTTGAAAAAGCCGGCCGCTCATTAAACAATCTCCTATTCCCTGCTTTCCCCGCACACCGGCGCCTATGATTGGTTGCAGTGAGACACGCCCCCACGCTGAGTGACAGGTTTCACACTGCACCCAATCACAGCAGCCGGTGGGCGTGTCTATACTGTGCAGTAAAATAAATAAATAAATAATTAAAAAAAAACACCGTGCGGTCCCCCCCAATTTTAATACCAGCCAGATAAAGCCATACGGCTGAAGGCTGGTATTCTCAGGATGGGGAGCTCCACGTTATGGGGAGCCCCCCACCCTAACAATATCAGTCAGCAGCCGCCCAGAATTGCCGCATACATTATATGCGACAGTTCTGGGACTGTACCCGGCTCTTCCCGATTTGCCCTGGTGCTTTGGCAAATCGGGGTAATAAGGAGTTAATGGCAGCCCATAGCTGCCACTAAATCCTAGATTAATCATGTCAGGCGTCTATGAGATTCCTTTCATGATTAATCTGTAAATTACAGTAAATAAACACACACACCCGAAAAAATCCTTTATTAGAAATAAAAAACACACACATATACCCTGGTTCAACAATTTAATCAGCCCGAAAAAGCCCTCCATGTCCGGCGTCATCCAGGATGGTCCAGCGTCGCATCCAGCTCTGCTGCATGGAGGTGACCGGAGCTGCAGAAGACACCGCCGCTCCGGTCACCTCCACGCGGCAAATGAAGACAACCGCGCGATCAGCTGAGCTGTCACTGAGGTTACCCGCTGTCACTGGATCCAGTGACAGCGGGTAACCTCAGTGACAGCTCAGCTGATCGCGCTTCTCACCTCAGTTGCCGCGTGGAGGTGACCGGAGCGGCAGTGTCTTCTGCAGCTCCGGTCACCTCCATGCAGCAGCGTTGGATGCGACGCTGGACCATCCTGGATGACGCCGGACATGGAGGGCTTTTTGTGGCTGATTAAAGTGGTGAACCAGGGTATATGTGTGTGTTTTTTATTTCTAATAAAGGATTTTTTCATGTGTGTGTGTTTATTTACTGTAACTTACAGATTAATCATGGAGGGTGTCTCATAGACGCCTGACATGATTAATCTAGGATTTAGTGGCAGCTATGGGCTGCCATTAACTCCTTATTACCCCGATTTGCCAAAGCACCAGGGCAAATCGGGAAGAGCCGGGTACAGCCCTAGAACTGTCGCATATAATGTATGCGGCAATTCTGGGCGGCTGCTGACTGATATTGTTAGGGTGGGGGGCTCCCCATAACGTGGAGCTCCCCATCCTGAGAATACCAGCCTTCAGCCGTATGGCTTTATCTGGCTGGCATTAAAATTGGGGGGACCGCACGCCGTTTTTTTTTAATTATTTATTTATTTATTTTACTGCACAGTATAGACACGCCCACCGGCTGCTGTGATTGGGTGCAGTGTGACACCTGTCACTCAGCGTGGGGGCGTGTCTCACTGCAACCAATCATAGGCGCCGGTGGGCGGGGAAAGCAGGGAATAGGAGATTGTTTAATGAGCGGCCGGCTTTTTCAAAATAGTAAAAGCCGCCGCAGCAGTGTGAATGCCGTGCAGCGCCGCGCCGGTGATCAGGGAACGGTAAGTATGAGAGAGGGGGGGAAACTGACTGACAGACTGTGAGAGAGGGACAGAGAGACCGACAGAGAGACCGACTGACGGACTCAGGGAGATTGACCGACATACACAGAAATAGAAAGAATAGCCGACATCACTAGAAATAAAAACACCAAACGGACACGGACTATAGGTAGATGCATACGTGTTTACTAACGTGTGTGCACATATCCATAGACTTTCATTGTGTCCACGTGTGCGTGCTCCGTGCAGATAACGGACATGCATCCGTGCAAAACGCAAACACATACGGATCACGGACACGCACACACGGACATAATGAAATAACGCACGTGTGACCACAATCATAGATTAACATTGGTGCACGTTTGGCCGTGTCTCCGGCATATACGGAAACGGACCAAACACGCACGTGTATCACGGACGTGTGAAGGGGGCCTTAAGAAGGGCCTAGAAATTCTCAATAGGGTTTAGGTCCAGTGAGGAAGAGGCCATGCCATTGTTCTTTCAGGGCCTTTACTTGCAGCCAATCACTGAAGTAATATGATACATGTGATGGAGCATTGTCCTGCTTAAAAATCATGGTTTTCTCAAAAGATGTAGACTTTTTCCTGTATGATTAATTGATGAAAGTGGCTTTTAATATCTGGCATTAGGTTTGGGAGTTGATTTTGAGTTCATCTGCAACGCTAAAAAGTCCAGCTAACTAATTTTTAATAATACCATTCTATAGCATTACCCCACCTCCACCTTGCTGGAGTCGAAGTGGAGGTCTATTGCCTCTTTCACACATCATTTTTTACCCATCAGTCACAATCCATTTTGTGACTAAAGCGACGGATCTGTCACAGATTGTGGTAAAAGTGATGCGACGGATCCTGTAAAAAAATGGATCCGTCGTATCACATTTTTTCATGGGATAGGTAATTTGCTATTGAAAAGTTTGAAAAAAGAATGAGAAAGAGAGACTTTTTCCTGAATGGAATATACACGTCTGAGCATGCTCGGTTAGCAAAAGACGGATCCGTCGCCGGAATCCATCATTTGACGGATTGCGATGGATCCTGCGCCCATAGGCTTCCATTATAACAAGCAACGGACGCCGACGGATCCATCGTTTTCCGTTTTTCGACGCACACAAAAAATGTTTATGTGGATGTCGGCGACGACAGCCAGACAAACATTTTTCCTCGGATCTGTCGCACGATGGATGAAACATGAGGCCACCCGTCGCAATCCGTCGTTAATACAAGTCAAAGAAGAAAAAAATGGATTCAGCACTGGATCAATTTTTTTCACAAAATGACGGATTGCGACTGATAGCAAAAAACTGATGTGTGAAAGAGGCCTATGCCCTTTACTGATCCACCACATCCATCTCATTTGTCCAGAGTTACTCTCATCTTATCAGTCCATAAAAGCTTTGAAAAATATGTCTTCAGACGTTTCTTGGCCCAATCCTGACATTTCAACTAAGGCATCTTGTTCAGTGATGATCGGATTTTAGCCTTCCTTACCTCGGCCTTGTCACTGAGCACTGCACACCTTGCACTTCTGGGCATTTAAGGGATGCTGCAGTTTTGGTGTGGTGCCCCTAAATATATCAGGGCGTCACAGGGTACTGCAATCCTTATCAAGGGTGCATGATCTACCCCCCATGGTTTCAGGTTCTTAAGAAACCGGTGTCACTAACATCAGCACAAATCCCAATCACACCTCACATCATGACCTGTCAGACACTCCAGTAGGTTGGATAAGCGGAATAAGGCCACCCACCTAGGGGTCAGGCAGACTGGTGGGAGGGAAGAAAGAGGAGTTTAATGAGAGCCCTCAAAGAGTGAAGAGCTGGAGTAGTAGCTCCCGGGGAACTAGACTGAGGTTGGGTCGCAGACGGTGGTCCGAGACCCGAGGAGTCAGGGACCGGTGGCAGTGACATTGGAAGGGTGCGACGAACATAATCTAGAAGGACTGTCGGCATCAGAAATCCAAAAGAACTGACCAGTACCGAGCACGACTGGGTGCAGGACTCTAGGTCAGGAGCAGGTTCATTCGTCCTGATAATTAATCAGGGAGGGAGAGTCTCTTTATGAACTTCCCTAGGAGCTCAGAGATTGAAGGCGACAGCACACCGCGGGGGATAGGGCTTTCCAGTAATGCGGCCCACTAAAACTCCAAGTGCCAACCATCAAGAGCACAGCTACACTATAAACATAGTGAGTGGGGCCCCAACAGCTTCAAGCCAAGGGGACACACAGAGAACTAACTTGTGCATGGAGGTGGCTCCGGATTACTCAGTGACACCGGTGGGAGTGGACACCTGGACGGGCTCCCTTGTAGAGACTGTGATGCACAGAGTCTTTGATTCATCTTCGGTGTGAGTGTCTGCTTTATAATCCTCATCCTGCACCACGACTACCCACAGTGAGTACCCTGGCTCCCCTGCACCCTGCGCTCCCAAATATCTCACCAAAAACCTCAGAGGCCGGGGCCTTCCCTACTTGCGGGGGGACTGACACCTTGCTGCTCCCCACCATCTGCCCCGCTACTCCTTCCAGCAGCGGCAGTACTCCCATTACCGCAACCCACAGATGGTATCACAAACTTCTCCTCTGTAAATAATCCCCCTTTCAAGGATCGTAGTGAGTACCGAGCCTGGGTCCGGACCCTCAAGCCATGACCACCCCGAATCCGAGCACCCCAGTCTGCGCCGGGGCGGAACATTGTAATTTGACTATACTGGAGGATAATGGCTTCCTGGTCACTTTATGTTTGATTCTTCTCAAATCTTTAGCATTTAATGTTCGTCTTTTTTTTCTCAACACATTTTTTGAGACCTTGTTGACTATATGCAACAAATATGTTGATTGCTGTGTGATCATGCCTCAAAATGTTAGGGGCGTGCTAACATGCTAATGGGCCAACTAGCAAGGGAAGCAATGCCCTTCGGACTAGTCCCCGAGCTCATTAGCATATGATAAAAGATCTTTAGAAATACTTTTTCTAAAGATTTCTTTATGTAGGCTACTAGATACAGGGACAGTTAGGCAGGGAATAGCAATATGCACCCAGAACTGCTCGTGGTTCTGGGTGCATATTGGACCTGACAGGTTACCTTTAAAATAATTAGGTCAGATTTGAGGTCATCTATGAAGGAGGATCTGATGGAGGTTATACTATTTCTCAGAACAAATTCATAGACTGCACAAATGTTATTAAGTACATTTTTGTTGAAAACAGTTTTTCTACACTTAATGCATAGTATATTCGATATTTACAATTTATTACATTTTGTATGTTTATAAAGTAGTATTCCAATAAATATATTTTATGTTCTATCTAAATAGCTTGATTATTGATTAAAAGCCTGATGTTACCATTTTACTACAGTAAATTTATCACTCAAACATGAACCATGTATTTTGGAGTTGGAGTTGGAGTCAGAGTTAGGGAAATTTCTGAGTCGGAGTCGGTGGTTTGGCTTACCAACTCCATAGCTGTGGTAGTAGTGCTGCCCAAATATTTGAGCAGCCAAAGGTCAGAAGAAGACAATGGTAGGGAAAATCAATTACTGTCTCAAGAAGCAGATGATAAGACACGGTTTCCAACAAGTGATGTTGTTAAGTCAACAAGTCAGGAGGACCAGCGTAGAGAAGTCAGGAGGACCAGAATACGGAAATGTAAGAGGAGGTGGCGAACAATGAAGTCACTGACCCAACTCGTGCAGAGCAAAGACAGCAGCGCAGAGGGGGCAAGATCAACAGAACTGCAACAGGCAAAAAGAAGCAGTGAGGTAGTCAAAGGGAGAAGGCAGGAAACCCCATAGCAATTCACACGCTGTAAGTTCCCAGGCAAAGGGATAGGTGTCCCCAGTCTGGTGCATGTTTAAAGAAAGTGTGGACGATAAAAGAATGGTCATTTGCAACTTGTGCTGTGCCAAGTTCAGCAGGATGCTGGCCACTACCAGCCTGACCAAGACCAGCCTACTCAGGAACATGTCATCAAAACACCCGACTATGTGGGCCAAACGCCTGGGGCAACAATCAGTGTCTGTTGGTGACACCACTGCCACTTCACCTGTGCTACGTGCTTGCCAATCCCTTGGCCAGGATGCCAGCATGGATTCCACCTGCCTTTTCACCCGTCATTGCACATTTGCAAGCACCATCTGCAAACTGTCACGGGTGTGTCACGAGTGACAGACAGATAGCAGAAAGTATTAGAAATGGGTTTTCAACACCACGCCTATGACCAAAAAGGATTGAAGATAGGATTAATGTTTCTTTATTTTCATGCACAGGTCAACGCGTTTCAGGAGTCTCAGCTCCCTTTATCAGGACAAACAGGCAAAAAAAATCACATCTGCTGTAACTGTGGGCGAGTCAGCATTATATCCCACTGCATTGACGTCACAGAACCACCCACATTGAAAAAAACTTGGCAGGATCTTATATATTTAAAAGTAAACATGACGTATAACATCCATTTCATTGATTATTAGAAAATGTCTATATTATACCACTTTTCTGTACCCAATATGAAATATAAAGAAATGTAAAATTTATTATAAAAAGAAAAAATCTAATATATAAAGCTGAATGTGTGTGTGTGTGTGTGTGTGTGTGTGTGTCCGGGATTGGCATCTGCACCGTCGCAGCTACAGCCACAAAGTTTTGCACACTCACACTTCTGGACCCCGAGAGCGTCATAGGCTATGTTTTGTGGGACATTTTAACCCAGCTCTTTACAGTTATTCACCAAAAAACCTGCCTCCATTAAAGCGAATGGAGCTGGGAGCCACAGTGCAGCCAGAACTTCAGAAGAATGCGCAGCCACGCCCTTATATGGAATGTTGGCGTGTCACAATGCAGCCAGGGAAAGAGACAGACACAGACAGGGAAAGAGACAGACACAGACAGGGTAAGAAACAGACATAGACAGGGTAAGAGACAGACACAAAGAGACAGACACAGACAAAGAAACAGACTAACAGGGAAAGAGACAGACAGGGAAATAGAGGGAAAGAGACAGACAGGGAAAGTGAGAGACATGGAAAGTGACAGACAGGGAAAGTTACAGAGATAGATAGACAGGGAAAGAGATAGATATACAGACAGGGAAAGAGATTGAGACAGACGGAGAAAGAGATTGAGACAGACAGGGAAAGAGACAGACAGACAAAGAGATAGAGAGAGAGAGAAAGAGAGATATATACAGAGGGGGAGACAGACAGAGAATGGGAGAGAAACAGAGAGAGATAGTTACTATCCCGGGCAGTGCTGGGTGCTATGTTGTGAGGCGAAATTTTACCCCATGCGTTCCAATTTACCAATCAATTTTGCCCCTATCTACATAATGGGGAAAAAGTGAAACGAAAAGTGTTGGGGGCAAATTGACAGCTGCGAGATGTGAACAAGGGGGACTTAAAGAATGAGAGCGATGGCGCCAAAGAGTATATACCGTACAGTTGCTAAGGTGGGGCCCCGACATGGGATACTCACCACACTCGGGGATATGAACACACACACAAAATGCGCCACACACTACCACGTGCTTGAACACATATACCACCCTCACCACACATCTCACCACACATACACCAACTTTGCCACATAATCGCCCTAAAACACACACAAGTCTGGTATTATCCTTCAAAAATAAAAATCTGATTAATAAGCAGCCAAACTACAAGAACAACAAATGTACCATATAGGAAATACGGCAGCTGTCAGTCACATGACCTGTCTATTATGTGTATTTGTGAGCTAATATATACTGTCAGGGGGGAGGGCTTTCTGTTGCCTGGAGATTTATCAGGCTGCCAATAGCAACCAATCACAGCTTAGCTTCTATTTTACTAAAGTTAATTAATCTGAGCTCTGATTGGTTAATATTGGCAACAGTTTAATAATTACATTTCTATCTATTTGTTTTGTGGTTTTTGTGTGCAGAATACATTTTTGTTAATACATTCTATTTTGTTAACAGCAGTTATTAACCCGGGCGAAGCCGGGTAGTACAGCTAGTTATATATATATGTGTAAAAATCCAAAAAATAAACAAGTGTGTTAAAATACCTAGAACTTTTCTAATAATCAATGAAATGGATGTTATATGTCATGTTTACTTTTAAATGTATAAGATCCCGCCAAGTTTTTTTCAATGTGGGTGGTTCTGTGACGTCAATTCAGTGGGATATAATGCTGACTTGCTCACAGTTACAGCAGATTTAATGTTTTTTTGCCTGTTTGTCCTGATGAAGGGAGCTGAGACTCCTGAAACGCGTTGACCTGTGCATGAAAATAAAGAAACATTACTCCTATCTTCAATCCTTTTTGGTTATTGGCGCGGTGTTGAAAACCCATTTCTACTACTTTCTGCTATCTGCCAATTCTGGGACTGCAGCCTTTGACCTGGAGTGTACATCCTTATATAGGAGTTGTGACTGGCACAACTTCTATAGGTGAGTTTGATTTTATTATTTAACCCCTTCCCTATTGGGGAAAGACCCTATTGCGCTTTCTTTTCCACAGTTTTCTCCACGAGTGACAGACACTCATGTGGTTTCTGGCCATAGAAGGCCACAGCGTTTGGCTGCGCAGAATGTTCTTAGACTTTCCATTGTTCCTGCTGTCAGTATTCATTGATATAGGTAGCTTTCCTGTTGGATTCATCTCTCCCTACTTTGGACCCAGCAGGAGGTCGCCTTCCACCCAGCTGATGATCATCAGCATTATCTTGGTGCTTAAATACCCCTTCCTTTCTTGGACTGGTGCTGCTGATATTTTCAGTTCATTCAAGCCTTGGTTGGAAGCAGGTGGCTTGTACTTCTCTGTGGTATTATTGCTGAAAACTTTCCTGAATTTCTACCTGTGTCATCTGTAGATAAGTAGTTTATGCATTTTGCCTGTGTGTCCTCCTTGTATCGTCTATAGTGTTTAGTGGGGTTGACAAAAAGCTCATCCCATCTGTTTCCTATTTAGTGCCCAGCACTGGGGTTACTTAGGATCAGGTATCCGGCTCAGCGCATAGGTGCGTAATCTATATAGGGTGTTGAGGGACACCAGAGACCAGCAGTATGTTTTGTTAGGGGTCACCATCTTCCCTTTCCCTAGACACAGGGTTTCCATTCTCTTTCGCCATTCGCTTGGTACTTCTCCTTACTTAGCGTGACGGGGAAATACTCAGCCACCCACCCACAGGCCCAAACACTAAACGGGCACATTTCCAGACTGCTTGTCCTGGAAATGGTTCCATTTAGGCTTGTGGACACTGAGGCTTTCCGCAAACTCATAGCGCTGCCTGTCCCTTGGTACTCAGTTCCTAGTCGCCACTTTTTCTTGGTATGACGCCCCAGCACTTGTCCCATAATATCACCTGTGCCCTGACCAATGCAGTTACTAGGAAGGTCCACTTAACCACTAACATGTGAACAAGTGCATGTGGCCAGGAATGCTATATTTCCCTGACACATTGGATGAACCTTGTGGAGAATGGGATTGAGTTGGACCATGGGACGGCATATGCTGATAATTGTGGGCCCTAGTTCCAACAGGGTTTTCTCCACCAAATATACCAGTTACAGAACCCCTTCCTCCTCCTCCATCTTGGAATTGTCATCTTGGAGCACGTCATCCATATCAGTCGTAAGCTGGAAGCACTGCCTCGATAAAGCCTCAACAGGCTCTGATGAAACTAATTTGTTTTGGTGGCAAACAGTACACAGCTGCAGAGTTGTGGAGAGCTATATCAGATCAGACATAGCTGTGGTTCTCGCCACTGAACCTACAACCAGGCAAGGTCATGTGTGATAATGGCCAGAACCTGGTGGCGTATCTGAAACTTGGCAAGCTCACACATGTACCATGCCTGGGCCACATGCTCAAGTTAATGGCTCAGCGGTTTCTGAAGACCTACCTAGATTTGCCAGAGCTACTTGTGAAAGAACATTGCATGTGCGCCTATTTCTGCAAGTGAGCTACACTGCTACCAGTCTGGCAGTCCTACAGCAGAGCTTCCAAATGACAGCTCATCGACTGTGTGGTTGGCAAGTCCTCAAGTCAATATAATATGGTCCTGAGTTAAGAAGAATTGTTTGTATAAATAATGAGTATTTCGGCAGCACTGAAGGCCTTGGGTGAGTACCCATATGGCGGTGCATGTAAGCTAAGACATGTGACTGAAAGAGACTGCATGAAAACATCGGTGTAGGAAGGATATTTAGATAGACAGCTATCCTGGAAAGAATGACATCAACTGGCACACTCTTCTCTGCTAAGTATAATGGTTGCCACAGAGAAGCCACAGAGATGCCAGGGAGAGTATTCCATGTGGATGCTCCAGCAAGAGTTTTTGAACCACAGATATAGCTGACAAGAGTGTGTGCCGGCTACAGAGAGGGCTTCTTTGGAAGAATTGCAATCATATACAAGAAAGAACTGTGGTTAGAGAGACACTGTACGGAGTACTGTGTTTTGGTGCATCTGGTTGTCACGTGTGGAAAAGCAAGCAGATGGTCGCAGAGTATATTTCTGCACAGATTAGATAGTGACTCACCCCAGGGCTATGGGATACTCGGTCCCGGGCTGTATATGCACGGGGATGCTGTATCACGGGTGTGTAATGGCCGATTCCGTGACCCTGGGGGTCGCTTTAAAAGGGGATTATATACAGGGGAGATTAGAGAGTTTATGTCGTGATGCCACTTGCTAGATAGATGGAGCTGCTGCTGCCCAGTCTATTGCCACTGGGGCTGGTGGTGGTGGAAGCTTGGATGTTGGGCCCTCCGCAAGTAGGGCCGAGCCCTCAGCAGTGAATGATGGAGTTCAGCGTAGAAAGAAGGGAGACCATATGATGGGAATGCAGTGCAACTGGTGTTTACTCACAGCGGTGGTAATGCTGGTTTCGACCCCTGGTCCCTTTAGTCCCAGTGCCGGTGTGGTAACCTGGTGGCTTCTTTCCCCTGCACCTCTCACTGGTTGGTGGAACCCCATTGCTTGGAGCGTCTAGGAGTCCCCTCCTGTTTGTCGTTCAGTCTCTGGTCCGTATGGCGGGCAGTGTGAACCCTGTTGGGTAGGTGTTCTGTTCCGGTCCTTGACTCTCTTGTTACTGCTGATGCCCCCAGATTATTGGGTCAGTGAGGTCCTGTATGGTCCCCTCACTGTGCAGGTATTTGTCAGGTAGCCTGAAGCATTCGCCTGACCTAGGGCTCTGTACCTCGTCGGTGCTATGGTTCGAGGGGTACCTCATCGTACCCTCCCTGGCAACTCCTCTCCTTCACCAGCTAGGTCACTGCTACACGACCCCGTCTGAAGACATGTCCATCTCTTACAACTGTCACTATAGACTATCCTGCTGTCTCACTCCTCCCCCCCTGGTTGTCGTCTAGTGGACTGGATCAGCTCCATCCCTGGTTAGTCACCATTGATTCGGAGAGGGAAACTGGGGATGTTTATGTATCTTGATGTTACTGGCACTGGTCTTCCAGGTCGCTGGTGGTAGCCCCTGCATCTTTGACAGGATGCAGTACCTTGTAGTGCCCTGACAGATTCAGGGGCGCTACATTAGCATGCCAAGAAAACATCACTATGGAAGTGAATAGCTGCAGTTTACATATCCTTTACTGATCCATGTAGCTGCTGTAAAGCATCCTGCCAAATGCTTAACAGAACAGTAGCAGATCAGGCTAGATGGCCACCTCCATAATCACGTATGAAAAGTAGAATAATAAATTTACAAATCAGAAAATACAACAGATTAGAAAAAAAGATAATGTATCATCTGGTAAAATATAATAAAATTATAGTTGATTCATTTTCTTTCATAACATTTGTAGTTCCATTAAACTTGTAATTCCTTAACAAAGCCTTACCAGAATTCCAGACCACCATGGTGTTCCCACATGGATTTCCCCAAAGCATCCAATTATAATGATCACAATGGCTGTGACAATCTGTATTATCTATAAGAAAATCATACACAAGACACATTAAATAGTGAATTCACCTTGTATGGCCTGACCACTTCAAGGGCTTTTCCAGAATAGCTATCTATATACAAAAAAAACAAACTAAATAAAGTGTAATGGAGCAACACAAAGATAACCCAATAGTACTTCCAAAGCCTCCTGGACATACAGTGCTGGCCAAAAGTATTGGCACCCCTGCAATTCTGTCAGATAATACTCAGTTTCTTCTTGAAAATTATTGCAATCACAAATTCTTTGGTATTATTATCTTCATTTATTTTGCTTGCAATGAAAAAACACAAAAGAATGAAACAAAAATGAAATTATTGATCATTTCACACAAAACTCCAAAAATGGGCCAAACAAAAGTATTGGCACCCTTAGCCTAATACTTGGTTGCACAACCTTTAGCCAAAATAACTGCGAACAACCACTTCCGGTAACCATCAATGAGTTTCTTTCAATGCTCTGCTGGAATTTTAGACCATTCTTCTTTGGCAAACTGCTCCAGGTCCCTGAGATTTGAAGGGTGCCTTCTCCAAACTGCCATTTTGAGATCTCTCCACAGGTGTTCTATGGAATTCAGGTCTGGACTCATTGCTGGCCTCTTTAGTAGTCTCCAGTGCTTTTTCTCAAACCATTTTCTAGTGCTTTTTGAAGTGTGTTTTGGGTCATTGTCCTGCTAGAAGACCCATGACCTCTGAGGGAGACCCAGCTTTCTCACACTGGGCCCTACATTATGCTGCAAAATTTGTTGGTAGTCTTCAGACTTCATAATGCCATGCACACGGTCAAGCAGTCCAGTGCCAGAGGCAGCAAAGCAACCCCAAAACATCAGGGAACCACCGCCATGTTTGACTGTAGGGACCGTGTTCTTTTCTTTGAATGCCTCTTTTTTTTCCTGTAAACTCTATATTGATGGCTTTTCCCAAAAAGCTCTACTTTTGTCTCATCTGACCAGAGAACATTCTTCCAAAACATTATAGGCTTTCTCAGGTAAGTTTTGGCAAACTCCAGCCTGGCTTTTTTATGTCTCGGGGTAAGAAGTGGGGTCTTCCTGGGTATCCTACCATACAGTCCCTTTTCATTCAGACGCCGACGGATAGTACGGGTTGACACTGTTGTACCCTCAGACTGCGTGCAGCTTGAACTTGTTTGGATGTTAGTCGAGGTTCTTTATCCACCATCCGCACAATCTTGCGTTGAAATCTCTCGTCAAATTTTCTTTTCCTTCCACATCTAGGGAGGTTAGCCACAGTGCCATGGGCTTTAAACTTCTTGATGACACTGCGCACCGTAGACACAGGAACTTTCAGGTCTTTGGAGATGGACTTCTAGCCTTGAGATTGCTCATGCTTCCTCACAATTTGGAATCTCAAGTCCTCAGATAGTTCTTTGGTCTTCTTTCTTTTCTCCATGCTCAATGTGGTACACACAAGGACACAGGACAGAGGTTGAGTCAACTTTAATCCATGTCAACTGGCTGCAAGTGTGATTTAGTTTATGCCACCACCTGTTAGGTGCCACAGGTAAGTTACAGGTGCTGTTAATTACACAAATTAGATAAGCATCACATGATTTTTCAAACAGTCCCAATACTTTTGTCCACCCCTTTTTTTATGTTTGGTGTGGAATTATATCCAATTTGGCTTTATGACAATTTTTTTTTTTCATTGAAGACAAATTAAATGAATATAATAATACCAAAGAATGCAACCAAGTATTAGGCTAAGGGTGCCAATACTTTTGTTTGGCCCATTTTTGGAGTTTTATGTGAAATGATGAATAATTTCATTTTTGTTTCATTCTCTTTTGTGTTTTTTCATTGCAAGCAAAATAAATGAAGATAATAATACCAAAGAATTTGTGATTGCAATCATTTTCAGGAAGAAACTGAGTATTCTCTGACAGAATTGCAGGGGTGCCAATACATTTGGCCAGCGCTGTATGTCATGCCTTCACAGAAATGCATATAATTATTTTATTATGCCATGTAATAAGATAACATTTAGTAATTGACATTGATACTGATGCTGTGATATCCAACAGCGCCATCTGTTGACAATGCTGTCTTACTGCAGTTAGTTTAATGTTTCACTGGTTACTGTGCAACGAAAATTGTCCTACCAAGGCTTATGTAGTTACCCATCAGACCTTGCATAGGCTCTGCCCCTTCTTCTTCTTCAGCAGCCATTTCAGTTACATGGACATAGACATTGGCATGCTGATTATCTCTCCAGATCTCTGCTCCTTATGTTTGCCTCTACATAGCACAGTAGTTTTACACTGATCTCATTAATAAAAGTTGTAAAGGACCCCCAGCGTCCGAGTCAATGCATTGATGGGAAAGAGTTAAGCTGTCTGTCAACTCGTCTTCCAAAGCACAGATTGAGGGTGCCAGAACAGTAAAACGACTACTATAAACGGGGTTGAAGCATAGACGCCGACTTCTATCAGAGAGCAGTCAAGCCGCATACAGACACCATGTCAGATAGAGGATCTGAAGTTTATGTAACACGCTCCCATGTAAGCTCGTCAGCTTCAAGGAAGTCTGTGAGCAGCGCTGCAATTGCCACCGCCAGGGCGAAGGCGGAAGCCGCCAAAGTGAGAGCTGCCTTCGCTGAACAAGAGTTGAAATTAAAGACAAAAAAAGCACGTCTAGAAGCCGACCTTGCAAAACTTGCTGTAGACACAGAAGCAGCAGCAGCAGAAGCTGAAGTACAGGCTTTAGAAGAAGCAGCACGCAGCGACGGTAAAAGTTTCAGGTCAAGGCTCGGACCCGAACTTAGTCATCGGGATATCTCACAACGCACTTCGGACTACGTGCTACAGCATACCGCATCAGATGACCGTCTACATTCAGCTCCAAGAGAGAGACTTAATCCTGCCATTCAGCCATCAACCTTCATTCAACAAACATCCCATGTTAAGCATGAAGGTAATTCCGTCCACTTAACACCATCAGTGTCACCTGCACCCAAGTTTGTAGATTCCTACTACACAGCGAACCGCCACAAGATGGAGGACCCCGATAGTGACTATCATGGTGACAACGTATTTGACGGCAACAATAACTCACTGGGACCTCATCATAGCGACATGTATCTGGACCACCCTCTCAGAAATCAAGAGCTACCAGCTTTCCTCAAGTTCTTCGCACGCCGTGAGTTACTCACCAAAGGTCTCTTAAAGTTTAACGACCGTCCTGAAAGTTACAGAGCGTGGAAAGCTTCCTTCAGAAACGCCACGGCCGGCCTGGACATCTCTGCCAATGAAGAGATCGATCTCTTGGTCAAGTGGCTAGGAAACGAATCAGTAGAACATGCAAAACGCATCAGGGATATCAGCATCAACCACCCGAGCAAAGGTTTGTGCCTGTTATGGGAGAGACTTGA